>NC_083797.1:724526-1047949 GCF_015708825.2 Lethenteron reissneri
TCTGGGCTGGCTGGAAGTATCAATCCTGGCCCGCTCATAATGCCGCCCCCCCCTCACCCCCCCCCCCCCCCCACCCCCGCAGCCTCTCAGGCTGTCCCATCGCCGCGGCCGAGAAGCTCGCGAAAAGTCAGGAGAAGCTCCAGGGAGAACCGGGGGGCGCCGGGCCTGGAGAACGCGTCCTCCGGTAACCACCCACATGGGGGGCTCTGTGTCTCCCTCACCCCCCACTCATCACTCAGTCACGTAAGGGGCTCTATGTCTCCCTCACCCCCCACTCACTCACATGGGGGGCTCGGTGTCTCCCTCACCCCCCACTCACTCACCCACGTGGGGGGCTCTGTGTCTGCCTCACACCGGGCAGAGGCGGACACGAGCGTTGGCGGACACCCGGACGAAGAACCGAGGTCCAACACAATGCACTTTTCCCGAGCTCTGCGTTCCCCTGTTTGTATGCGTGCGTGCGTGCGGCAGGCCCATGTGCTTCGTGAAGCAGCTCGAGGTCCCCACGTTCGGCTGCAAGCCCAAGGGGGGGGGCGCGCCGCCGCCGGCGGGGGGGGCGGGGGGGGCCGCGCCGCGCTCGGGCCTCTCGCGGGAGCTCGAGAAGTTCTCCAAGGCCTTCGACTTCTCACCCTTCGGCCCGGCGCACTCCGCGGCGGCGGCGGCGGCGGCGGCCGTCTCGGCGTTTGGGAAGCGAGCGATCGCGCCCAAGCTGCCGTCTCACAGCAAGCCTTACGACGGTGAGGAGCGGGGGTGGCACGGTACGGGTGGCACGGCGCGGGTGGCACTGCCGGCAAACACAGCAGCTTGTATAAATAGTGCGGTAGCTGAGTCGTAACAACAATACCACCACAACAACTCCAACCTGAACAACAACAACACGATCCATGACCCTCACGCAACGCATAACCTCCACTCTTCCCCTAACCCCAACCAATGATATGTGTAAGTATAGTTGTGTAAGTATAGTTGTGTTGTTGTTAGGGGTAGAGTTGGGGGCTGAGCCACACAACAACAATCGGCGCCTCGTTAAATCCGTGTACACCACGTGACGAGTTCATTTGTTTGGCTGCGTCGGGTGGTGGAGTGTCTCACGACACAGATTTGGCCGGATCACGACACAGCCTCACCCAAACATCTCTTACGCATTCCTCGGTGGCCTGTGGCCGCATCGCGCTGGCGAGCCAAGAGCTTCGGGCGGGTGCCGGGGAGCGGCGACTCGCCGCGCGGCTGCCGCCTTCCAGACCGCGTCCGCGACTCTCGCGAGCGACTCACCCGTCAGCGGGGGCCCCACGCCGACGGGGACGTCTCGGGCGGCCTGGGCGGCCGCGCGTGACGCTGTGTGTCTCTCTCTCTCCCCGCGCGCGTGCGGCTTGCGCCGTGCCCCCCGCAGTGAAGCCGCTGGCGCCGGGCCCTGCCGCGCGCCTCTCGTCCTTCGCCTTCGGCAAGGGCCCCGGCGCGGGGCCCGACTTCGGGGCCGACGCCGCCGCCGCCGCGGTGGCGGCCGCCGACCACATGGCGGCGGCGGCGGCCATCCTCAACTTGTCGACGCGGTGCCGCGAGCTCCCGCAGAACCTGTCAACCCGCGCGCACCCGGCATCGCCCCCGCCCCACGCTCTCCTCTCCTCATCCGCCTCATCCGCTACCACCTCCTCCTCCTCCTCGAGCTCGTCCTCGCTCGCCGCACCACCACCAGCAACGGGAGTGGCGCAGCAGCAGCAGCAGCTGCAGCAGCAGCAGCTGATCGGGGTGAGACGCGTGTGGAGTTGCCTCGCGTTTGTATTGGCGCTGTCTACGTCAGCCGCATCCCACGTAAACCAGGTGGCTTCTGTGTGTGACCACCACCACTCTGAACCCATCCCCTCCCCCCGCCCACTGTGAAAACAGACGCCGCTCCGTGCAGCAGCAGCAGCGCCGAGGCCCTGGCGCAGCCTCCCCCTCCTCCCTCTCCTCGTCTCTCCTGGCCCCTCGGTGCTCACGTTTCTCCGCTCTGTTATCCGCCCTCTTCCTCTAACCCCCGCTCTCTCTCTCTCTGTTCCCTCTCCCGTTCCCTGCCCTTTTCCCGGTTAATTCCACCACCTTCCCGTGGTGACGCTGCCATGGTGACGCAGTTGCTGGTTTATCCCGAAAACAAAATTGTCATTTCTCCTGGGGAGAGTGGTGGCGCAGCGGTTAGCGGACTTCACTGTGAGCCCAACCCGCTGATCCGAGTTCTTTTCCCGCTCACGGCCAATATCTCAACCAGTCCTGGGATTCGCCTAGATCACCTCAGCCTTAATTGAGTACCTGGCACGGCGTGTAAAACACCAGAACCACGCCCGACCACCTTTGTATCCCGAGCGGCAATGTTTACGCACCATACCAGGTACTAACTTGAGGCTGAGTCGACCTTCTGGAAGGCCCGGGACCGGTTCGCATATTCGCCACCCTTAATGGTCGTGAGCGGTAATCGAACTCGGTTCGCTGGGATTGTAGCGCTGCGCACAAACCATCGTGTTTGTAAACACACGCGCACACACACACGCGCGTGTGTGTGTGTGTTTACAAACACGATGAGCCGTGATTAGTTTGGCGCGTTCACCACTGCTTGAAACTTCAAAAGCCCTTCTCCTTCTGCAGATGACCCCAAAATGTCAGGCCTCATCTCTGTAACCAACACACAGGCGTTGAGTCGTGTAAACAGAAGCTGCGGAGGGGGCTGGAGTGGGGGGGGGGGGCGAAGGATGGATGGGGGTGGGGAGGGAACGGGAGGGAGGTGGTGATCGTGGATTCAAGTTGTTTATCTGTTTCAGGATGATGAGTGTTATCTCAGTAGTGGGGGGGCGAGCAGGTCGGGGGCAGATATTTTATTTTCCATCGAGGGGTGGTGAGAGAGAGGCGGGCGGGGAGTATTGTTATTATTGTTGTTGTTGTTATTTCAAAGGTCACTAACCTGGACCGGGAGCGTGCATAGCATCCGAGGAGGATGAGGAGGAGGAGGGGGGGGGGCTGCGCTGTGCATCAATTACCGAGATTAGCGCCCCGGCCACTGCGAGCGAGCGAGGCTCTTTGCGAGGGTTGAGATCGCGCGTGAATTATTTATGGGGGCTGAGCCCCCCCCCCTTCTCCCGCGTCATCAAAGGGAGGGCTGTGACGCGGGGCCACGGCGGCCAATGGCGTGGGGCCTCGCTGACGGCTCTCAACGGCGCGCGCGCCGCCTCCGTGCCGCGTGCTGAATGGGGGCGATGGACTCACGGCCACTCGCTTCGTACTCGCTGCTCTTTTTCCCCGCGTTGATAATTATTTTTCTCCGCTTTGTGCCGCCTCGGTTGGGTTTATAGCACGCGCGCGTGCGTGCTGTTGTTGTTGTGGTGGTTGTGTTTGTTGTTTAATAAGTCATGCATTTGAGTGCCTTTGATGATTTTTACTAATGTTTTCTGAAGCCTCTGTGCGAATAGTATTATTATAATTGTTGTGTTCATTACAGCAGAGCTCCTCCACCTTTTTAAAACCACGGCCCGCACGCACTCGCATTGCCTGGTGGGTGGGTGGCTGGGTGGGTTGGTGGGTGGCTGGGTGGGTGGGTGGCTGGGTGGGTTGGTGGGTGGCTGGGTGGCTGGGTTGGTGGCTGGGTGGGTGGGTGGCTGGGTGGGTGGGTGGTGGGACGATGAGGTGGGGGCACAGTGAGAAACGGCGACTGCCGCTCGCCCCCCACAGCGGAGACGGCCGCGTGGTGCAGGGGGCCGTCGAGCAGCGGCGGAGAGCTCACGGCTGCTGATGGGAACGATGAGGAGTGACGATGACGTCTCACCCTCGTCTCTTGCCCCCCCCTCCACCACCCGCCCCACCGCCCCCACCGCAGCACCACCCCCCCCAGCTCATCGAGGTGGACGAGAACGGGACGCTCGACCTCAGCCTGAAGAAGGCTCGTCCGTCAGCCATCGCCACCGCGGCGCCCGGCGAGGGGGGAGCGGGAGGAGGCGGTGGCAGCGGGGGGGGCCGCTCCCCCAGCCCCCCCTGCGAAGGGGGGGCCCCGCCCCCGCGTCACGGCTCCCCCGCGCCCCTCGCCGGAGCGGGGGCGGGACGCGTGAACCGCTACGCGCACCTCCCCGACGAGCCCGAGGGCTGGGACGGCCCCGTGGACTACACCAAGCTGGGGCGTGCCGAGGTGAGGGAGGCTCACTCACCACTCACCGCTCACCGCTCACCACTCACCGCTCACCACTCACCACTCACCGCTCACCACTCACCGCTCCCCACTCACCACTCACACTACACCAAGCTGGGGCGTGCCGAGGTGAGGGGGGCTCGCTCACCACTCACCGCTCACCACTCACCACTCAGCGCTCACCACTCACCGCTCACCACTGACACTACACCAAGCTGGGGCGTGCCGAGGTGAAAGAAGGCTCACTCACCACTCACCGTTCACCACTCACCACTCACACTACACCAAGCTGGGGCGTGCCGAGGTGAGGGAGGCTCGCTCACCACTCACCACTCACCGCTCACCACTCACTCGCTCATCGCTCACTCGCTCACCACTCACCACGCACACTACACCAAGCTGGGGCGTGCCGAGGTGAGGGAGGCTCGCTCACCGCTCACTCGCTCACTCGCTCACCGCTCACTCGCTCACCGCTCACCGCTCACTCACTCACCGCTCGCCGCTCACCACTCACCACTCACCGCTCGCCGCTCACCGCTCACCGCTCACCGCTCACGGCGGTGATGGCGCCGGGGTTGGTGGCGGTGCTAGTGGTATAGATGCAATGGGAGGATGATCGATGTCCGGTTGCGGTCAAGGGAAGGCTCCCTACTGGTAAACCATGTTACATACGCTGATGATCTCGTGATTGCTGCTTACTCTGAGAAAGAGTTAGAGGTTCTGCTGCTGAAGCTGGAGTGTGACAAATCGCCCAGCACAAGTCGAGGTAATGTGTAACACCCGATACTCAACCCCCTCAACTCCCCACGAGTCATGGGGGGAGAGTGCTGAAGATGCCGTACCTGGGTAGTGTGCTTATAACCAACTCCCGTTTGGCGGCAAAGGTCTCACTCCGGCTCAGTCAAGCGGCGGTCTCTTTTCGTCAGCTGCGTAACGCCGCGTGGAAGTCACGTGGTCTGTCGTTCCACGCTAATTTCTTCTCGGCCACAGTCATGTCCTTACTTTTCTTTGCTTGCGAAACGAGGACCCCTCTAATGGAACATCTGTGCCGATTTGAAACTTTCAGGCTGGCAGCCTACGATCTATCTTAGGTTTAACCAGGCTGGATTGTGTGAGGAGCTCACAAACCATTGAAAGATCTGGACACATTCCCATCAGTGAGCTCCTCCGGCGGGCAAGGCTGCGTTGGCTGGATCATGTAGCCCGCATGCCTAGTGACCGCATGCCCAATCAGCTTCTATTTCACCAGATAGAGGGGATAAACGGGCGCGGCACGGACTAGAGAAGAGATGGGCTGATACGGTATAGGAGGATGTGGAGCTGAGTGGATTTGCCGAAGACGGGTACCAGCGATGTCAAGATCGGCCTTTATGGAGGAGGCTCGTGAGGGACGCTGCTAGTCAGTTGGAGGCAGTCGCCCTCCAATAACAACATGGGGCAGAGGAGCGACGCTCACAACAACGAGTGGAGCACCGAGCGGATAAAATACAACAAGTTGGCAGAGTGGGAGGCACAACTGGTGCATCAACCAGTCATCTCAGTCAACATATGGCACCTGAGTCTGTCCCGTGACCTTCTGCCAACCGCGAGCCTTCGACGCTTCACATGGCACAAGCGCCGTGGTCACGTCACCGCCACTCATTTACGAATTGCGGCTGTTGTTGTTGTTGCTGGTGATGGTGGTGGCGGTGGTGGTGGTGGTGACGGTGGTGCTCCTGGTGGTGGCGGTGGCGGTGGTGGTGGTGCGTGTCGCGGTGCAGGGAGGAGGGTACGTGGACGATGACGAGCGCTCGGCCGCCGACTCGCTGGAGGAGCGGCGCTACCCGGGGGAGGTGACGGCGCCCAGCCCCCGGCCCAAGGCCTTCTTCTCCAAGGACGGCAAGAAGGAGCTCATCACGTACGGACCCCCCCGCACCCACCACCACCCCCCCCCCGCACCCACCACCCCCCCCCCGCACTCACCAACCCCACCCCCGCACTCACCACCCCCCCCCGCACCCACCACCCCCCCCCCCCGCACGCTCACCCCACCCCCCCCCGCACTCACCACCCCCCCCCCCCGCACTCACCACCACCCCCCCCGCACTCACCACCCCCCCCCCGCACTCACCACCCCCCCCCCCGCACTCAACCCCCCCCCCCCGCACCCACCACCCCCCCCCCCCCGCACTCACCCCCCCCCCCCCGCACTCACCCCACCCCCCCCGCACTCACCACCACTCCCCCGCACTCACCACCCCCCCCCGCACTCACCACCCCCCCCCGCACCCACCACCCCCCCCCCCCCGCACTCACCCCCCCCCCCCCCCGCACTCACCCCACCCCCCCCCCGCACCCACCACCCCCCCCCCCCGCACTCACCACCACTTCCCCCGCACTCACCACCCCCCCCCACGCACTCACCACCCCCCCCCGCACTCACACCACCCCCCCCCCCGCACTCACCCCCCCCCCCCCCTCACTCACACCCCCCCCCCTCGCGCTCACCACCACCCCCCCGCACCCACCACCCCCCCCCCCGCACTCACCCCCCCCGCACTCACTCACCACCCCCCCCCCTCGCGCTCACCACCACCACCCCCGCACCCACCACCCCCACCCCCCCCGCACTCACCCCCCCCCCCCGCGCTCACCACCACACCCCACGCCTCACCCCGCCCCCCCCGCACTCACCCCCCCCCCGCCTCACCCCCCCCCCCCGCACTCCCACCCCCCACCCGAACTCACCCCCCCCCCCCCACTCACCACCCCCCCGCACTCCCACCCCCCCCCCCCCACTCACCCCCCCCACCCACCACCCCCCCCCCCGCACTCACCACCCCCCCCCCCACTCACCACCCCCCCCCCCGCACTCACCCCCCCCCCACCCCACCCACCACCCCCCCCCCCCCCCTCACTCACCCCCCCCCCCCCCGCACTCACCCCCCCCCCCCGCACTCACCACCACTCCCCCCCACCCCACCCCCCCCCCCCCTCCCCACCCCCCCCCCCCCCACCACCCCCCCCCCCCCACTCACCCCCCCCCCCCGCCTCACCCACCCCCCCCCCTCACCCCCCCCCCCCCCACCCACCACCACCCCCCCCCCCACTCACCACCCCCCCCCCCTCACCACCCCCCCCCCCTCACTCACCCCCCCCCCCACCCACCCCCCCCCCCCCCGCACCTCACCCCCCCCCCCCACTCACCCACCCCCCCCCCCACTCACCACCACTCCCCCCACTCACCACCCCCCCCCCAGCGGCACTCACCACCACCCCCCGCACCCACAACCCCCCCCCCCCCCGGCACTCACCCCCCCCCCCGCACTCACACCCACCCCGCCCCGCACCCACCACCCCCCCACCCCCGCACTCACCACCACTCCCCCGCACTCACCACTCACCCCCCCCCCGCACCTCACCAACCCCCCCCCCGCACTCACCACCTCCCCCCCCCCGCAACTCACCCCCCCCTCCCCCCGCACCTTCACCACCCCCCCCTCCATCGCGCTCACCACCAACCCCCCCGCGCACCCAACGCACCCCCCCCCCGCACTCACCCCCCCCCCCCGCACTCACCAACCCACCCCTCCCCCCATCACGCGCTCACCACCACCCCGCCCGCACCGCACCCACCCACCCCACCCCCCGCCCTCACTCCACCCCCCACCTCCCGCGGCGTCACCACCACCCCCCCGCACATCACCCCCCTCCCGCCCCCGCCCATCAACCCCCCCCCCCCCCCCTCGCGCCTCAACCACCAACCCCCCCCCCGCACGTACCACCACCCCCCCCCCCCGCTACTCACCCCCCCCCCCCCCGCCAGCTCACTCACCACCACCCACCCCCCCCCCACTCTCCCACCACCCCCCCCCACTCACCACCCCCCCCCCCGCACTCACCCCCCCCCCCCCCCCCTCACCACCCCCCCTCACCACCCCACCCCCCCCCCGCACTCACCACCCCCCCCCCCACTCACCCCCCCCCGCACTCACCACCCCCCCCCCCCCCCCCACTCACCTCACCCCCCCCACTCACCACCCCCCCCCCCCCGCACTCACCACCCCCCCCCCCCCCACCTCACCACCCCCCCCACTCACCCCACCCCCCCCCCTCACTCACCCCCCCCCCCACTCACCACCACCCCCCCCTCCCACCCCCCCCCCCCCCACCCCCCCCCCCACCACGCCCCCCCCCCCCCCCCACCCCACCCCCCCCCACCCTCCCCCCCCCCCACCCCCCCCCCCCCCACTCCCACTCACCCCCCCCCCTCCCCACTCACACCCCCCCCTCACTCACCCCCCCCCCCACTCACCCCCCCCCCCCACTCACCCCCCCCCCACTCACTCCCCCCCCAACTCACCACAATCACCCCCCCCCCCCTCACCCATCACTCCCCCCCCCCCCACCTCCTAACCCCCCCCCCACACTCACTCACCCACACCCCCCCCCCACTCACTCACCTGCCCCCCCACACACGCACTCCAACCCCCCTCCACTCCTCCCCCCCCCCCACTCACTCACACCCCCCCCCCCCCCCACTCACTCACCCCCCCCCCCACGCACTCCCCAACCCCCCCCCCCACCACTCACGCCCCCTCCCCCACTCACTCACCCCCCCCACCACTCACTCACCCCCCCCCCACTCACTCACCCCCACCCCCACCCCCCCCCTCACTTCCACCCCCCCCCCACTCACTACCCCCCCCCACTACTCACCCCCCCCCCCCATCACTCACCTCACCCCCCCCCCCCCTCACTCAACCCCCCCCCCACTCCTGCTCACCCCCCCCCCCACTCACTCACCCCCCCCCCCCACTCACTCACACCACCCCCCCCCCCCCACTCACTCAAACCCCCCCCCCCCACTCACTCACCCACCCAGCGCTCACTGCACACGCCCACCCCGCACTCACCCCCCCCCCCCCCCGCACTCCCCCCCCCCCACCCCCCCACCACCCCCCTACCCCCCCCCCCCCCCCGCACTCACCCCCCCCCCCCCCGCCTCACCCCCCCCCCCCCGCACTTCACCCCCCCCCCCCGCACCTCCACCCACCCCGCCCCGCACTCACCACCATCCCCCGCGCAAATCACTCCCCACCCCCCCTGACATCACCCCCCCCCCCCTACACACCGCATATCACCACCCCCCCCACCCGCACTTCACCCCCCCCCCCCCCCGCAACTCAACCCGCAACCCCACCCCGCAACATCACCACCCCCCCCCCCCGGCACCTCACCACCTCCCCCCGGCACTCACCACCACTCACCCCCGCACCCACTCACCACGCCCCCCCGCGCACTCACCCCCCCCCCCCCCGCACTCACCACCCCCCCCCCCTCGCGCTCACCACCACCCCCCCCCGCACCCCCACCCCCCCCCACCCCCCGCACTCACCCCCCCCGCACTCACCACACAACCCCCCTCGCGCTCACCCACCACCCCCCCCCGCACCACCCACCATGCACCCCCCCCCCCCCGGCAACTCACCCCCCCCCCAAGCACTCACCCCCCCCCCCCTGCACGCGACCACCCCCCCCCCCCGCACTCACTTCCCCCCCCCCCCCCGCACTCACCCACCCCCCACCCCGCACTCACCAACCCCCCCCCCCCCCGCACTCACCCCCCCCCCTCCCCGCACTCACCCACCCCCCCCCGCACTCACCACCCCCCCCCCCACTCACCACCTCCCCCCCCCCGCACCTCAACCACCCCCCCACGCACTCCACCACCCTTCCCCCCCCACTCAGCCCCCCACCCCAGCACTCGACCCCACCCCCCACCCCCCGCAGCTCCACCCACCCCCCCGCCCGCACTCACCCCCCCCCCCGCACCCACCACCCCCCCCCCCCCACCCGCACTCACACCCCCCCCCCCGCACATCACCCCACCCCCCCCCGCACTCACCACCCCCCCCCCGCACGTCACAACCCTGCCCCCGCACAGTCACCCCCCCCCCCACCCCCCCCACCCGCACTCAACCCCCCCCCCCCCCGCACCCACCACACCCCCCCCGCACTCACCCCCCCCCCCGCACTCACCACCCCCCCCCCGCACTCACACCCCCCCCCCCACTCACCACCCCCCCCCACTCACCACCCCCCCCGCACTCACCCCCCCCCCCCCCACTCACCACCCCCCCCCCGCCTCACCCCCCCCCCCCCCGCACTCACCCACCCCCCCCCTCGCGCTCACCACCACCCCCCCCCGCACCACCACCCCCCCCCCCCTCACCCCCCCCCCCCGCACTCACCACCCCCCCTCACCGCTCACCCCCCCCCCCCGCACCCACCACCCCCCCCCCCCTACTCACCCCCCCCCCCCCCCCCCCCCCCCCCTCACTCACCCCCCCCCCCTCACCACCCCCCCCCCCCCCCCCCACTCACCCCCCCCCCCCCGCACTCCACCCCCCCCCCGCTCACACCACCCCCCCCCCCCACCCCCACCCCCCCCCCCCGCACTCACCCCCCCCCCCACTCCCACCACCCCCCCTCCTCACCACCACCCCCCCCCACTCACCACCCCCCCCCCGCACTCACCCCCCCCCCCCTCACTCCCCACCCCCCCCCCTCACTCACCCCCCCCCCCCCACCACACCCCCCCCCCCTCACCACCCCCCCCCCCCCCTCACTCACCCCCCCCCCCCTCCCTCACCACCCCCCCCCCCCACCCACCACCCCCCCCCCCCACTCACCCCCCCCCCCCCCGCCTCACCCCACCCCCCCTGCACTCACCCCCCCCCCCGCACTCACCCCCCCCCCCCCCACTCACCACCCCCCCTCGCGCTCACCACACCCCCCCCCACTCACCCCCCCCCCCGCACTCACCCCCCCCCCCGCACTCACCACCCCACCCCCCCCCCCACTCACCACCCCCCCCCACTCACTCCCCCCCCCCCACCCACACACCCCCCCCCCCCCCCACTCACCCCCCCCCCCACTCACCCCACCCCCCCCCACTCACCACCCCCCCCCCCACTCACCACCCCCCCCCTCACCCCCCACCCCCCTCACTCACCCCCCCCCCCCCCGCACTCAAACACCCCCCCACGCACTACACCCCACACCCCCCCCCCCACCATCCTTCGCACATCACCCACTCCCCCCCCTCACTCACCACGCCCTCCCCAGCACTCACACCCCCCCCAGCACCCACCCCCTCCCTTCCCGCACTCACCACCCCCTCCCCCCGCACTCACCACCCCCCCTCCTCTCACTACCCCACCCCCCCCGCACTCACCAACCCCCCCCCCGCTACTCACCACCCCCCCCCAGCACTCACCACCCCCACCCCCGCCACCCCACTCGGGAATTTGCCCTCTCCTAGCCTGCCCTGCCCAGCCCTCTCATGCCCTGCCCTGCCATCTCAGTGAGTGAGTGAGTGGATGAGTCAGTGAGTGATTGAGTGAGTGACAAGATTAGTGAATACCAGGGTCAGTGAGTGAGTGAGTGTCTTGCCACCATCTGCAGCACCAGGATTGAACCCATTGGAGATGAGACGCAATGGTCAATCCGTAAGACGTAAACAAAGGTGGCGACACTCCATTCTCTAGACGCGAGAAAGGATATGCGAATGGGTGCGGGCTTCAGGTATCATGCAAACTGTGGGGAGAGGTAAGTAGCAGTGGGCAAGATGCATGGGGCTAGAAGGGGACGATCGCCGATGGTCAGGCGCGATAGCGGAGCGGGAGTCGGGGGGATTGAACGGGCTCGCGAGGCCGTCCTGGGAGAGACGGAGCGATGGAATCAGTTCGTGGGCAGGCGCTGGGCAGCAGGACAACGGCGACGACTATTGGGCAGGCGTTCATCACGCAGTAGATTGATTGATCGCGGCCGCAGGATATGTTCAGCTGCTGACTGGCGCATGGGTCGAGTGCCGAGGGGGTCGCTGTCCGTGGTGCTGAATGTTTCCATCGCGCGTGCGAAACTCGCCGGGAACGGGACGTGCAATTTTTCTTTACGCCAGCGAGTCGATTCAAAGATGCATTCCCTCTGCTTCGCACTTTGGCTTTACCATCTGGCTCGTGTTGCTTCCCCGCGCCCTCTCTCTCTCACCTGTCCGATGTTTGTTGTTCGTTCTGTTCGCCCCAATTGCAACACTGCGTGGCGCGATTGTATAATGCACATTGGCGTTTGCCGATAACATTCGCAACAACAACAAAACCTCAACACATTTGTCATAGGTGCTCGCTAACAGCACTTGTCCCCAGAGTTCAGGCTCTACAGGGTGGTGAGTGTATGTATGTGTGTGTATCTAAGCACAGCTGTGTGTCTGTGTGTGCAACGCAGTGGGAACATTCAGGTGATGGTTTACAATATTCCAGGTCTAGGGCCTGTGGCACCCTCTGCTGGATGTCTGTGTTCTCCTTTGTGTGTGTTTGTGTGTTAGAGTCTCCACGTGTAGCTGCAAGTATGAATGTGTGTGTGGTGCTGGGCCTCCCCTATGTCGAATTTAAGATAACTACCTATCGTGGTGAGATACACATAAACATTGGGGATACAAAGGCGGCCAAGCTTGGTTGCAGGCCATACCACCACCCTCTCGTGCGGCGCCGTGCCGGCCTTCATAGAGTACTCGCTGACAGCTCTTGCCTCGGCATTCTGTCAATGGCTATACGGGGGATCTTTGTCTTTGTGTGCTCCCGTTCACAGCTGCCCGACTCCAGGCTGCGATGGCAGCGGCCACATCACAGGGAACTACGCGTCTCACCGCAGGTCCGCCCCACCTCCACGTGTCGACCCCTGACCCCCTATCCCTGCCCCCCTGCCCCATCCCTTCACCCCCTCCACCCCCCAAAGAGAGGTAACCCCCCCACCCCCCATTCCCACCCCACCCCCCCCAAAGCCGCCACGGCAATACCTCCCGATTAAAATAAAGTCTAACAAAGTATTGGGTGCTGCTGCTGCTGTGTTGGCAGTGGTGCACAGGCACAGCCAACGACAACAACAACAACAAAAACACATTCCGTGTCAATAATAACTGTGTACGGCTTTAAAGGGAAGACGAACAACTCCGCCACTCTGGTCTATGAATAAGGGCCATTGCCTGAAACGTCACCTATTTGTTTCCTTTAAAAGACCACACACAGAGCTATTAGTAACGAACGTGTTGAGTCATTTTTTTACGAAAATGACGACATCTCCCTGAAATGACTCCCTACAGCAGAGAGTGCCATCATCATCAATGAGGGTTCCGATTGTTGCCAGCCCAGCGAGTCGATGTATTTGGGTAAACGCCGCATTGATGAGAGCGGCCTCTGGTGGCTGCAGACAATCGAACGCGCGAGTCGCGGCCCCCCTAATCATCGCCAGCGCGCCCCCCTAATCATCGCCAGCGCCCCCCCCCCCCCTCCGCTTGCTCAAACGGACCGGCCGTCGCAGTGAATCGTCAAGTTGAAGCGGCCTTGCTTGGTGGATGGACGCTGTAGCCGAGGTGGTGAACAGAAAACAACGCGAGCCCCGGGCTCGTGCGCGTGGACGAGTATGGGATTAGGGGGGTGGAGGGGGGTCAATACAGGTCCTCACCATCCCCTCCCTCCGGGATCGATAAAACAAGTACCACTTTGTGTGGGAGAAAATCAACATCGGTGATTGCCGGGTTTAAATTTAACGCATCGGCTTTCGCGACCAATGTGATTCGTAATTATTGTTTTTATTGGTCGGATCCATCGAGTAGAATGTTGCGTCGTAAACTCTCCTCCACCCAACACAGCCAATGAATAGAGTTTGTCAAAATTGTACCAAATCGTAAAATGTTGTTGCGAATCGCTCTCCGACATCACACCGCCGATGCTGCTGAAGCAGTGACAACTTTATTAATTGTCTGTATTGGGTGGAGGAGGGGTGTACGACACAACATTTTTACTCACACGAATCTGACCCACAGATCATTTGTGAATCAGTGATCGTCCTCATGAGAGTCCTCGTTCCCGCCATAAGAATGTGGAATTTCCACCACTTGCTCCGCAGGGCTGTAACCTGGAGATAAGCACCATTGCCTCAAGGCGCATACGAGCAGGGATCAATCGCTTTGCTTCTTGACTTAGACGAACGCTGCTGCCTTGGCCCCTCGGCTACAGCTCCTCCACGCACGCCCACGTCCCCGCTGCGTGGTGGCTGCGCGCGCCGTGCGAGCTCCCCACGGAGTCGCAGCACAGGTCACGACCCCGCGCCGCGTCTCGCTGTTTACCGCGCCTCGGTGATATCCATCGGTGTCAGATGACTTGCCTGGCTTTCCACTCTGTGCCGCTTTCCCACTTTAAAACTTATGCCTATTTTTACCCCCCTCCCCTCACACCTCCCCTCACCCCCTGACCCCCTCACTCCCTACCTTTCCGCCCCCTTCCCAATCTCCCCTTGCTCTTTCCTCCACCCCACTGATCCTGGTCGCCATTACCCCTCCCCTCGCCTCCCCATTCCCTTCCCATCTCATCCCCTACCCTTACCCTACCTCATCCCCTACCTCTTCTCCCACCCATACCCTTACCCTTACCTGGCCCCACCCTTGCCCTACTCATCCCCTACCCTTGCCCTACTCACCCCGTAACCTTCCCCTAACCTTCCCCTACCCTTCCCTAACCCTTACCCCGTGCTGCCTGCCCTTCATGCCCCCCCGCCCCCCTCCCCCACCCCCCCGCCAGTCTGTCTGGCTGCCCCTTGGCTGACAAGAGCGTCCGCAGCATGATATCGTCCAACTCACAAGAGCTGAAGTATGAAGGTTTCTAAAACTGTCCTCGCCCTCAGCCGCCAGACGCGCCCCACAGATCCGACAAGCACACTGGACTTGTCCTAGCCCCCCCCCCCCTCCCCCCTGGTCGCAGCAAGCCGCGACGCACATTGCAAGTTATTTGCAAAGAGCACAGTCATTATTAATTCCTATTTTGAATTTACCAACTAGTTTATTTCAACGAAGTCACAGAGAACGAGCTATTCATTAATAACATCAGCATAAAGTGGCGCTGTCATTTTGACTTAAAGGCCCTGTGAGTGGTTGTTTGTGTGTGCGATTCTGTGTGTGCGTATGTGTGAGCGTGGGTCTGTGTGTGTACGTGTGAGTCTTTGTGTGTGAGTGGGTGTCTGTGTGTGCGATTCTGTGTGTGCGTGTGTGTGAGCGTGGGTCTGTGTGTGTACGTGTGAGTCTTTGTGTGTGAGTGGGTATCTGTATGTGTGAGTCGTTTTATGTGTCTGAGGCTGCACAAAATCGCCACCTCCCACTCTGCAGCTCGCTTGAGAGGTCATTCTCTGCATAGAACTTGGCCTGGTCTCAGCCTCTGGATCGCTCCTCCTACTTCGTCAACAAACGGCAAACCATGCAGCCACTCACAGGGGGTGGCTGCTTCCTCCAACATTTGACGCACGGCAGCCCCAGCAGGGTCAACCCCACCCCCAAGAGCTGCCGGCTCGTTCCCGTCTTCTCCTTCAGGATGGCATTCGGTGTGGTGCTGCAAATTACATTATTAATGGAATTAAAGTCATTTGTGATCAGAAGCTGCTGAGGAAATTTCCATCAACTCAAAATCCCACGACCGCCACTCAGCCTTGAAGTGCCGTACGGCCCTCCAAACCTCCGAGTGAAGACTATATTAAGCCTCCTCATTCTCCAACGTGGGAAGTTGAAGACGGTGGAAGTGGGCCTCTTGATTTCCCTCAGCCAGCCGGAACACCTCCATCAGGAGTGATCTGGACTGCATATCCAATGCAGCCATAGCAGCTGCGTGACACACAGTCCTGAACCCCACCCATTTCACCTCGGTACTTGGGACAGGAGGTCATACAAGGCATTTGACTCATCAGCCTTTCCTGCTTACTTCCACTGAAGTTCATCTTGGGGGGGGGGTAATCCACCACCACGATTCCTCGCCTCAAGTGAATGGTTAGGCGAACCCCGATTATCATGAGACTCCCAACTTCCCACACCTCACCGCCACGCTCCAACGACCCCTTCATTCGTTTGGTCAAAAAAAGTGCCCTGAGTGGAGGATTGTCCACTCCTCGTGGAGACTGCAACCAGAACCAGCCCACCGGACCACCTGATTTCGACAGACGTCCAGGCGGTACCAATCCAGCTCCCGACAGAGGAATGGCAGCCTCTCCTCCGCAGTGAACTTTCGAATATTCTATGTGGCCACCCACGGTGCTTTGCTGCTGTTGCTGGAGAAACCACGAGAGGGGGAGTTTAGTATCTTGGCTCCACCAATAAGAGATGGGACCTTACCAAGAACCCCACACAATCTAGGCAGCTGCTTGAGTATTTTGTGTCATCAAATACTCCCCTCCCTCCACTCTCCATGACTGATGGGGCAGTTGTGGATGGAATAAAGAAGTTTCTATGCATGGGCAGTGTGCTTCGTAACACAGTGTGGAAGCGACCCTGGTCTGTCACTCTATAAAAATCTCCAAGTCTTCTCGGCCACAAACCTGGACCCCTCTGATGGAACATCTACGCCTGAGCTTAACCAGGCAGGATTGTGTGAGGAGCTCACAAATCCTTGAACGATCTGGACACAGTCCCATCTGTGAGCTCCTCCAGCGGACAAGACTGCTTTGGTTCGGTCATGTAGCCCGCATGTCCAGCCACCGCAAGCCCAAGCACCTTCTGTTTGGACCGATAGAGGGGGCTAAACAGGCGCTCGGTGGACTAAAGAAGAGATGGAGCTGATGCGGTTCAGGAGAATGTGGAGTTGAGTGGGCTTCCCGATGCCTACGACCAGCGAGTTGTATTGCGTGGGTGTATGTGAGTTTTGAGTGGTTGTGTCTGTTTCTGTGTGTGTATGTGGTTGTCTTTGTCTCGATGTGTACGTGGCTATGTGTGCTTATGTCTGTGTGTGTGTGTTTGTGAACCTAAGACACCACTTCACCTTTCATTATGAAACTCAGCATAGAGCAGATTTGGCCACAGCTGCCAACCCAGTGTCATACTTTTACTGTTGTGAGCTGTGCATGCATTGGCAATATTCATGTGTTCTCCAACAGAATCTCATCGCGCTCACCCTCTGAATTGTTTGTGGCCTGCTCTTTCCTACCCTGCCCTTACTTCACCATGCCCTGAACTCACATACCCTGCCCTTACTTCACCATGCCCTGAACTCACATACCCTGCAATTATTTACCATGCCCTGCCCTCTCCTACCCTGCCCTTACTTTACCATGCCCTGCCCTCTCCTACCCTGCCCTTACTTTACCATGCCCTGCCCTGATATACCCTGCCCTTACTTTACCATGCCCTGCCCTGATATACCCTGCCCTTACTTCACCATGCCCTGAACTCACATACTTTCCCCTGCCTCCAAATACCTTCCCTCCCCCCTCCTGCCCTCTCACTCTGCTCGTCCCCCAATATCGCCGACTCCCTCCCCTGAACCCACACCCCGCCAAACCTTCCCCCATCGCGGCTCCCCTCCCCCCGCCCCCTTCACTCACCAGGTGCCCAACGCCAGGCTGTGATGGGTCTGGGCACATCACGGGGAATTACGCCTCTCATCGCAGGTACAGTGGCATCACTCCATCACTCCATTAACACCATCACTCTACCAATACCATCACTACCGTGACTCCATCAAAAACATCAACGCCATCAATATCACCACTGCATTAACACCATCACTACCACCACTCCATCAACACCATCACTACCACCACTCCATCAACACCATCACTACGACCACTCCATCAACATCATCACTCCAACAGCCCCATCATCAGCACCATCAGTCAAATAGGCAGATTGCTCAACACGGGAGGAATCAATGAGTGAAGTTGACAGCGACAGGCACATGGTAGTAGTAGTAGTAGAGATAGAAGGGTGATAAGGAGGAGCCTGACCGCTGGTGAGCGAGCGATCAGTCACCGGCCTGAGCGATAAATAAACCGGTTCGGCAGCCTGCCGTAGGTTGACTCATCGGCCTTGACACGAGCACCCGGTACGGTGTGGAGACAAAGGCGGCCGGGCCTGGGTTCCGGGCCGCACAACACAACGCAATCGTCGATGGCGACACTGCGCGTGGCCTTAGAATCAACACGCACAAAAATATAATGGGCGACGTTTCAGGCAGTGGACACCTTCTTCATGACACATGAAAGGCGCTCGCGAGTCGCGCGCCGCGTTCCCTGTAATTCTGTAGGGTGGGTGGGGGGGGCTATGACGTGGGCGGTAATGCGCGCGTCGAGTTTAACCGCCGCTTCTGATCTCCTTGCAAATGAGGCCCCTTTCATCTCGGCGAGCTGGGGAGGGGGGGCTGTGTTTGTGTATAAATCCGCGGCGCCCATCTCAAGAGTGTGCTTCTCACATTCATTGGGAAGCCACAAACAAAGACACAGATCCCCCATATAGCCTCTACAGGCTGTTGGGGCAAGTGCTTTTAGCGAGTAGCAGCACCTATTAAGGGTGGCATTGTGGCAAGCACCCACCCGCCTTTGTCTGCCCAGTGCTGATGTGTACACCCCGAGGCACGTAATCATTGAAGGCTGAGTCGACGTAGGGGGAGGCCCCAGGGTCTGTTCAAAATATTCGCCGTAGCGGGAATAGAATCCGACCCGACGATCCAAGTTCGATTCCCGCTCACGACCAGTACCGGTGACGATTATCTAAGCCGTGCCTGGGCCTCGCCTAGGTGGACTCAGCCTCAAATGAATACCTGCTGCGATGTGTTAACATCACCACGGGGGAGATAAAGGCGGCCGGGCGTGGTGCTGGCCACCCACCCTATCGTGTGCCGTGCCGGCCTGCATAGGTGCTATTCGCTAACAGCACTTGCCCCAACAGTCTGGCTACACGGGGGATCTTTGTCTTTGGTTGGCTGGGGAATGAGGGCGCAGAGTTTGTGTGCTTCCGAGTGACAGTCGCGCCCCCCAGTGGCTGTGAACTCAGTCAACAGCCTGGGGGGTGGGGGGTGGTGAACCATGGCGCAGCGCTCTGTGGAGGAGGCGGAGTCATTCGCCCACCCAGAGCCACGGCCGACTGTTGGGGACAGCACGGGCTGTCCGGCAGCAGCACGACGCCTGGCCGCCTTTGTCTCCCCACTGATGAAATATTTGTGGTCACTGTGATTGGCGGTGAGCGGGAATGGAACTCGGGGTCGCGGGTTCGTAGCGCAATGCGAGAACCGCTACACCACGGCACACCCCGCCCGACAATTTGAATACAACGCGTTCGTCATTAATACATGCGACGTTTCGGGCAATGGCCCTTCTTCGCAGCACACGGAGAGTCCAGAGATGTGTCGTTCAATCGCCACGTGTGTCTCCTCGTGTGCCCTGTTGGTCTTCATAGAGGCGCTCGGTTAGCAGCACTTGCCACCTGACCTTTGTCTCTATGTCCGCAGCCTGTCGGGCTGCCCTCGTGCCAGGAAGAGCGGCCTCAAGCTGGCGCTGAGTCGCGAGGAGAGGGACGACCCCGAGCAGACCAGGTGGGGAGACATGGGGTGAGCGAACCAGCCCTGCCTCCCCACTCACCCACCACCACACCACTCACTCATCAGCCACACCACTCACTCACCAGCCACACCACTCACTCATCAGCCACACCACTCACTCACTCACCACACCACTCACTCACTCACTCACCACACCACTCACTCACTCATCAGCCACACCACTCACTCACTCATCAGTCACACCACTCACTCACCACACCACTCACCAGCCAAAGCACTCACTCACCAGCCACACCACTCACTCACCACACCACACCACCACTCACTCACCACACCACTCACTCACTCACCACACCACTCACTCACTCACCACACCACTCACTCACCAGCCACACCACTCACTCACCACACAACACCACTCACTCAGCACACCACTCACTCACCACACCACTCACTCACCACACCACTCACTCACTCACCACACCACTCACCAGCCACACCACTCACTCACTAGCTACACCACTCACCAACTACACCACTCACTCACCAGCCTCCCTACTCACCAGTGCACCACACCACTCACTCACCACACCCCTCACTCACTCACCAGCTACACCACTCACTCACCAACCACACCACTCACTCACTAGCCACACCATTCACTCATTCACTCACCACACACTCACTATATTGACATCCATATAATTGCATAGAGTCTCATAGAGTCACACAGAGATCCACAGAGTAACATCGGACACCGCAGGGTGAGTGGAATGTGCGCACTACACCGGCACCTTGCCAAGGCATCATCATCATCATCATCGCGCCCGAGCAGCCGCGGCTCGTGAATCGAGCCGGTTCGCTCCGCGTGGGCCCCGTGGCACTCCCCTCTCCCCTGCGACCCCGCGGAGGCTCGCAGCTGATCCGCTGCGTCTCTCACCGCAGACCGCGCGTGGTGGAGTCTGCGTGCCGTGACGGCCACCACACGGGCCCGGCCTGGCGCCACCCTCACACCCTCGTTGTTATTTACTCCTCCGGGAGAGCCACGCTGCTGAGTCGCAGGACTCACTGCCAGGAGGGTCCTGCCGCTGCTGCTGCTGCTCCATTGAGGTGTTTGTTAGTAAGATGTTGTCAGCCGATTACCGACGAGTCGTGAGTATTAATCACGTGGGGAGGAGGAGGAAACGGGAGCACGCGGAGACAACCCACGCCTTGCGCGAGGGGGAAACGCTATATCCCCCCCTGCCCCCCGTACAAATGGAACAGATGGAGACTAGTCCACTTGCTGTACCGCCTTCTCCTGGCGAGCCAGGGTACGGCTCCTCCTCTATGCCCACCCACGTGGTAGGAAGGGAGTTCCACAGCGAAGTCTGTGCGGTGATCCACCAACCCTCCCTGCTGCTGCCGCTGCCTCCACAGCGCGCTGGGGTACAGGCAGCCTCGTGCAGCAGCAGCAGCGTAGCCACCACCAGCAGCGCCACCACCGGGCTATCGATTACAAACAAATCCTGATCACCGCGCGATCGGTCATTTGACCAACGACGCTGCTGACTTCCACGTCACAATCGACGTCCCCCCCCCCCCCCCCCGACTTGCGATCGCCGACAGGTGCCCCGTGCCGGGCTGCGACGGGCAGGGTCACGTGACGGGCAAGTACGCGTCACACCGCAGCGCCTCGGGCTGCCCGCTGGCCGCGCGGCGCCAGAAGGAGGGCTTCCTGAACGGCGCGGCCTTCCCGTGGCGGGCCGCGGGGCCCGGGAAGGCCGACGGGGTCACGTGCCCCACGCCGGGCTGCGACGGCTCGGGACACGTCACGCGCAGCTTCCTCACGCACCGCAGGTGGGGGCAGCCGCCGTGGGCCTCTGGGGAGACAAAGGCGGCCGGGTGGCGGTGGCCGCCCCACCGCTCTCGTGTGCCCCGCGTCAAATCGGTGCTCAGTAACGGCGCTTGTCCCTCGAGTCTGTTCGGGCTTTACAGGGGGAGGGGGGGGGGTCTTGGCACGCCTGCGTTTGTCCGTGTGCCCCACGGTGTTATATAAACCTTGGGGATACAAAGGCGGCCAAGCTTTGGTTGAGGGCCGCACCGCCACCCTCTCTGCGGCGCCATGTCGGTATTCATTGGTGCGGCTACTCGCTAACAGCACTTGCCCCTACTGTCTGTTAAGGCTCCACGGGGGATCTTTGTCTTTGTGTGCGCGTGTGTGTGCAGCCTGTCGGGGTGTCCCCGCGTGTCGTCGGCGCTGAAGCGCGCGCGTCTCTCCGGGGACGAAATCCTCACCATCAAGTTCCGCGCCAGCAGCGGCAAGTGCACAAGAGGGTCCTGCCAGGCTCGCCCGGCAAACAGCGCTCACCGCGCCGCCACAACTCACTCACTCGGAGAATGATGACGATGACAATGATGATGACGATGGTGACGATGATGATTATGATGACGATGGTGATGACGACGACAATGAAGATGATGATGATGACGATGGTGATGATGATGACGATAATGATGATGACGATGATGATGATGACGACGATGATGATGATGATGACGATGGTGACGATGATGATGATGATGATGACGATGGTGATGACGACGACAATGAAGATGACGATGATGATGACGATGGTGACGATGATGATGATGATGATGACGACGATGATGATGATGATGACGATGATGATGATGACGATGTGTTTGCAGAGGTGGAGAACGATGAGGACATCAAGCAGCTGGACGATGAGATCCAGGAGCTCAGCGAGTCCAACTCCCAGATGGAGGCAGACGTGGCGCGCCTACAGGCACAGGTGGCGCACCGCACCACACCACACTATGGCACAGCACACCACACTACACCACACCACACTACACCACACTACACCACACCGCACGTCACCACACCACACTACACCGCACTGCACCACACTACACCGCACCACACCGCACGTCACCACACCACACTACACCGCACTGCACCACACCACACTACACCACACTACACCGCACCACACCGCACGTCACCACACCACACTACACCGCACTGCACCACACCACACTACACCACACTACACCGCACCACACCGCACGTCACCACACCGCTCTGCGCCACAGTACACCACTCGACACCACGCCACAACCCAGTACCAAACCCCACATCAGTTGGAGAACAATTCTCACCCATCGATAAAGCGGTGAAGCCACCTCGGCAATAATCATCAGCGCACCGTTAACCACGTGCAAACGTGACAATTTAATGACAATGACATTTCGTCTGGCTGTATCGGGTGGTCTAGAATCTCACGACACAAATTTGGCCACCGTTGAACGATTGCGTTTGCAGGCTTCACTGCCGGATGCGACCCCCCTCCTCCTCCTGCCTGCGTCAGCTCCAGATGTCATTTGCATGTGGAACTGTGACTCATGAGAGAGATCGCGGGTGGTGACTGTGGTGGTAGCGGTGGTGGTAGCGGTGGCGATGGTAGTGGTGGTGGTACTGGCGATGGTGGTTATGGTGGTGTTGGTAGTGGTGGCGGTGGTAGCGGTGGCGACGGTAGCAACAGTAGCGGTGGTGGTACTGGCGATGGTGGTGGTGTTGGTAGTGGTGGCGGTGGATAGCGGTGGTGGTACTGGCGATGGTGGTTATGGTGGTGTTGGTAGTGGTGGCGGTGGTAGCGGTGGCGACGGTAGCAACAGTAGCGGTGGTGGTACTGGCGATGGTGGTGGTGTTGGTAGTGGTGGCGGTGGTAGCGGTGATGGTGGTGGTGGCTACGCTGCACGTGGCTGCCTGTAGCCCAGCAGTGTGGAGGCAGCAGCGAGGGTTGGTGGATCACCGCACAGACGTCGCTGTGGAACTCCCTTCCTACCACGTGGGTGGGCGTCGGGGAGGAGCCGTACCCTGGCTCGCCAGCAGAAGGCGGCACAGAAAAGTGCGTGGACTAATCTCCAAGTTTTCATCATTAATTGGCTGAAAACGTCTCAATATATAGAGGACGGTGGAGCTTGGGCAGTTGTTGGTAGCACCGGCTCGTCGCCGCCCGGCTGCTGCTGCCTTCCCGCTCGTGTGTGTGGCTCCTGGGCGATGGCGAGAGATGCGGTAGGCAGGGACGACGACCGCCACGCTGCAGATCGAACCAGACGTGAGCCACCGATAGAGACTGACGTCGTGTCGCGAATGAATCTCCACAGCAAGACCACTCGACCGGGGAGCGGTGGGTGTAGCAGTTAGCGCGGTGCGCTACCAGCCCGGCGGACCCTGGGCTCGATTCCCACCTGACGGCCACTGACACCAGTGACGATTACCTGAACAGGTCCTGGGCCTCCCGTAGGTCGACTCAGCCTCAAATGAGTACCTGGTGCGGTGTGTATCCAGATCGCCAACATGGAGACCAACCTGAAGTCGATGGAGGAGGAGAACAAGGCCATGGAGCACCAGAACGAGGTGCTGCTCCACGAGCTCGCCTCGCTGAGCCACACGCTCATCCGCAGCCTCGCCAACATCCAGCTGCCGCACATGGTGCGTGGACAAGGGGCGGAGGTGCCCCGCGTAGCCCACGCGGCCCGTCAGGGCAAGCGCACGCACGCACGCGCACGTGCACGCACGCACGCACGCGCACGCACGTGCACGCACACGCACGCACAGGTGAACATCCGTTGCGATGCGCCACTCGTGTTCGCGAGGGCTGCCCGGGGAGTGGCTTCACCTGTGTCTTGTCGTCCCACGCAGGAGCCCATCAACGAGCAGAACTTCGACGCGTATGTGACGACGCTGACCGACATGTACACCAACCAGGAGCGCTACCAGAGCCCCGAGAGCAAGGCACTGCTCGAGAGCATCCGCCAGGCCGTCAAGGGCATCCAGGTGTAGCGGGGGGGGGGAGGGGCACGGGGCGGAGAGGAGCGGTGACGACCCCCCACCGCCATCCGGACGCGGCGAGAGAGCCGAAGAATGTGGGGGGGGGGGGTGGGGGGCAAACGGAAGGACCGGGGGGAGGGGCGAGCGTCGCTCCCCCACGGCAGCCGGCGCGACACCCCCCAACAGCCCCGTCGCTCACCGTGCCACCCTTCACTCGCTCCCTAGCGCTCGCTCCCTAGCGCTCTCTCGCTCCCTAGCGCTCATTCCCTAGCGCTCTCTCGCTAGCGCGCTCATTCCCTAGCGCTCTCTCGCTAGCGCGCTCTCCCTAGCGCTCTCTCGCTAGCGCGCTTTCCCTAGCGCGCTCTCCCTAGCGCTCTCTCGCTAGCGCGCTCTCCCTAGCGCTCTCTCGCTAGCGCACTCTCCCTAGCGCTCTCTCCCTAGCGCTCTCTCGCTAGCGCGCTCTCCCTAGCGCTCTCTCGCTAGCGCACTCTCCCTAGCGCGCTCTCCCTAGCGCTCTCTCGCTAGCGCGCTCTCCCTAGCGCTCTCTCGCTAGCGCGCTCTCCCTAGCGCTCTCTCGCTAGCGCACTCTCCCTAGCGCTCGCTCCCTAGCGTGCTTTCCCTAGCGCTCTCCCTAGCGCGCTCTCCCTAGCGCTCTCCCTAGCGCTCGCTCCCTAGCGCGCTTTCCCTAGCGCTCTCCCTAGCGCGCTTTCCCTAGCGCTCGCTCCCTAGCGCGCTCTCCCTAGCGCTCATTCCCTAGCGCTCGCTCCCTAGCGCGCTCTCCCTAGCGCGCTCCCCTAGCGCGCTCGCTCTCTAGCGCGCTCTCCCTAGCGCTCGCTCGCTAACGCCCTCTCCCTAGCGCTCTATCTCCCTAGCGCTCTCTCTCTAGCGCTCTCTCTCCCTAGCGCTCTATCTCCCTAGCGCTCTCTCCCTAGCGCGCTCTCCCTAGCGCTCTCTCACTAGCGCTCTCTCCCTAGCGCTCTCTCCCTAGCGCTCTCTCACTAGCGCTCTATCTCCCTAGCGCTCTCTCCCTAGCGCGCTCTCTCTAGCGCTCTCTCACTAGCGCTCTCTCCCTAGCGCTCTCTCCCTAGCGCTCTCTCCCTAGCGCGCTCTCTCTAGCGCTCTCTCACTAGCGCTCTCTCCCTAGCGCTCTCTCCCTAGCGCTCTCTCCCTAGCGCTCTCTCCCTTGCGCGCTCCCATTTGCGGGGCAGAGCCTGCGGCGCCCGATCATCAGTCCGTCCGCTCACCCTCTCGCTCACCCTCTCACTCACCATCTCGCTCACCCTCTCACTCGCCCACCCGGACCCGCGCCCAGCGCTCCCCCCACCCCACTCCTTATCGTCAGCAATAGCGGTTTCATCGCACATCTCAGCATCGCTGGCTGGATTGCGGGGGTGGGGGCAACTGGGTGACTGGGCGAGGGGGGGCAGGTGGCGCACTCGGGGTGGGGGGGGGGCAATGGAATTCTCCGCCGGTCTCGGCAGCCCACGACACCCGGACCGGATTTCGGAATCGAGATGGCTTCCTGCGGATCAACAATCCCCCCCCCCCCCCCCCCCCCCCCCACCGAGGAGAGCAAGATTCCTGCTCCCACCCACTGCGAGCGGCCCCCACTACCTCCCGCATCCCCCACAGCCCTCCCCAGCCGGAGCGCCCCCCCCCCCAGCCCCCTAGCCCCCTAGCCGTCGCCTCTCGCTGTAACTATCCACACCGCGCTGTCCTTCAAAGTCATGTACTCTATACCCAATGAATGTAATGAACCTTCAGGGGTCAAGGGTATTCAGGTCACAGGGATGAAGAGGTTTTCATCCTTGATCCCCGTAGCATCACTGTGCTCGCGATGCCAAGGGCCAAATCGGAATGAATACTATATTTTTAAGCTTCACGTCTGATGAATGTAACAACTATTTTACACACATTGTCCCCTCCCCCCTTCTTCCCCCCCCTCCCTGCTCCTCCCTCCCTCCTCCCCCCAACACCACCGTCGCCAACGCCAAGGCTGCGAGTGTATACAGGGGAAGGGTGCACGGGGTGGTGGGGGGCTCGGCGGTGGTTTGGTTGGGGGGGGGAGGCGGACAGGCCTTGTGACACATTGGTGGCATTCCCGTTGGGCCGTGGTGACGCGCTCGCGTTGGCTGTGTTACCGTGGTGACGCGCTCGCGTTGGCTGTGTTACCGTGGTGACGCGCTCGCGTTGGCTGTGTTACCGTGGTGACGCGCTCGCGTTGGCTGTGTTACCGTGGTGACGCGCTCGCGTTGGCTGTGTTACCGTGTGTGACGCGCTCGCGTTGGCTGTGTTACCGTGGTGACGCGCTCGCGTTGGCTGTGTTACCGTGGTGACGCGCTCGCGTTGGCTGTGTTACCGTGGTGACGCGCTCGCGTTGGCTGTGTTACCGTGGTGACGCGCTCGCGTTGGCTGTGTTACCGTGGTGACGCGCTCGCGTTGGCTGTGTTACCGTGGCGACGCGATTGGCATGTGGCGGCGCTGATTCCAATCTGTAACATGGCGAGAATCGTCATCGCTGGATAACAATGAGCGCAGGGCCGTGACACGAGTAGATTTAACAAGCAACCAAATTGGGTGTGAAATTGCTATCGCTCGGCATTATCCAGACCACCATCTCGCAAGAACTGCACGCGCGGCCATTTTATCGCTAAAGACCACCCAGACTCCAAACTATTGAGATAATGTGACTGTGCTGTGCTGATGAGTCCTAATGAGGACTAAGCCGCTCTGCAGCTGCGTCTTGTTTCACTCGCCGCCCTGTTGCGGGGTGGCCGCGTGTTCTCGTCGCTTTGAGTTTGGGTCGTCAAATTGACAACGTGGACAACGCGTTTAGTTCTTTCGAGCTGGTGGTCTGGGTAAGGCTGCGTGTCATGAAGTCGACTGGATACGCTCTCGAATCATCAAGATACCGAGGAACAAAATCGATGACGGTCGCCTCTCCCAGCGAGTCGCCTCTCCCTCTCCCAGCGATGAATCTCTCCACGTACGAGCGATGATTCTCTCCACGTGCGAGCGATGAATCTCTCCACGTGCGAGCGATGATTCTCTCCACGTGCGAGCGATGAATCTCTCCACGTGCGAGCGATGATTCTCTCCACGTGCGAGCGATGATTCTCTCCACGTGCGAGCGATGAATCTCTCCACGTGCGAGCGATGATTCTCTCCACGTGCGAGCGATGAATCTCTCCACGTGCGAGCGATGATTCTCTCCACGTGCGAGCGATGATTCTCTCCACGTGCGAGCGATGAATCTCTCCACGTGCGAGCGATGAATCTCTCCACGTGCGAGCGATGATTCTCTCCACGTGCGAGCGATGAATCTCTCCACGCGCACCCCAGACGAACGCATGCAGTAAAACAGCAGCTCAACGATCCTTATCTGACATGGACTGGGGGCCAGATGACCGTGATGCCTACGTAAAACGCTGAAGTCGACAGAGATTAAGTTGTGGGGCAGCAGTTCCGTGGTTCAGAGTTCTTAGTCCTCGGGTGATTGTTCCTTAAACGGGGGTGCTGAGAATCCAAACAACAACCACAACAACAACTAAACAACCACCGGCTGCCTTGACCACCACCACCACCACCACCCACACCGCGTTCTGTCCACGTGGTGACGCGTGTTTTTGTAGCGACACGGGGGAGGGGAATCATAAGTTAAGGGTGGGCGGATTGTACGAACCGTCCGTGGCGTGTGGTGAGTTCGTAGTGAGTAGCGGTGCTTCGTACTAGTTAGTAGTTGCAGTGGTAGCAGCAGCAGCAGCAGCGCCAGTTTCGTGTGTCGCCCCTTCTGTGTGCGTTAGACGGGAGGAGGGGCAGGCACACGCTGCGTGTCAGAGTTTGCTGTGTTAGGATCGCCGGTTATTTATTTATTTATGTTCCGTTGCGTCGCCGAAATTCCAAAAGTACCCCCCCCCCCCTCCTCTCCTAAAAACACACGAAAAAAATGACTTATTACTACTACTACTGTTCCTATGATAGTGATATTCGGTATTTTGTACGGAAAAAAACATGTTTAACGAAAATGTTACAAAAAAAAGAGTGTATATGATGATAATACTATATTTATTTATTTATTTCTGACATCGCCGCTACCCTCCCGCGTCCTCGCACCAGTGTAGGGTTTGTGAAGTCCCCCCCCCCCCCATTCCTGTTCCCCCCGTGCTGGTTGCCCCCCCCCCCCCAGCCAATGCCCATCATGTTAAGATGACAGTCGTGCTCTGAATGTCTATTTTTTCATGATTGTACGCAGTACGGTAAATGTATGGACTATTCAGGTAGAGAGTGAGATGCGCTTACGTTTCTAGAAGTTTATTTTCCTCCTCCGATCCGAGTCCATCGTAACGCAGCGGCAAGAGCAGCGGCATGGGCAGCAGCATGGGCAGCAGCAGCAGCGAGCACAGCGCCCCTGCCCAGCTCCGTGCCAGCGAGTGTCGCCCACTCGCCAAGCCGCCGGGTCTTTAACGTGCCGCGTGCTCTCGAGCGGTGGGTGGGGGGGGGCGGTGGGGAGGGGGGGGGAAGGGGGCAAAAATTTGACAGCAAAACCAGACGTTATTTCCTACACTTTGTATCATCGGGTATTTATTTATTATTATGCTATATATACACAGTATATTATACATAGAGGTCTCTATATATATATCTCTCTATATTTAAGGATGAATATTGAAGGTGTGTTTTTGTAATCTCAAGGAAGACGTTCATAGCCGCCGTCGCTTCTGTTGCGCGCACGGTCTCGGCTCGAGGAGGTCGCGGGCGGACGTTGAGCAGGAAGCAGCCTGGAGGCGCGGGCGATGTGGTGACAAGGCTTGCCACAGTAATGTGGAGTTTCCACCGGTCACCGTCTGCTCGTCTGAAATGGACAAACCCGCCCCTCCTCCGCCTTCCCATCCCGCGCCAGACAAACAAAACAGGCCACGTGCATCTTGTGATCAGAGAGAGACAAAGGAGGTCGTGATGGGTGGGACACGTGGTTGGTGTGCTGGGTGGAGGAGAAGGAGGAGGAGAGGGGGGGGCACGTGACCGAGACCGCCATTGGAGTGGCACCCAGAAGTCGGCGACCAGGGGGACGATAAAACGTGGAGGATGATGGTGATGATGGTGAGACTGCACGAGTGATCATTGAAGGACGTGTCTCGCATCTGTAGCGGCGAGAAGACCTCAAGCCAGATGACGATGGTGGTGGTGGCGGTGGTGGTGATGGTGGCGGCGGCGATGTTGAGACTTGACTGACCGCGTGGAGGTCGCAGCGTCGCGCGGACCGCGGCAGTTTGCGGGATTTGGCAGAAGGAAGGAAGGAAGCCATGCCCTGTTTGTGGTGGCGTCAGCGGCTCCGGTCGCAGTGACCGCTCGATATTGAATCTTGAATCTCGTGACGACGATGTGATGGGTTCTCCATGGGATCAGCTCCCTATGGAATCGGTTTTCCACGTGGGATCGGTTCTACGTGGAATCAGGTGCCGATGGGATCGGCTCCCCGTGGGATCGTTTCCCTACGGGATCGGATCCCACATCCCCAGGTGCTTTCGCGGCTGTAGTTTCTCACTCTCGTCCGTCCGTGGGTCCCCGATTGTAACCCCCCCCCCTCCTTATGACCCTGATCTATCCTCCTCCTCGTAAGACCTGAGGTGCACCCCCACCCCATACCCCACCCCCACCGAATGTCCCGGCCCAGCCGCGCTGCGTGTGAGCGGTGGTGAGTGGTGGTGAGTGGTGGTGAGCGGTGGTGAGCGGTGGTGAGTGGTGGTGAGGAGTGCTGCGGCCGGGGCGCTGGGTCTCGTGGCGAGCGGGCCCCTCCTCGTGGAACCCGCGTCAGGATGGTGGGGGGGCTCGTGCCCGGTTTGGAGGATCTCGAATCGGGGGGGGGTAAAGTCTCCATCCTCGTCGGTGCCTGCGAACGCGCGGGGTGTGATCAGTCGGCTCCCCTCCTCGCGTCGATAGACTCAACGTTACCATAACAATAACACACATTATTATTATAATGCAGTATGTCCGTGTGTATCGCCCTTGCTTAAATGGGCTCGGCAAACTCAAAGCGCCTTACATCACAGCTCATGTCAAACTCTTTGAAAGGGGCAGCAACCCGTCGTGGCAGCTGCTCCTGTGCGGCACAAGGGGACTCAGTACCTGGCCTACACGCGGCATTTGGATTTGCCAGTCAGGGAGGTAGGAGAGGGTTGCCGCGGCGATGCCTGCCGCGTGCGACCCACAGCTGAGCGGCCTCCACGTTTCGAGTTTGTAACATTTGTACCGTGACACCGACAACACAATGGCCTGGGCGCACGACGTCATGGGCTCTTTAACGTCCATCGTGCAGTAGCAGCAGGCGGCGCGTGCTGTGCGTGTCACGGTCGGCACAAAGACAAAGATCCCCTCGTATGGCCTTAACCGACTTTTAGGGCAAGTGCTGTTAGCGAGCACCTATTGAGGCCGGCACAGCACACGAGGGGGTGGGTGGCGAGCACCACGCTCGACCGCCTTTGTCTCCCCAGTGGCGATATTTACTACACACCGCAGCAGGTGCTCATTTGAGGCTGAGTCGACCTAGGGGGAAGCCCAGGACCGGTTCAGAAAATGGTCACCGCTCCCCACACACACGCCGCAGTATTAACCAGGACGGGCGCTACCAAAGCCCGAAAGAGCCTCATGCGCACCTCCACAGAGCCAGAGGCAATTCCGATCTCTCGTGGAGGCAGCTGGAGGAGGGGGGAGGAGGGGTAGGGGAGGGGGGCACGGGTAGGAGGAGGCTCATGATGTCGCGATAATTTTTCAGGGAGATGCGTGCGGGAGAGAGAGAGAGACACAGCGGGGAGCTGGAGGGGACGTGACAGTCAGTGACACTTGTGGGTTCGAACTCTGGTTGTTCAACGGTAACCGGTAAGTAAAAATAAATCGGTAACCGCTTTTACGAACCGCTCTGCCGGTGTCTGAAAGGCCGAACCTGGTCACCGTTTCCAGTGGCGTTTCAGTGACGACTCGCGCGCCCATCGGCACTGGGCGCAAACGTACAAACCGCACGGCGGCAGGGCCCAAGCCAGCGCGTGGTTCATTCGCCCTCGTTTCTCAGTTAAAAAGTTAAAGGCGCGGCCCCTGCGAGTGCTCGCTCTCGCCACTGCTGGCGGAAGGGGCCTCCAATAGAGGAGCTCTAGAGTGGTACTTGGTCTACTCTTCCACGTCGACCAGACGTATTGGAAGAGATGGGTAGTACCCACACTTTACCCCACCACATGCTGCCTACCGATCGACAGGTCCGGTTAAATGGGTAGAATGTTAACTCTATTGCTCAACATTTCTACTTGTGCTCAAAACCGGTTTCGCGCCAGTTTGTTTGTGTTTATGTTCATGCGGTTACAGGTCGGGTAAAACGAAAACAAATCTGATTTTGAGAGCTCCCGAAGTGGAACCCGGCGTGTGGAGGTCGCTTCACCGGCGGGGTGAGCGGCCTGTCGTGCCCAGCACGGGAATGGATGGAAGGAGCCTTACACACACAGAGACACCTTTCGACACACCACTCGGAGTGGAGGAGACAAATGCTATTCTAGAATGTTTCTCAGAAAGCTGTTTTAGGGGTTGCTTGCTCTCCCAAGCCGCCAGGTTACAAACGTGGCGCGGGTCGTGGTGGCCTACCCAGAACACATTGCGAACGTTGGGCCAACGTTGATTTGACGTTGGGCTAACGTTGGGAAAACGTTGCCCAACATCATGCCAACTCTGGGCCAACAACGTTTGTATTGTTCACTAGGCTATAGCCCGGGCCAGGACGCAGGCCAGTCACCCAGTCGCGATCTTCGCAGCTGGTCAATGTCACGTGAATGTGATTCATTTGGTTCGGGGTTTGTGTCTTCTTGAACACGATACGGGACATGGCAACATGAAACACAACAACCTAATTCTCACGTTTTACCTCCAAACTGATTTCCAGTTTTCCGTGGGGGTCCCACGGTCCTTAAACGTTTAGAGAGATTAAAAAAGCATTCACGAGCAGGTACTATTTTCTTAATGACAGGAGGGTACGGGAGGGAGTGTATCGCTGTGGTGGTGGTGATGGTGATTCCTGCTCGACTGGTGAGTGAGAGTTGGATATTTTCTCAACAGTTCCCCCATTGCCAGAGATGACTTTGTACAACTGTGGTGATGGAGCCGGGTTGACCGTGATCACGTTAGCGAGGTTTCCAGACCGTGTCGCTGTGCGTGAGGCGGGACCTGTAGTGGTATCACGACACCAACAACAACACACTCAATGGAATATGATTTATTTTTTTTGATATTTTTTACTCTTTAAACAACACACACGCCGTAGCAGTCGGCTCTCTCTTCCAATTGGAAGGGGGGCACGGTGGATGAAGGCTAGGGGCACAGACGTGATATATATATATATATTTAATGATGTTAATATATAAGCAGTGTGTATGAAGATGATGATGACGATGATATAAAATCCACGTGTAATATCTTTTAAATATTTGCGATTGCAATTTTTATGTTTTATCGCTCTCAGGCGAGGTGGACGGAGCCCTTCATGTAAATTACTCGTGTTTAGTTATTTATTTAACAGTCTGAACTTTACATGTATTTATGTATTTAATACTCTGATTTTTTTATTCTTTTGGTTTTTTACGAATCAAGAGGGAAACAAAAATCGAATATGAACTTAGTTACAGATTTTTGAAATCAATCTCTTTACCGTCTCAGGATATCTCTCTTTTGAAAAAAAAGTTTATTGCAGTTTGTGATAGAGAAAAGATTATTTTTTATTGTTTAAATCGTCTATAATGTACGTGCGTGTGCGTCGTTGTGTTTTTTCTACATTTTTTATTTATTACAGCTGATAAATATTAATGACAACACACAGTCGTCACTGCGGTAATTATCATAATTTATCACTCGTGGTAAAAAAAGACAACCTCGCCAGTAGGAAGACAACAACTGTTGTTTATTCTTCTTCTTCTTATAATTGATCGCTATTATTTTTGTACACTTGAGTAGATCGTGCCATGGATTTTTGGGAGTCAATGTTCGTCGTGACATCCGCTTCGTGTAGGTCGCTTAGACGTCGCGTATAGGTGAGGGTGGGGGGGTGGTGGGGGTGGGGGCGCGTGGTGTCCCCCCCCCCCCCGGTACCCCCCCCCCCCCGGTGCCCGTGTAGGCAGCGGCACCGGGTGTTCTAGGTCTGTGTGTAATCATCATTGTAGGGACCCCCACTCTAGTTGTATTTTCTCTGAGCGTCACTGTTTCCCATGTGGTTGATGCTGTTCTCGAAGGGGGTGTGTCTTGTGCAATAAAATGACAAAACACAGCCGACGCCGTGGAGAGAGAGTGTGGCGAGTGGGGTGGTGGTGGAGTGGGTGCAGTGCACTGTGTGTGTGTGTTGGTGAGTGACATGGTCCACCCTGCAGGTGCTCTGTGTGTGTGTGTGTTGGTGAGTGACATGGTCCACCCTGCAGGTGCTCTGTGTGTGTGTGTTGGTGAGTGTCATGGTCCACCCTGCAGGTGCTCTGTGTGTGCGTGTGTTGGTGAGTGACATGGTCCACCCTGCAGGTGCTCTGTGTGTGTGTGTTGGTGAGTGACATGGTCCACCCTGCAGGTGCACTGTGTGTGTATGTGTTGGTGAGTGACATGGTCCACCCTGCAGGTGCTCTGTGTGTGTGTGTGTTGGTGAGTGACATGGTCCACTCGTGCAGTGCACTGTGTGTGTGTGTGTTGGTGAGTGACATGGTCCACTCGTGCAGTGCACTGTGTGTGTGTGTTGGTGAGTGACATGGTCCACCCTGCAGGTGCACTGTGTGTGGAGAGCGGCGTTCGGCTGAATCGAGGCGGCTAAACGTGCGCCGCACGGCCTCGAGAAGAGATGGAGCTGATGGGGCACAGGAGGATGTGAAGCTGAGTGGACTTGCCGATGACCGGTACCAGGGGTGTCAAGACGGGCCTCGATGGAGGAGGAGGCTCGTGAAGGACGCTGCTAGTCGGTTGGAGGCAGTCGCCCTCTAATAACAACGGGGACAGAGGGGCGACGCTCACAACAACGAGCGGAGCGCCGGGTGGCTAAAGCACAGCAAGTTGGCACAGTAGGGGGCATAGATGGAGCATCAGCCAGTCATCTCAGTCAGTCAACCCATGGCATCTGGGTCTGTCCCGTGACCTCCTGCCAGTGAGACTTCCACACTTCACGTGATGTCCTCAAGGTGCACCTAGCCTGGCACGAGCGCCGTGGTGATGTCACCGCAGTGGTTTAGAACCAGATGACCCGAGTTCGATTCCCGCTCACGGCCAACACCAGTGGCGAATATCTTATCCGCTCCTGGGCCTCGACTCAGCCTCCATTGAGTAGCTGGTGCGGTGTGTAGTAAACATCGCTAGCACTGGGGAGACAAAGGCGTTCGGGCGTGGTCCTGGCCACCCACCCCCTCGTGTGCCGTGCCGGCCTTCATAGGTACCGGCAAACAGCACTTGCCCCTACAAACTGTTGAGGCAAACCAGGGGCCCATAGACACTCACTAATTGGCCGCTAACGCGTGACTATATATAGAGGATGGCAGAGCTTTGGTGGGATTTGGCGCCGGCTCCTCGTCACCGCGTGGCTGCCGCTGCTGCTGCTGCCGTCCGTGGTTCCTCCTCCCCGTGGCGCCTCTGAGTCGCCCCCCCCCCCCTCTACGAGGACGACGCGGAGGGGGGAGGGTGGCGGTGGCGCGGCGCTGCGAGTCGACGACTGTCGTGACGGGCCGCGTCCACGAGCTCTCACCTCCACTCCAACATCAACAACAACAACATCGACAACATCAACAACATCAACAACGCGCACCTCGAGTCGCCGGCGCGCAGCCGAGTGTGGCCTTTGGTAGCAATGGCAATTCGCACACAAAACCAAAACAACGAGAGAGAGGGGGGGGGGGGAGAGAATGTTGAAGCACGAGGCGAGGAGGGGGCTGGGTGACAGAAGGGGGGGGGGAGTCGAACCCGACCGCCACGAGGGCCTCTGGAGCGGCCGCTGGGCCGCATCGCGACCACGCCCGGGCGGGGCCGCCCCGCTCCGCCGCCTCCTCAAGCGGCCGCGCCGTGGCCCGCCCAGACCTGCCTGCCTGTCCGCCTGTCCCTCTGCCTGTCCCTCTGCCTGTCCGCCTGTCTCCCTGTCTGCCTGCCTGTCCGCCTGTCTCCCTGCCTGCCTATCTCTCTGCCTGTCTCTCTGCCTGCCTGCCTGTCCGCCTGTCCCTCTGCCTGTCCCTCTGCCTGTCCGCCTGTCTCCCTGTCTGCCTATCTCTCTGCCGGTCTCTCTGTCTCTCTGTCTGCGTGTCCGTCTGTATCTCTGTCTCTCTCTGCCTGCTTGTCCGCCTGTCTCTCTACCCGCCTGTCTCTCTGTCTGCCTTTCTCTGTCTGCTGCCAGTCTTTTGTCATGGTCTGTCTCTAAGTCTCTCTGTCTGTCTCGGTGTCTCTGTTTCTATTTCAGTATGTGCGCCCCCCATCTCTCTGCGCACTTGCCATTCCGAGCTCTCACAGTAAGCAGCGCATCGGGGAATGGCCCGCGGAAGCTGATGTCACAGAACTACTGCCAACACCGCTCCAATTGACGGATGTTTTTTTGTATCCGCACACTCGGGGGGGGGAGGAGGCGCTGTATGTTTCAACTCACCTTGTTTTTTATGCGTTCTGAAGAAGGCCCATTACCCGAAACGTCGCTTATTATATATGTGTTCCCATTTACATACACACGCACAGCGTTAGTGACGAACGAGGTGAGTTGATTTACCATACAGGAGTGCTCGCCACACGATTGTCGGAGTAGGAAGTGATGCGTCCGACTTGGGTGGACAAGGTGAACGTGTGCGCACGGTGGGTTTGTTTTTTGCGTGCGTGGAGCCACTGGTGACCCTGGGGAGCGGTGGTGCAGCGGTTAGCACGCTGCGCTACGAACCCAGCGAACCGAGTTCGCTTCACACTCATAGCCAACACCAGTGACAATGATCTAAATTGGTTATGGGCCTCCCCTAGGTCGACTCATCCTAAAATGAGTACCTGATGCGGTGTGTAAACCTCGCTACCAGAGAGACAAATAGCGCTGGCCACCCACCCCCTCGTGTGTCATACCGGCCTTAATAGGTGCTCGCTAACAGCACTTGTCCCTACAGTCTGTTCATCCTCGACGGAGGATCTTTGTGTGGCATCGTCACACCCCCAGTGGTGGATGTGTGGCCTCGTTACACCCGTGAATGGAAATTAGAAGCCTCGCTTTTGTCAATCATCGGCCAAATATGTAAATTATCACTTGAGCTAATTATACTAATTGGACGCTGTCAAGTGGAATGGATGATCGTTGGCTAATTGAATCATCGTGTGCATCGTGTGCTTGTTTACCGCTTCATTTGTATTTTTCCGACACGCAGTGTCTCATTAGCAGAAGTCAGCCTTGCTTGAAGCAATGTATGTGTGTTGAACTTCTTTCGCACCAGTACCCAACCGTGCTAATGGGAGGTGCGAAGTGACAGATGTTTGGTGAAGTGACGGATGTTTTTTTTTTGCCAAGCACCGGTTTTTACATTTAGCGTCTCTTCCAGTGGGGGCAACAGATCGTTGTCACTTGTCCTGAAATGTCCATCACCCCCAACCCCCCAACACAGTTCCCGAGCAAAGGCTCCAAACGCCGAGTGGTCAGTAACAAACAGCACGTGCTTGTACAGGAACAGCATACTCCACTGGGGAGAGGGGTGGTGGGGTGAGGCGATATACAATGCCCCCTCCCTCCCCTAGTGGCGGATTCAGGGGGGGGTCTGTGGTGGTGGGGGGGGGGTCTGTGGTGGGGGGGGGGGTCTGTGGTGGGGGGGGGGGGTCTGTGGTGGGGGGGGTTGCCCCCACCCCTCACAGGCCCCCGAGAGCCGCCCACGGCAGCCAGCGACTCAGAGCGGAGTGCGGCTCTGAGAGTGCACGCGGCGGCGGCTGAGAAGAGCCATCGACGCGTTTGGGTGTCAAGTGATCGCTTGTCGGGCAGCTATCGGAACAAATCACGCGTGTGCAGAGGAGGGGGACGAGGGGGGGGGTGAGGAGGGCTTCGCGTGGAGAGGGTTGGTATAACGCGTCGCTTCATCCGCACGAGTCGCCCACTCCGCCACTGCGCTCCCTCCTCGCTCTCGCCTCGCTCTCTCATCCCATCCACCCAGCCTCCCCCTCACGCTCATCGCGACCCCATGAAGGAGTTTAAACAGAAGCTCAACTGGGTGTTCAAAGGCAGGTGAGTGAGTGAGTGGCTGAGTGAGCGGGCGCCCGGGTGAGTGTTAGGTGCAGGTGAGTGCTAAATAGGGGTGAGTGATAGGTATGGTGAGTGTTAGGTGCAGGTGAGTGCTAGGTAGGGGTGTTAGATAGGGGTGAGTGTTAGGTAGGGTGAATGTTAGGTGGGGTCAGTGTTAGGTGGGGTCAGTGTTAGGTAGGGGTGAGTTTATCGGAGGGTGAGGGTAATGCAGGCGTGATGATGATGATGATTTTGGTTGTAATGGTGATGACGATGATTTTGGTTGTAATGGTGATGACGATGATTTTGGGATGGTTGTGCTGATAATGTTGCAGATTGAGATTATGTGAATGGTAATGCATTGATGATGTGCCCGTGGTGGTGGTGATGGTTATATCTGTAGTGATGATGGTGACGATGGTGATGTGGATGATGGTGGTCATGGTGCTAATTGTGTTTGGTGATTATGATGGTGGCGGTGGTGGTGGTGATGATCGGGTTGGTTGTGTTCGTGTTGATAGTTGTGGTGATGACTTTAACCGTTGCTATGACGACGGTGGTGATGGTATTGACGTTGATTGTGAATGGGACGATAGTTAATGAGCTGATCATGGTAACGATTATCGCGTTGATGTTGATAATGATGGTGATGATGTTGCTAATTTTGATGATGATGATGACGATGGTGACAATGATGGTGCTGCTAGTGTTGGTGGTGTTGACGAAGGGGCTGGTGTTGGTGATGTTGATAGTGTTGGTGGTTTCGATGATGTTGATGATGGTGGCAATGATGATGGTGCTGGTGTTGATGATGGTGGTGTTGATGTTGTTGATGTTCATGATGGGGGTGTTGATGGTGCTGGTGTTGAGGATGGCTCCGGTGTTGAGGATGTTGATGATGGTGGTGTTGATGATGATGGTGTTGTTGATGATGATTGTGGTGTTGATAATGATGATGGTAGTGTTTTTGATGATAATGATGGTGTTGATGATGATGGTGTTGATTATGGTGGTGGTGTTGGTGTTGATGATGATGGTGTTGATGATGGTGGTGTTGATGATGGTGGTGGTGTTGATGATGATGATGATGGTGTTGATGATGGTGGTGGTGGTGATGATGATGGTGGTGCAGGATTATGGTTGTGTTGATGATGATGATGATGGTGTTGATGATGATGGTGTTGATGATGATGGTGGTGTTGATGATGATGGTGGTGTTGATGACGGTGATGATGATGGTGTCGATGATGGTGGTGTTGATGATGATGGTGGTGTTGGTGTTGATGATGATGGTGTTGATGATGGTGGTGTTGATGATGGTGGTGGTGTTGATGATGGTGGTGTTGATGATGATGATGGTGGTGTTGATGATGATGGTGTTGATGATGATGGTGTTGATGATGGTGGTGTTGATGATGGTGTTGGTGTTGATGATGATGATGGTGTTGATGATGGTGGTGTTGATGATGGTGGTGTTGATGATGGTGCTGGTGTTGATGATGATGATGGTGGTGTTGATGATGATGGTGGTGTTGATGATGATGATGGTGTTGATGATGATGATGGTGTTGATGATGGTGGTGATGGTGTTGATGATGATGGTGTTGATGATGTTAATGATGATGATGATGATGATGGTGTTGATGATGATGGTGTTGATGATGTTAATGATGTTGATGATGATTGATGATGGTGTTGATGATGATGATGATGGTGTTGATGATGGTGGTGATGGTGTTGATGATGATGGTGTTGATGTTGATGATGATGATGATGGTGTTGATGATGATGGTGTTGATGATGTTAATGATGTTGATGATGATTGATGATGGTGTTGATGATGATGATGATGGTGTTGATGATGATGATGGTGTTGATGATGGTGGTGCAGGATGATCGCCCCCGCGCGGGGCCGCATGCCGCAGCCCCCGGCACGCAGCGTCCTCGTGTTCCGCAACGGGGACCCGCACTTCCCGGGGCGCCGCTTCGTGCTCAACGAGCGGCAGGCGGCCACCTTCGAGGCCTTCCTCGCGCAGGTTCAGAACCCCCCCCCACCACTCACCCCATCCCCCACTCCCCCCCCCCCCCACCACTCACCCCATCCCCCACTCCCCCCCCCCCACCACTCACCCCATCCCCCACTCCCCCCCAGACTCATCCAGCAGTGGATCCAGCACGCCCCCCCCCCCACCACTCACCCCATCCCCCCCCCCACCACTCACCCCATCCCCCACTCCCCCCCCCACCACTCACCCCATCCCCCACTCCCCCCCCCACCACTCACCCCATCCCCCACTCCCCCCCCACCACTCACCCCATCCCCCACTCCCCCCCCCCACCACTCACCCCATCCCCCACTCCCCCCCCCCCCACCACTCACCCCATCCCCCACTCCCCCCCAGACTCATCCAGCAGTGGATCCAGCACGCCCCCCCCACCACCACTCACCCCATCCCCCACTCCCCCCCCACCACTCACCCCATCCCCCACTCCCCCCCAGACTTCATCCAGCAGTAGTCCAGCATGCCCCCCCCCACCACCACTCACCCCACCTCAGCACTTGCCCCAACAGTCTGTGGAGGCTGTATAGGGGATCTTTGTCGTGTCGTTGATGCGAGCTGCCCCCGCCCCCACCCCCCCCCCCTGCCCCCCCCGCCCCCCTGCCCCCCCCCCTGCCCCCTGCAGGTGACGCGGGGTCTGCAGGCGCCCTACGGCGCCGTGCGACGCCTCTACACCCCGGCCGAGGGGCACCGGGTCCGGTCCCTGGACGCGCTGCGCCCGGGGGCTGCGTACGTGGCTGCGGGCAGCGAGACGTTCAAGAAGATCGAGTGAGTGTGTCAGTTTGTATTGTGTGTATTGTGTGTGAGTGTATCAGTGTGTGTGTGTCAGTGTGTCAGTATGTGTGTATTGTGTGTGTCAGTGTGTGTGTGTGTCAGTGTGTGAGTGTATCAGTGTGTGTCGATGTGTGTGAGTTTATTAGTGTGTGTGTGTGTGTGTCAGTGTGTGTCAGTGTGTGAGTGTATCAGTGTGTGTGTCAGTTTGTGTGTCTGTGCCTGACTTTTGTGTTTGTGTCGACTCAGCCTCAAATGAGTACCTGGTGTGGGGTGTAAGCATCGCCACTGGGGAGACAAAGGCGGCCGGGCGTGGTACTGGCCACCCACCCCGGCGTGTGCCATGCCGGCCTTCATATGATCTCGCTAATATCACTTGTCCTAACAGTCTTCTAAGGCTATATGGGGGACCTTTGTATTCTGTCACTGGTGACCGCGCTGTGACCATCAAGGCAACAAGCCCGAGCACCCGGTGTGTTTGTGTCGCTCTGCGCTTGTCCGTCAACTCCAGTTTAACAGAAGATACATCTTTTGCGTTATCCCTCTCACCGTGCCTCTCTCCCCGTGTCCCTCTCACCGTACCTTTCTCCCCGTGTCCCTTTCCCCGTGTCTCTCTCCCGGTGTCTCTCTCCCCGTGTTTCTCTCCCCGTGTATCTCTCCCCGTGTCTCTCCCCGTGTCTCTCTCACCGTGCCTCTCTCCCCGTGTCTCTCTCCCCGTGTCTCTCCCCGTGTCTCTCTCCCCGTGTCTCTCTCCCCGTGTCTCTCTCCCCGTGTCTCTCTCCCCGTGTCTCTCACCCCGTGTCTCTCACCCCGTGTCTCTCTCACCGTGTCTCTCTCCCCGTGTCTCTCTCCCCGTGTCTCTCTCCCCGTGTCTCTCACCGTGCCTCTCTCCCCGTGTCTCTCTCCCCGTGTCTCTTTCCCCGTGTCTCTCTCCCCGTGTCTCTCTCCTCGTGTCTCTCTCTCCCCGTGTCTCTCTCTCCCCGTGCCTCTCTCACCGTGTCTCTCTCACCGTGTTTCTCTCCCCGTGTCTCTCTCCCCGTGTCTCTCTCCCCGTGTCTCTCTCACCGTGCCTCTCTCACCGTGCCTCTCTCACCGTGCCTCCCTCACCGTGTCTCTCTCCCCGTGCCTCCCTCACCGTGTCTCTCTCCCCGTGTCTCTCTCCCCGTGTCTCTCTCCCCGTGTCTCTCTCCCCGTTTCTCTCTGACCGTGTCTCTCTCACCGTGCCTCTCTCACCGTGCCTCTCTCCCCGTGTCTCTCTCCCCGTGTCTCTCTCCCCGTGTCTCTCTCACCGTGTCTCTCTCACCGTGCCTCTCTCCCCGTGCCTCTCTCCCCGTGTCTCTCTCCCCGTGTCTCTTTCACCGTGCCTCTCTCCCCGTGTCTCTCTCCCCGTGTCTCTCTCCCCGTGTCTCTCTCCCCGTGTCTCTCTCCCCGTGTCTCTCTCCCCGTGTCCCTCTCCCCGTGTCTCTCTCCCCGTGTCCCTCTCCCCGTGTCTCTCTCCCCGTGTCTCTCTCCCCGTGTCTCTCTCCCCGTGTCTCTCTCCCCGTGTCTCTCTCCCCGTGTCCCTCTCCCCACAGTTACTCCCAGATCGTCCCGACAAAAAGGGAGCGGTCCCTGCACAGAGACGCGGTGCAGGTGAGGGGCGGGGTGGGGGTAGCGGTGGGGGGCCCCTAAGCGGGGGCATGGGGGGGGGGCACCGCTCCCAAACAGCAGGAGTGTAAACAACAGCGAATGATTATCGTCCCATCATAGATGACTTAACATCATCATCATCAACCACCACCATCACCTCCACTCGCAAATCGGCACAGACGTCCCAGACGCCTCCCCACCACGCGCCGCGTCACCTGGACGCGACTGCCCTGGGTCGGGGTCACAGAGACCCGGGGTCACGGAGACCCGGGGTCACGGAGACCCGGGGTCACGGAGACCCGGGGTCACGGAGACCCGGGGTCACAGAGACCCGGGGTCGCGGTTCGCGCTGCGCTGCTCACGGTCACCAACACCAGTGACGATCATCTGAACCGGTCCTGGGCCTCTGCTAGGTCGACTCAGCCTACAGTGATTAGCTCGTGGCTCTATGACCCCGGCGACCCGAGTTCGATTCCCCTCCCACAGTCAACAACGGTGATGAATATTTCCACCGGTCCTGTGCCCTCCCGTGGGTCGACTCGGCCTTAAACGAGTACTTGGTGCGCGATGTGTCAACAACAACAAAAATCAATCCCACAAAGGCGGCCGGGAACGGTTCTCCTGCCCCACCGCTCTCTCGCGCCACGAGGCTGACGAGTCGTCACGAGGGTGACGAGGCCCCAGCACAGCAGCCCCCATGCGGCCCCTCCACGCCTGGGGGTCCTCGTAACGCTGCAGCGCAACCCCCCGCCCCCCCCCCTCCAATGTCCTTCAGCGCGTGGCCTCAAGGGCCTCGCCGAGGGAGGAGGTGGACGCGTTGAGGGGGGGGTGGGGTCAAGGTGGTTGGGAATGGGGATCAAAGTGGAGGGTGGGGGCAGGGGGTGAACATTGGACAGAGAACTGCGTGTCTGGGATATGTACTGCATGAGACGCGCGTCAATTCTCCTGCAAAGAGGTCGCCAGGGAGCTGCTGCTGCTGCGGTGGCTGCGGTGTGCGCAGACGGAGGAGCGCGCCCCTCCAGCGTGCAGTGGCCGAGACGGCGAGCGAGTGGACCACGTGGGATGATGGGGGCGAGTGGACCACGTGGGATGATGGGGGCGAGGGGACCAAGTGGGATGATGGGGGCGAGGGGTCCACGTGGGATGATGGGGGCGAGGGGACCACGTGGGATGATGGGGGCGAGGGGACCACGTGGGATGATGGGGGCGAGGGGACCACGTGGGGTGATGGGGGCGAGTGACCACGTGGGGTGATGGGGGCGAGTGGACCACGTGGGGTGATGGGGGCGAGGGGACCACGTGGGGTGATGGGGGCGAGGGGAGCCGCGAGACACATCTACCACCGGGGCACCCACCTCAACGATTGCCGCACAACCCTCAGCTGATCATTATAATAATACAGTAATGTAGTTACTACGCTGCTGTGGTGGAGGGGAAACACGTGGAATTGGTCGTTGTACCTTAGTCGTGTGCTGTGTCGGCCTTCGTACGAGATGCTCGCTAATGGCAGCTGCGCCAATAATCCCACAATCGATTAGCAAGGTTGGCCAGGTACGGATCGAACGAGGTTCAACGTAGATAATACATACACATGCAACGGCTACGCGGGGGAGATTTGTGTTTGTGCGTGTGTGTGTGATCATATGGCGAAAGCACCCATAATGCATCCGACCTCGCAGATCTAGGAAGCTAAGCCGGCTTGAGCCTGGATTTCCCTCGGATATCCGGCCATCGTGCATGCCGGGTCGCTATGGGTAGCAAGAGGCAGTGCAAGATACATTGTGTCGCTGTACCTTCTATGATCTCGCCTCTATGTTTGCTTAATCAACCGCAGAGAGACCACCGCGGTGAAGTATGGTTGAAATATTATCCCACGAGCCGCCCGGCGTGGCCAGACCTTTGTCCAGCAGTGGGTAGAGCATGGCGGCTGATGATGATGGTGGTGGTGGTGGAGAAATAGCAGCGCGGATTTAGCAACGTCTTACGGTGAGTGGGTACGGGAAGAGAGGAAGACGGGGAGAGAAAAACAGGGGAGAGGGTGAGGAGGGAGAGAGGGTGGTGAGGAGGGAAAGCGGGAGGTGAGGAGGGAGAGAGGTGAGGCAGGACGGAGAGGGATGTGAGGAGGGAGCTAAGGGAGGGAGTTGGTGAGCAGGGCGAGTAGTGAGGGAGGTCAGAGAGTTAGTGAAAGGGATTGAAGGTAATAGGTGAGGAGAGAGAGGGGGGTGGGGTGAGTATGGCAAGAGTGAGTGATGTAGAGAGGGAGGGAGTTGAGGAGGAGGAGGAGGAGGGTGGAGCGGGCCGGGCTATCTGCTGGGAGCAGGCGAGATGCATCATTAGCCGCTCGCAATGGCCTCCACAGAGGGACGCCGCCGCTTTCCCATTCAGCCGCTCACCCGCGCGACCTGCCCATTGTGGCACCCCGCGTGGCGCGCTCATTAATTGATTGATTGGTCATCAATTCGATCATTCGCCTCGCGGACGGGGCCAGGGCGCCTGGCGTGCCACGGAGGGCGCTCGCGGCGCTCGAGGGGCTGTTCCGAGGAGGTGGCTCGCGACTCGCGCTTGCTCGGCGCCGTCGCTGTGCTGTGCAGTTGTCGCGTCCAACTTGGACCCCGGTCTCACGGAGAGTAAGGGGAGGTCCTTGCCTCGAAACGTCGGGGCAGCTCAACAGCACCGGTGCGAGCGAACCCGACTCTGCCGATTGACTCGTTATCCCGTGCGTTGCGTGCAACTCGTGATCCCGTGCGTTGCGTGCAATTCGTGATCCCGTGCCTTGCGTGCAACTCGTGATGCCGTGCGTTGCATGCAACTGGTTATCCCGTGCGTCTCGCGTGTTGTCAGATCCGGCCCGTGGCTCACAGCAGAATCGTGGCCTCAGCCAAGTGGAGCAAACCTCAGCAGGAGCCCGTCACCATATTGTGAGTGGTGAGCTCGGACTCAGTAGGTCAGCGGGGTCAGGGCGCGCGGCCCTCTCGGACCTCGCCACACGACACCTTCCATCCCACGCATCGCAGCTGTCACATGAATCACAGCTGGCCACGAAGAACCAACTCTCACCGTCTCACCACCACCACCATAATCACCATCAATACCACCACAACCTCCACAATCACCACCACAAGCTCCACCACAGCCTCCACCGTCAATACCACCACCACAACCGCCACCATCGATACCACCATGACCACCACCACAACCTCCACCACAACCTCCACCATCACCACCACAACCTCCACCATCACCACCACAACCTCCACTATCACCACCATATGCGTGCGTGTGCATGTGCGTGTTGCAGCGTAGGGAGCGGTGGTACAGTGATTAGCGCGCTGTGCGCTACGAACCCAGCAACCTGAGTTCGATTACCACTCACGGCCAATAATCGTGACGATTATCTGAATTGGTTCCTGGGCCTGGTGCAGTGTGTAGTAAACCTCGCCAATAGGGAGACAAAGGCGGCCGGGCGTCGTGCTGGCCACCCACCCCTCGTGTTCCGTGCCGGCCCGACACAGGCGCTGCTGCTCGTGACCAGCACGTGTCCCTGTGTCTGCAGCGTGTACGCGAACGGGGACGCGCTGAGCGCCGCGGTGCGCCTGCTGGTGCCAGCGCGCGCCCTCTCCGACTGGCAGCACGTGCTCGCCATCGTGACGGAGAAGGTGCATCTGCGGACAGGCGCCGTGCGAAGGTGCCAACCACACGTCCCTCCCATCGTCGCTCCAGTCGCTCACATCGGGGCTCGCCGCCAAGCGCTCTCATCAATCACTCACTCCCCTTTAATCGTTCACCAAATCACACCTCGTCAATCACCAATCACTCACCAATGCCCCATATCTCACCATCACCTCCACTATCCCTACACAGGTACACGCACGAACACACACCCTTAACAGACTGTTAGGGCAAGTGCTGTTAGCGAGCACTTATGAATGCTGAGGGGGTGGGTGAGCAGCGCCATGCCCGGCCACCTTTGTCTCCCAAGTGGCAATATTTACACACATCAAAGGGTTATCATTTTAGGCTGAGTCGACCTAGGGGAAGCCCAGAGGCACAGAACCGGTGCAAATAATCGTCACTGAGAATCCAAGTCCTGTTGCCGGGTTCGTAGCACAGCGCTCTGGCCACTACACTACCGCTCCCCACCATAGACGTGGCACATGCACACAGCACCTCCGATTAGCACGGTCGGCTACGTACGGTGCGAAAGAAGACACAGAGAGACACACAAAGACAAACACCCCCTTCGAAACTTAACAGGCTTTTGGGGCGAGTGCTGTTAGCCAGCACCTATGAAGGCCGGAACGGCACACGAAGGGGTGGGTGGCCAGCACCACGCCCGACCGCATTTGTCTCCCTAGGGGCGATGTTTAAACATCGCACCAGGTACTCATGTGAGGCTGAGTCGACCTAGGGGAGGCCCAGGACCGGTTCAGATAATCGTCACTGGTGTTGGCCGTGAGCGGGAATCGAACCCGTGTCGCCAGGTTCGTAGCGCAGCACGCTAACCGCTACACTACCGCTCCCCCAGGTAGATACACAGACACACGCACACCGAGCACCGGCGTAGCGCTCACGCTGCCCGCCTGTGGCGCAGGCTGTACTCCCCGTCGGGCCAGCTGGTGTGGGACGGCTCCGAGCTGGAGAACGGCCACTCGTACGTGGCCACGGGCACCGAGAAGTTGAAGCGGCTCCCCTACGGCGCCGGGGGCCTCGCCAAGGCCTCCCCGCGCCACAGGTGCCCGCCGCAGACCCACGGATTCGTGGCGAGATGTTAACTACCTCGCCTGCTATGCGGGAGGTCGTGGATTCGAACCCGACTCTCACGCCTGCTGCTGTATATTTGGAGTTTGCGTGTCTCTCTCCCAGTGGTCGCGTGAATTGTTCTCCGCGTCTTCCGGTCTTTCCCTCCACGTTTATAGTCAACATGCGTTGAGATGATTTGGCTGCAGTAAATTTCCACGTGATGAGTCCCACTTCGTTGAGCTATTATCGGTGATCACCAGGTCGCTTCTGCAAAAGAGCTAGAAAGTTCAGGGGGCCTTACATGGTAAAATAAAAATAGTAAAAAAATGTGTTTATATAGCATAGACAAGTTATATAAAATGGTTAAAATATCAAGGCGCAGCCTTGAGCTGTCTCGCTCACGTCACTGCTGGGGTAAGAGGCCTCCACTGGACGGAGCTCACGTGGCCTTCCGTCGATCAACTTTTCCACGAAGTCTCCACAACTTTACCTCACCACGACTCTCATGCCACCTGCGGATCGTGGATTGACTGGAGAGCCCATTAGCTGTGTGGTGAGCCCATTCATACGGCTGCTGCTGCGGCTGCTGCGGCTGCGGCTGCTGCTGCGGCTGCTGCTGCGGCTGCGGCTGCTGCTGCTGCGGCTGCTGCTGCTGCTGCTGCGGCTGCTGCTGCGGCTACTGCGGCTGCTGCGGCTGATGCTGCGGCTGCTGCGGCTGCTGCTGCGGCTGCTGCTGCTGCGGCTGCTGCGGCTGATGCTGCGGCTGCTGCTGCTGCTGCTGCGGCTGCTGCTGCTGCGGCTGCTGCTGCTGCGGCTGCTGCTGCTGCGGCTGCTGCTGCGGTTGCTGCTGCTGCGGCTGCTGCTGCGGCTGCTGCTGCTGCGGCTGCTGCTGCTGTGTGCACGGAGGCAGTGGGCGGAGTTTGAGAGACTTTCTCAATGTTGAAACGGCTGCGCAGGGAGACTGAATGGCAAGCGAGGAGCGCTGTGATCCCAGTCGAGTAGTGTGTAGGCACGCCGGTACACGCGATGGCCTTCCCGTTACGAATAACGTCACGGGATCTTTAACGTCCGCTGAGAAGCGGTAGTCAGTACGTAGCACGGTCATGGTTTATACATCCGCAGTATTGACCAGGGCGGGCTGGCTGATTCGAACCGCGAACGTCACGATCTGACCCCCTCCCCGTTCCCGTGACGCTTCGTGTCGCCCCGTGATCATCAGCAGCTCCAAGGGCGTCGTCCTGCCGCCGCTGGTGATGCCGAGGAGGAGTCGCGACTCGGTGAGACCACCACCCCTCTATCACCACTTCTCTCGATTTGTTATTTTATTTAACAAACTAACAGCCCGCACTTCCTAAGGATGCATGTAGAACCTCTTTCACACGCAACAGTTAGCGACGAACTCGCCACGCCCCGCGTCAGTAGCAACGATCTGTGAGTGTCCTTCAACAAAGACGGCCGTGCGGGATCTGTGTCAACCTCGTGCGCCTTCTGTTACAGAGCCACAACAGCAAATCTCCGAGCATCAACACCCTCGCCAGCTCCTTTCCACAGGTAACGTGCTGATCTTCCTTCGCACCGTGCGTAGCCAACCGTGCTAATCGGAGGTGCGCTGAAGGGCTTGTGCCAGGCTAGGTGCACATTGAGGTCATCGCATGAAATGTGGAAGGCTCGCTGCTGGCAGGAGATCACGGGATAGACTCAGGTGCCGTAGATTTACTGACTGAGATGACTGATAGATGCACCACCTGTACTCCCTACCGTGCCAACTCGCTGCGTTTTATCCGCCCGGCGCTCGGCTCGTTGTTGTGAGCGTTGCTTCTCTGCCCTGCGTCGTTGCTGGAAGGCGACCGCCTCCAACTGCCCAGCGGCAGCGTCCTTCACGAGCCTCCTCCTCCACAGAGTTGTGATGACGCTGCGTGTGATATCTTGGGTTGATATAATCTCCTGGTTAAATGAAGGGTTCAAACAAATAAAGCCAATGTGGTGTTGTTTATGAGGCGCTACGAAGAAGGTCCATTGCCTGAAACGTCGTCTCTTATATGTGTATTGATTATAATAAGGCCACGCCTTGTGATTGGCAAGTGTGTTGAGTTCTTGTATTCATTGTAGCATCGTCAAGTCACGGTCATCCGCTCCCCCCCCCCGCCACCTTTCCCTCCACTCCGTGTCCTCCTCCCCATGTCTCCTTCCCCCCGTGTGTCCCTTCCCCCGTGTCTCCCTCCCCCGTGTCTCCCCCCCCCCTCCCCCACGTATCTCACTCCCCCGTGTCTCCCCCCCCCCCTCCCCCACGTGTCTCACTCCCACGTGTCTCCCTCCGCGCGTGTCCCTTCCCCCGTGTCTCCCTCCCCCCGTCCCCCACCCGTGTCTCACTCCCCCGTCTCTTTCTCCTCCCCGTGTCTCCCTCCCCCGTGTCTCATTCCCCGGTCTCTACCTCCTCCCCGTGTCTCCCTCCCCCGTGTCCCTTCCCCCGTGTCTCCCTCCTCCCCGTGTCTCCCTCCCCCGTGTCTCCCTCCTCCCCGTGTCTCTCTCCCCCGTGTCTCCCTCCTCCCCGTGTCTCCCTCCTCCCCGTGTCTCCCTCCCCCGTGTCTCCCTCCTCCCCGTGTCTCCCTCCCCCGTGTCTCCCTCCTCCCCGTGTCTCCCTCCCCCGTGTCTCCCTCCTCCCCGTGTCTCCCTCCTCCCGGTGTCTCCCTCCTCCCCGTGTCTCCCTCCCCCGTGTCTCCCTCCTCCCCGTGTCTCCCTCCCCCGTGTCTCCCTCCTCCCCGTGTCTCCCTCCTCCCCGTGTCTCCCTCCTCCCCGTGTCTCCCTCCCCCGTGTCTCCCTCCTCCCCGTGTCTCCCTCCCCCGTGTCTCCCTCCTCCCCGTGTCTCCCTCCACCCCGTGTCTCTTCCCCACCCTCCCCCTCGGGACCCCTCCGGCCGCCGTGTCTCAGCTGGGAGACGGCTCCCTCCTCTCGGAGCGCAACGGGGGGGTGCCGCCGCTTCCGTCGGCGCGACGCCGCCAGCAGCTGTCCCCGCGCGACTCCCGCGCCGCGCGCGACCTTTACTCGCAGCACCACCCCTACCAGCAGCAGCAGCAGCTGCAGCAGCAGCACCACCCCTACCAGCAGCAGCTGCAGCAGCAGCAGCCCGAACACCGCGGCGGGCAACGCAAGCCGGGCTACCACCACCACCTCCAGCAGCACCACCAGCAGCACCACCAGCAGCACCATCAGTACGGGGACCCCGTTCCACCAGCTCAGCCGCGGGCCCCTGGCAAGACCGGCCCTCGGAGGCCCCCTCCGAAGAATGGGCCCAGAGGTCACGGGCTGGACGCGACGGAACTTGGCAAGTGATTATCTCAGCGAATCAGAATATCTATTTAGACTGGAGGAATCCGATGAGCTATAAAGATATTTTTGCACAAACGGAACTTCCCCGTCGTCTCTCCTCGCCTAGAAATTTGGCAGATGGACAGGGGGGGATATCTTATTTAAGCAATACACAGCACTATTATCAAAGTGGTGATAGATAAGAAAGTGTAAGACGCGTCTTGAATTGAGTGAGGTTATTGTTGTTGTAAGAAAATGGGGGGGGGGGGGGCAGAGTGAGAGGGTAAATGAGTGAGTTTGTTGTGACCTGCATTGTGGTGAGTGGGTGGGTGAATGAGTGAGTGGGTGAATGAGTGAGTGGGTGAATGAGTGAGTGAATGAATGAGTGGGTGAATGAGTGAGTGGGTGAATGAGTGAGTGGGTGAATGAGTGAGTGGGTGAATGAGTGGGTGGGTGAATGAGTGAGTGAATGAGTGAGTGGGTGAATGAGTGAGTGGGTGAATGAGTGAGTGGGTGAATGAGTGAGTGGGTGAATGAGTGAGTTTGTTGTGACCTGCATTGTGGTGAGTGGGTGGGTGAGTGATTGAGTGGGTGAATGATTGAGTTTGCTGTGAGCTGCAGTGTGGTGAGTGGGTGGGTGAGTGGGTGGGTGAGTGAGAGGGTGAATGAGTGAGTTTGTTGTGACCTGTAGTGTGGTGGTTGCAGTTGAACACAGTGTTGTATGTATGTATATTGTATGTGTATTGTATGTGTATACTATGTTGAGGAGTAGTCGTAGGGATGGAGGAGTGACGTGAACGTGGACCAGTAACCATGGTAGCAGGAGTAGTCGTAGAGATGGAGGAGTGACGTGAACGTGGACCAGTAACCATGGTAGCGGGAGTAGTCGTAGGGATGGAGGAGTGACGTGAACATGGACCAGTAACCATGGTAGCAGGAGTAGTCGTAGAGATGGAGGAGTGACGTGAACGTGGGCCAGTAACCATGGTAGCAGGAGTAGTCGTAGGGATGGAGGAGTCACGTGAAAGTGGACCAGTAACCATGGTAGCAGGAGTAGTGGTAGGGATAGAGGAGTGACGTGAACATGGACCAGTAACCATGGTAGCAGGAGTAGTCGTAGAGATGGAGGAGTGACGTGAACGTGGACCAGTAACCATGGTAGCGGGAGTAGTCGTAGGGATGGAGGAGTGACGTGAACATGGACCAGTAACCATGGTAGCAGGAGTAGTCGTAGAGATGGAGGAGTGACGTGAACGTGGGCCAGTAACCATGGTAGCAGGAGTAGTCGTAGGGATGGAGGAGTCACGTGAAAGTGGACCAGTAACCATGGTAGCAGGAGTAGTCGTAGGGATGGAGGAATCACGTGAAAGTGGACCAGTAACCATGGTAGCGGGAGTAGTCGTAGGGATGGAGGAGTGACGTGAACATGGACCAGTAACCATGGTAACAGGAGTAGTGGTAGGGATGGAGGAGTCACGTGAAAGTGGACCAGTAACCATGGTAGCAGGAGTAGTCGTAGGGATGGAGGAATCACGTGAAAGTGGACCAGTAACCATGGTAGCGGGAGTAGTCGTAGGGATGGAGGAGTGACGTGAACATGGACCAGTAACCATGGTAGCAGGAGTAGTCGTAGGGATAGAGGACTGACGAGGAGGCGAGCGTCGTGGGGGTTTGTGCGACCCCAATTACCCCCCCCCCCCCCGTGCCCTCCACCCCACGCAGACGCCTCGGACCTCCGGGACGAGTTCGCCACCCGGGCGAAGGATCGCTCGCGGGGCCGGGATCGGGGAGGCCTCGAGCGGAACAAGGAGCGAGACCGGGGGAGGGGCGCGAGGGAGGGGCGCAGGAACGGAGCCCACGACGCGGGAGGGGGGCGCCAGGAGGAGGAGGAGGGGGACGAGGAGGAGGAGGAGGGTGGCGGGGGGCTGGAGGCGGGGCTGGAGGGGGGGCTGGGAGCGGAGAGCGAAGATTTCCCCGAGGAGGTGGGCGAGGACGGGGCGGGGACCCGCGTGGGACTTCTCGCCGTCGACCAGGTGAGCGGGTCACGTGACAACTGCGGAGGCTCGTGGCGGGGTGGTGACGGTGGTAGCTCGTGGTGGGGTGGTGATGATGGTAGCACGTGGCGGGGTGGTGACGGTGGTAGCTCGTGGCGGGGTGGTGACGGTGGTAGCTCGTGGCGGGGTGGTGACAATGGTAGCTCGTGGCGGGGTGGTGACGATGGTAGCTCGTGGCGGGGTGGTGACAATGGTAGCTCGTGGCGGGGTGGTGATGATGGTAGCACGTGGCGGGGTGGTGACGGTGGTAGCTCGTGGCGGGGTGGTGACGGTGGTAGCTCGTGGCGGGGTGGTGATGATGGTAGCTCGTGGCGGGGTGGTGATGATGGTAGCTCGTGGCGGGGTGGTGATGATGGTAGCTCGTGGCGGGGTGGTGACGGTGTTAGCTCGTGGTGGGGTGGTGACGATGGTAGCTCGTGGCGGGGTGGTGACGATGGTAGCTCGTGGTGGGGTGGTGACGATAATAGCTCGTGGCGGGGTGGTGACGGTGGTAGCTCGTGGGGGGGTGGTGACGGTGGTAGCTCGTGGCAGGGTGGTGACGGTGGTAGCTCGTGGTGGGGTGGTGACGATGGTAGCTCGTGGCGGGGTGGTGACGGTGGTAGCTCGTGGCGGGGTGGTGACGATGGTAGCTCGTGGCGGGGTGGTGACGGCGGTAGCTCGTGGCGGGGTGGTGACGATGGTAGCTCGTGGTGGGGTGGTGACGATGGTAGCTCGTGGCGGGGTGGTGACGGTGGTAGCTCGTGGGGGGGTGGTGACGGTGGTAGCTCGTGGCAGGGTGGTGACGGTGGTAGCTCGTGGCAGGGTGGTGACGGTGGTAGCTCGTGGTGGGGTGGTGACGGTGGTAGCTCGTGGCGGGGTGGTGACGGTGGTAGCTCGTGGCGGGGTGGTGACGGTGGTAGCTCGTGGCGGGGTGGTGACGGTGGTAGCTCGTGGTGGGGTGGTGACGGTGGTAGCTCGTGGCGGGGTGGTGACGATGGTAGCTCGTGGTGGGGTGGTGACGGTGGTAGCTCGTGGCGGGGTGGTGACGATGGTAGCTCGTGGTGGGGTGGTGACGATGGTAGCTCGTGGTGGGGTGGTGACGATGGTAGCTCGTGGCGGGGTGGTGACGATGGTAGCTCGTGGCGGGGTGGTGACGATGATAGCTCGTGGCGGGGTGGTGACGATGGTAGCTCGTGGCGGGGTGGTGACGATGGTAGCTCGTGGCGGGGTGGTGACGGTGGTAGCTCGTAGCGGGGTGGTGATGATGGTAGCTCGTGGCGGGGTGGTGACGATGGTAGCTCGTGGCGGGGTGGTGACGATGGTAGCTCGTGGCGGGGTGGTGACGATGGTAGCTCGTGGCGGGGTGGTGACGATGGTAGCTCGTGGCGGGATGGTGACGGTGGTAGCTCGTGGCGGGGTGGTGACGATGGTAGCTCGTGGCGGGGTGGTGACGGTGGTAGCTCGTGGCGGGGTGGTGACGATGGTAGCTCGTGGCGGGGTGGTGACGATGGTAGCTCGTGGCGGGGTGGTGACGATGGTAGCTCGTAGCGGGGTGGTGACGATGGTAGCTCGTGGCGGGGTGGTGACGGTGGTAGCTCGTGGCGGGGTGGTGACGATGGTAGCTCGTGGCGGGGTGGTGATGATGGTAGCTCGTGGCGGGGTGGTGACGATGGTAGCTCGTGGTGGGGTGGTGACGATGGTAGCTCGTGGCGGGGTGGTGACGATGGTAGCTCGTGGCGGGGTGGTGACGATGGTAGCTCGTGGCGGGGTGGTGACGATGGTAGCTCGTGGCGGGGTGGTGACGATGGTAGCTCGTGGCGGGGTGGTGACGATGGTAGCTCGTGGCGGGGTGGTGACGGTGGTAGCTCGTAGCGAGGTGGTGATGATGGTAGCTCGTGGCGGGGTGGTGATGATGGTAGCTCGTGGCGGGGTGGTGACGATGGTAGCTCGTGGCGGGGTGGTGACGATGGTAGCTCGTGGCGGGGTGGTGACGATGGTAGCTCGTGGCGGGGTGGTGACGATGGTAGCACTCGCAGCTCTCTGGCGATCCACTGCTGCTGCTGACCTGAAGGCTCTCCCAATCCGTGTTGGTCATCGGGGAGGTGGGGGAGGCATTTGACCATACTTCACCATGCTAGCCTCGTACAGGTTGGTGTCGGGAAGTGGGGTAAGGAGGGTGGTGGAAGATGAGCGGTGTGTGGGGGAGAGGAGGAGGGGGAGGTCAGCGGTGTGTGGCTCGCTTGCTTGAGCTCATCAAGTGCGGGCTCACGATCAAGGTCACGCGGCCTCTCACGCTGGGCCCCGTTATCTCGTGCTCCATCTGAGACGGCACCAAGCTGATCCAGTAAAACCTGCAAGGTAGTTGTCTTATCTCCACCTCGCAAGGAGTTCCCCAGTCCAAGTCGTCAGGCATTCGCCATCTTCACTTTCACGAGGGGTCTCTGTACGAGTAGCTGGGCCATGGCCTTCTTCAAGTGCATGATAACATTGTTTAAATATCGCTGTGGACCTGCGTCATGCTGTACTTCGTGCTGCTTCTTGTGCCACCGTTTATTTTCAAATTTTCTTTAAGACTTTTTTCATCTCTTCTGGAGCGTGGAGCGTATTGTTCGAAGCGCCAATTTCCACCTACCGATCTGATGGCCCTGCTCTGGGGTGCGCTGAACTGAAGTTATTGCGCCCAGGAGCTCGCTGATCAGCGAGTCGTCCTCATTAAACCAAGTCCTCGTGCCTTCTACTTGAAACGCCGAGACGCTTGAAGAGACAGTGCAGACAACGTCCTTGAAAGTATCCCAACGTTGCTCAACGTCTTTGCTTTCGCGATCTCGGTTTCTTAAAGATTGCTCAATATTCTGTTGGGGAGTGAGAGTCGGACCTTTTGAACCTTCAGATTTCTTACGTTGAGTTTCTTCGGTAGACGTGGCACAGCCCTACGCTTGGGCATGTTTATGTGAAAGTCGATCTTTGACCTTATAGGACAAGGGTCAGTGTCACCGATTGCTCCTCTAACCACTCGCGTCGATGTACTTGTCTTGAGATCTCTTTGTCGTGTAAGCTTCGTCTCTCGTGTAGCTGATGCCGATGGCTGATGCCGATGGCTGATGTCGATGCAGAGCCACAACTGCAACGTCACATTCAGGTGGCCAAGCCGGATAACCGCGTGAGGGGCAGCGGGGTTCGTGTGTCACGGCCGTGGTGTCTCCTTCGTACTCGTGGGTCGAGGAATCGCGTCGTCGCGTGTTGTACCGTCTGCTCTGGAGGGCCATAGTCGCACACTGGGGAGTTTCTAATTCTCCGCGTGTGCATCATCAGCTCTCCGCGTCTACTGCCATGGTCTGTGCAGTGGATGCGATTTAGGGTGGGCCGTGAGCTTCGTGCAAGACCAAATCCAGGGATCTTAGGTCGTGTAATGACATCATCTATCGAGTGCCAATGTGTTGACATTGGGTGCGTCCAGGTAGCTTTGCGATGGTTAGGAAGCCGATGTAAAGTTTGAGAGATTGAGAGGCCATGCACTGAGCACATTCCCAGGAGGAGTTGGCCACATTAAGCTTGGCATCACACCGCGCCTGCGGGTGGCACCAGGGCGAGTCAAGTCCTCACCCTGGCGTTGTACTCCTCTAGTTACAGGACCTTCTTGTCAGTTCTACGAGGATAAAATGTGGCCAAGTTCTTGATAAGACGTCTCCATTGTCGTTCCATGGCTATTCGTAGTTGGGGGCATAACCAGAGACAGCCGTCATGTGTCGACTGCCCTTCAGGGGGAGGGCGCAGTTCCATGGGTCTCTCTGAACGCCCCTTGGGAGGTGACGGAAACCTTCTCGCCAAAGAATTCTTCACGGTAACCTCCAACTCTCGGCTGCGGTTCTTCCATCATCCCTCGCTCCTTCTGGGGTCGACACAACGGGTACCGCTACGCGGGGATGCAAAGTCAACCAGTTGTCGTCCTCTGAATAAACTCGCCCCATGCTCCCCCGCCCTACCGCCAACCCACTCGCTTTGCCTGCCATCGGAATGTGGAATTTCCATAACTGACTGCAGCTTCAGTGCTTAATTCAGCAGGAAATCATTTTGGCATTTGACTCTTTGTCTCGAATAGAATCGTGACGGTGAATTGTGACGTCTCTGCTGCTGCTCGCCACGACGAGGGGGGCTTCAGCAGAGAGAGAGAGTTGGTGTCATGCTCTGGTTCCTCCTCGTCTGGCAACAGTGGGTGGTCTGCGCTGTCCGCAGTTGAGGTTGCATGGCCACTCTCGCGATACTGTGGCCCGCGTCTTTAACTTGACATTGACGGAGATGTGCACATCGCTCTGGTGGCGATGTGCACATTCGGTTGATGGCTCCACCCGGTGGCTTCGAGGAGGTGGAGGAATGTCAAAGCCAGGAGTAGGTGCGGAAATGTTTGGGTCTCGGACGAGGCGTATATCCTGGACGTCACGTGAGGTCATCCACACTTGCGACAGCCTCGCACACTCGAGCCAACGTGGCGTGTAATCCCGCACGGCGGCGGGGGCAGTAGTGAGGGTTGGTGGAGCACCGCACCCATGGTGTGTGGAACTCCCTTCCCGTGGTGGGCGTGGAGGAGTGTGTATGTGCAGCGTGCGTGAGACGGAGCGACGAACTTGGTTCAGGTTCCGCGAGAGGCGACGGACTGTGCAGAGAGATTGTGGCGGCTTGAGATGGTGACTGAGGCCTTCATCCAGCAGTGGATAGATCATGGCGGTGGTGTTAGTGCCGCTCGCCAGTCTGCTGCCGATCCTTAGACAGCGGCCGCACGCTCGCATCGCCACCTCGCCTCGTTCGTCTCGCAATTGCAACAAAAACTCCACGCGTGCTGCCGTGACAAACGCTCAGACGACCACCACCACCACCACGGGCCGCGTGTCTCCGCGACTCTGCAAGCTCCAAACGGGCCGCGCTGGAGACGAAGATCGACGCAACACCTCGTGGTGCCTTGCGCGGGTGTGGGGACGCACGGAGCGGTGGGCGATAAGAGCCTCGGGTCTCCAACAGCACGGACCACGGACTCCCGATGGCAGTCCCACAGCCTCCCAACGCAGAGCGATCAGAAGCTAAGACGACAAACAACATAACGACTGAGACGACGAACTAAAGCATCTCCCAAGTCCACCGCTCCTGTCTGACCCCACCGACCCCTATTGAGGCCGCCCCGCCACCATCGCCACCACTGCCGCGCTGCGCTGCGCCTCTCTGCCCTCGTCAGTGGCGTCTCGACCCTGCGGGACCCCCCCCCCCTTGCCCCCCCCCCCCCTCTCGCCGCGTCTGCTTTCTCCCGGGGGGCGGCGTCGCAGACAACAAGAGGGGTCGTGCTCGCGAGAGCAACACCGCCGTGTCTCTGACAACGATTCCATCTGTGCGGGGTCAGGTGACGAAGCCGACGGAGCCGGCGAGGGCGGCGGCGGCCGCGGCGGACGACGACGACGACGAAGACGGAGAGACGAATAAGAAGACGAAGACGGCGGCGCGCGCCGTGGGGGGCGGCCCCCTGGCACCGCGCGGGGACCCCCAGTTCCGCACCTTCCTGCTCATTGACCCCCGCGGCGGAGACGGCCACGGGGTGCCCGCGGCGGGGGGCCCCTCCCTCGGCCCTCCCCGCGGGGCCCACGTCGCCCGGGGGCTGCCGAGCGTGCGCGTCGTGGACGTGGACGCGATCGCGGGGGGCTCCGACGGGGACCCCCGCGGGGAGGGGGGGGCCCCCGCCGCCGGGGGCTTCTACTTGGTCGAGGGCGGCAGCGGAGCAGCGGCGGCTCGCGACGGCCACGCGGCGGGGTCCACGTGGGGGCAGCCGCGGCCGCTCTACTCCTCGTTGTCGTCGTCCGTGGATGCTGACGACGAGAGTGGGGGGCCCTGGGGGGCCCCGGCGGGTTACGGGGGTTGGCCCCGTGCCACGTGGCAGCAGCAGGAGGAGCAGCAGGAGGAGCAGCAGGAGGAGCAGCAGGAGGAGCAGCAGGAGGAGCAGCAGGAGGAGCAGCAGGAGGAGCAGCAGGAGGAGCAGGAGGAGGAGCGCGCGTGTGCGTGCGCAGCGCGGGGAGATGGCCCCGGGGAGGAGGAGGAGGAGGAGCAGCGGCAGGAGGAGGTGGAGGAGGTCAGGAAGGGGGAGAATCCTGACAGCAGCCGCCTCAACACTCATAGCAGCCTCAACACTCATAGCAGCCTCAACACTCATAGCAGCCTCAACACCCATAGCAGCCTCAACACCCATAGCAGCCTCAATACTCATAGCAGCCTCAACACTCATAGCAGCCTCAACACCCATAGCAGCCTCAACACCCATAGCAGCCTCAACACTCATAGCAGCCTCAACACTCATAGCAGCCTCAACACCCATAGCAGCCTCAACACCCATAGCAGCCTCAATACCCATAGCAGCCTCAACACTCATAGCAGCCTCAACACCCATAGCTGCCTCAATACCCATAGCAGCCTCAACACTCATAGCAGCCTCAATACCCATAGCAGCCTCAACACTCATAGCAGCCTCAACACCCATAGCTGCCTCAACACCCATAGCAGCCTCAACACTCATAGCAGCCTCAACACCCATAGCAGCCTCAACACCCATAGCAGCCTCAATACCCATAGCAGCCTCAACACTCATAGCAGCCTCAACACCCATAGCTGCCTCAATACCCATAGCAGCCTCAACACTCATAGCAGCCTCAATACCCATAGCAGCCTCAACACTCATAGCAGCCTCAATACCCATAGCAGCCTCAACACTCATAGCAGCCTCAACACCCATAGCAGCCTCAATACCCATAGCAGCCTCAACACTCATAGCAGCCTCAACACCCATAGCTGCCTCAATACCCATAGCAGCCTCAACACTCATAGCTGCCTCAATACCCATAGCAGCCTCAACACTCATAGCAGCCTCAACACTCATAGCAGCCTCAACACCCATAGCAGCCTCAACACCCATAGCAGCCTCAATACCCATAGCAGCCTCAACACCCATAGCAGCCTCAACACCCATAGCAGCCTCAACACTCATAGCAACCTCAACACCCATAGCAGCCTCAACACCCATAGCTGCCTCAACACCCATAGCAGCCTCAACACCCATACCAGCCTCAACACCCATAGCAGCCTCAACACCAATAGCAGCCTCAACACTCATAGCAACCTCAACACCCATAGCAGCCTCAACACCCATAGCTGCCTCAACACCCATAGCAGCCTAAACACCCATAGCAGCCTCAACACCCATAGCAGCCTCAACACCCATAGCAACCTCAACACTCATAGCAGCCTCAACACTCATAGCAGCCTCAACACTCATAGCAGCCTCAACACCCATAGCAGCCTCAACACTCATAGCAGCCTCAACACTCATAGCAGCCTCAACACTCATAGCAGCCTCAACACCCATAGCAACCTCAACACTCATAGCAGCCTAAACACCCATAGCAGCCTCAACACCCATAGCAACTTCAACACCCATAGCAGCCTCAACACTCATAGCAGCCTCAACACCCATAGCAACCTCAACACCCATAGCAGCCTCAACACCCATAGCAACCTCAACATCCATAGCAGCCTCAACACTCATAGCAGCCTCAACACTCATATCAGCCTCAACACCCATAGCAGCCTCAACACTCATAGCAGCCTCAACACTCATAGCAGCCTCAACACCCATAGCAGCCTCAACACTCATAGCAGCCTCAACACCCATAGCAGCCTCAACACTCATAGCAACCTCAACACTCATAGCAGCCTCAACACCCATAGCTGCCTCAACACCCATAGCAGCCTCAACACCCATAGCAGCCTCAACACCCATAGCAGCCTCAACACCCATAGCAGCCTCAACACTCATAGCAGCCTCAACACTCATAGCAGCCTCAACACCCATAGCAGCCTCAACACTCATAGCAGCCTCAACACCCATAGCAGCCTCAACACTCATAGCAACCTCAACACTCATAGCAGCCTCAACACCCATAGCAGCCTCAACACCCATAGCAACCTCAACACCCATAGCAGCCTCAACACCCATAGCAACCTCAACACCCATATCAGCCTCAACACCCATATCAGCCTCAACACCCATAGCAGCCTCAACACTCATAGCAGCCTCAACACTCATAGCAGCCTCAACACCCATAGCAGCCTCAACACTCATAGCAGCCTCAACACCCATAGCAGCCTCAACACTCATAGCAGCCTCAACACCCATAGTTTGATTCCCGCTAACGGCCAACATCAGTGACAATTATCTGAGCCAGTCCTGGGCCTCCCCGAAGTCGACTCAACCTCAAATGAGTACCTGGTGCGGTGTGTAGTAAACATCGCCACTGGGGAGACAAAGGCGGCCGGGCGTGGTGCTGGCCACCCACCCCCTCGTGTGCCGTGTCGGCCTTCATTGGTGCTCGCTAACAGCACTTGCCCCAACAGCCTGTTAAAGACTAAACCGGGGATCTTTGTCTTTGTATACATGTCTGCGTATGTTTGGATGTATGAATGGAAGTCGTTCACGTGTTAATTATATAAGATGTCATTAATGAAATTATCAGTACCCCAATATTAATCCAACCTCTATTCAAACCCAAGGTCGCCCTTTCAACGGCGATTTCTGTTCTCGAAGCGGCCTCACGTGGGTCTCCACGGTCATGTCTCGGTCTCTGGACATATTTTGAACTCTCAATACATCCATTGCGGCGGAGGTCGACGATCAATGTATGCCGCATACATTGACTTCATGTCATCCGCCCCATCACGTCCGTCTTTGTTTTTCCTCTTGACCCCCCCCCCTCTCGCTTATGGTTTAGCCACTTTCACCACAGAACCAGACCCATATTCCTCAGTCAGCGCTCCAGGTTAATTATCACAAACTGTGCGTCACCCTCGAAATCCTCGTGGTGCCGTTCCACGCAGCAACGCCGCTACCCGCGTCGCGGCCGGGTGAAAATCATCGTCATTCCCCTGCTGCTGCTGCGAATTCACCGCAGCAGCAGCAGAGTTCAGTCCACACCGGCTTCTAAGAGACACTTGAGGGCCACCACTTCCATCCTAAAGGCGCCTCCTCTTCCTTAGAGGCCCCACCTCTCTCGCCTGGCTTTGGAGCGACACTGAGCGTGGCTCTTGCGCCTTACGGTCACGGGGTCATTTATGTCCGTGACCGCGTTACGTAGTGCGTCATCATCATCATCATTATCGTTGTTGCTATATACATGTGTAGTTCATCATATTCTCAGCGTCCTTCTAAAACACCGGATGTCAAGCGCGTCAACCCTTGGGGTGGTCTCCTCGCTCAGCGCCCCCCCAGACGCGTGGTGCTTCTCTCTCCGTGCGAGCTGCATCCTGGTGGGCTGCGTGGCGGGCACAGGGGCGGTGCAGCCTCATACGTTCTTTCATTGTGCAGTACTTCTATGCTCCCGCGTCTGTGCTCCCTGTCTCAACCAACTCACTATTTGCGGTGAAGTATGGTCAAATATCCGCCCCACCACCCACAACCCACGCGGTGCGCGTGGGGAGGCCCCTCATCCAGCAGTGGAGTTGCAGTCGTCGTCTGCGCGCTTCGTGCCGTGTCCATCACGTGGTCTGTCTCGGGCACCCCGCGCCTCGCGCGCCCCCACCGCTGCCCCCCCCCCCACCGCTGCCCCCCCCACCGCTGCCCCCCCCCCCACCGCTGCCCCCTCCACCGCTGCCCCCCCCTCCACCGCTGCCCCCCCCCCCCACCGCTGCCCCCCCCCCACCGCTGCCCCCTCCACCGCTGCCCCCCCCTCCACCGCTGCCCCCCCCCCCACCGCTGCCCCCCCCCCCACCGCTGCCCCCTCCACCGCTGCCCCCTCCACCGCTGCCCCCCCCCACCGCTGCCCCCCCCCCCCCACCGCTGCCCCCTCGTTTCTATTTGTGGATGTGGCGCCTTCCCGGCGGTGACAATGCGCGCCGCACTCGTTGCAGAGGTTCGCGGGTTCGAGTCCGGCAGGCCGCCCCGGTTAATACTGCCGTAGCGTGGTATTAGCCATGCCACTACTACGTGCCTCGTAAAAAAATCGACTCTCCCAACAAACGCGGCACATTGGCTCAACGTTGGCTCAACGATTTCAAACCACATTGCCGACTGGGAGCGTATGAGCCAACGTCAGGCGTGCCTGCTAGAGTACGCCGTAGGGTTCCATTGAAGATTTACGAATTGGCCGATCATCTTCATGCGTAGAGAACCGCAGAGCTTGGACAATTGTTGTTAGTGCCGGTTCATTGCGTCACGGCTGCTGCTGCTGCTGCCCGGCTCATCTGCGGTTCCTCCTCTTGGCGCCTCTGAGTCGTCCTCTCTTGCGGAGCGAGCGAAGTTCTGTGCATCGCGTTACACGTTGACATGAGTACACGTCGCCGATTTGTGATGTACCTTCACTCTCACTGAGCAGACAATACACATTGACACGTCTGTCCCTCTACGTACAACATTGTGTTTTACACATCACATCAGCCACACGGCCGTCCGTCTTGCAGTGCATTCTGTCAGCAGAATTGGTTCAACACAAGCAGCAACTCTGGATTGGTTTTGACATTCGGTGTCTCATCAGCAGAGTCGGGCTTTGCTTGAACCAATGCTGTGGGTCCTGGTTCTACACAACATTGAATCAATGCTGGCGAACTGTTAGCTTTGGGTCCTTGTTTTACACAACATTATACTGTAGATAATACAGAACAATCGCCAGCGTCATGCAGCATATTACGACTGATATAAATAGGTAGAAAAGACACCTCCTTCACGTATCTGTTCCTCCACATGAACATGTCAAGCTTTGTGTATACGCATCTCATCAGCCACACACATGGCCTACGTTAAAGCCTATCATCTCAGCAGCACAGAGACCAGTCCCCACATTCAGTGACCCATCAGCAGCATCGGCTGAACACGAGTGCAATTCTATAACCTACCCACTACAGTACCTACCTGCCTACCCACCTCACGTATCTCACCCACCCAGCGACGTGCCTACCTACACACGATGTGTGCTCCGTGCTCCCGCAGAGAGGCGGCGAGCGGTGGGGGACAGGCCGCTTTACGAGCGCGCGGGGCCGTGTGTGCTGCTGACTGCACGCGCGCAGGTCCCGGGGCTGTTTGGCACGATCAGGCGACTCATTCCAGGGCTTTTCCCTTTCAACAGGATCCTGGGACGGTCCAAGGGTAGGTGTGCCCTGGCGCATGCTCACACCGCCTGACGGGGTCCATCGCGGGGGGGTACCAGGGGGAGGTCCCAGGGTGGGGAGGGGGTCCGCTGCAGGGACAGGAGGGAAGGCATTGGGAGACGGTGGTGTGTGTCTCTGTCTCTCTCGCAATGCCTTCGAGGCTGGCAGAGAGGAATTGAACAGGTGGAGGTGTTCGCCAGCCACCGATGTTGTTAGAATAGTTGGATCGCAGCGCCACACACTGGTACATATCGGAATCTGAACATTTATTTAAACTGGAGGAATCCGATGAGCTATGAAGATCTCTTTTTCACAAATGTCCAGGAGTATGTCAATGTGTGTCGTGCACCCCTCCTCCACCGACACGAGCCATATGAACAAAGAGTTGTCACGTGAACTCACATGTGAATGTAGTCATTGTTACAGCTTCAGCACCACGGCTGTGCTGGACAGTGATCGTCGCACATTGATGGATTTGGTCGTGGCGACGAGCAGCATCGCCAATCGTTCTCCAGGGTTAGTATGACACATGGGCTTTCGCGACCAATATGGCGTAAATATATATATTTATTTACAAGATCTAACCCCAACAAAACCTTTATTATGGATGACATTGGTCGCAGAAGCCTACGTGTTATACTCACTAAATATTCACGCGATCTAAACAAAAAAAAACATGTATTATGGATTCTCTAGCGTTGTGGAAATCCCCCAATGTTGACCTTTGAGCCATCTCAGGAATAAAACTCGAAACGTTTCATCAGTCGCAAGGTGGCCTTACAAGGAAAACAATCAGAATCTTTGTTAGACGAATCCGATGAGCTATGAAGCTATTTTTGGACAAGTGTCCATTAGGGGCTGGGGGGGGGGTCAGCGAATAACAACAATAAACAATGCAACAGACGATGGGAGTGCACGCTCGAGAGAAGGTAAGCGAGTCACTAACAAATACAAACAAAGTATATTACAAGTACACATCGCGTAAGTGCATCAAGTCCTGCAGACGTTTCAACACCCACGCTTGGGCAAGGCAGCGACATGCCAACAATAGGCGACGTTGCAGGCAATGGTCCCTCCTCAAGAGCAGGGCCACTGCCCAACGCGTCGCGAGTTTGTGCCGCTTGGTTTCCTCTGAGGGCCTCGCAGCGTTGCGGACGAGCGCGTTGACCATCGGACGCGTCGTGGTCAGCCTCAGAAGATGCTCGGCGAGCGTTGAGCCGCCAGCAACAAACAGCACTGTGATTAACGTTGAGCCGCCAGCAACAAACAGCACTGTGATTAACGTTGAGCGAGACTATTCTTGTTGTAAGTGCTTGGTGGGAAAGAGACGACGGTGGTGGTGGTGGTGATGGTAATGGCAGGAGGGGATTCCACAGTGAAGCAGTACAAGGAAATAATGAGAAAGAAAATAGGTTGTCATCTGTAGTGTGGTGAGTGGGTGAATGAGATGTTGTGACCTGTAGTGTGGTAGTGGTGGTGGTGCTGGTGGTGGTTGAACTCGGTGCGATGGATGAGATGAAACAGTCAGTGTCTGGTAGAGACCGAGTCCTCGAAGTAGACTGGATCAGTAACCATGGCAGTCGTAGCGATAAAAGAGTAACAGGGAGGCGACTGAGTAATCGAGTGCTGGAGTTGTCGGGTTTCTGTTTTGAGTAGCAGTTGGCATGTCCCTCTAACATTGCCCGTTTCTCATTCTCACTCCGTATGTTCATATTCGCTTGCTTTTACCTATTCCTCAAGCTGATGGTGATGCTTGAGTGACTGATGATGCTGATGATGATGGTGGTGGTGGTCGTGGTGATGATGGTGATGGAGTGTCAGTGATGGCGAGGTCACTTAGGTCCACGTGACGGAAACGCGTCAGCCAGGCGCGGTTGCCGTCGTGCGCCAGCGAGCCAGAGCTCTCGGAGACGAGGGGTTGGTGGACCACGTAGCGATTTGTGAATCTCAGAAGGCCCTTCGCCCTGCCAGGCGGCCACGAGATGGCAGTACAGCAAGTGGGTTTTGACGATGGTGAGGATTGTCGCTTGCGTGTCTGTGATGGTGACACTGCTTGTGATGGTGATGGTGAGCTATTCGACAGTATGTGTGCGTGTGCAGTGATATGGGGAGCGGTAGTGTAGTGGTTAGTGCGCTACGAACCCAGCGACCCGAGGTCAATTCTCGCTCACGACCAATAATGGCGAATATTAGTACCGATGCTGGGTCTCCCCTAGGTCGACTCAGCCGTCAGTGAGTATCTGGTGCGGTGTGTAAACATCAGCGCTGGGGAGACAAAGGCGGCCGGGGATGTCGCTGGCTACCCCCCCCCCCCCCCCGTGTGCCGTACCGGCCTTCATAGGTGCTACTCGCTAGCAGCACTTGACCCAGCGGCCTGTTAAGGCTACACGGGTCATCTTTGTCGTTGTGAAGTGACATCGCACGCGATGGTGATGGCGTCTCGTTAGCACCGACTCATCTGTATCGTTTGCATTTTCTCGTTCGCGTCTCGTTACCACCACCGTGTCATCACACCACCTTCTCATCACACCATCGTCTCATCACACCATCGTCTCGTCACACTATCGCGTTAGTCAGTTAGTTTGTTAGTTTATACGAATGAGAATGTCAGCCCGTTCGCCTGGCTAACCAGTGGAGATGGAGACGTCTCGCTTGCCAAAAGCCACATTCCAAAATACATTCTCTGTCACTCGCACCAGCAGCCAGGCGGGGTTGATGGGACACGAGGAGACGGGAGTCGGCTGATCACAGTGTCTGATACGGGTGGTGGTGGTGGTGGCCGTCTGGTTGTGGTATAATTCCGTTCACTCCCACCTGCAACGCGTACACGCACGATATTAATGATTAATCAATTAACTTACAATATCTCTCCTGAATGTGGTGGAGCGTGTAATCGATGCGTTGTTGCCTACTCATTTGTGCCGATGATGATGATGGTTATGCTGTTGTGATCGACAATGGTGATGATGATGACGGTAACGATGTAGTAACTTGACGATGGTGATATTGATGATGATGGCATTGACCATGCTGGTGATGATGATCATTATGTTGTGATATGATGATGATATTGTTGTTACGATGGTGATGATGATGATGGCGGTGATGTGACGTGATCTTTATGATATTGATGATGGCGATGATAATAATCGTGTTGATGGTCATGTTGTGACAAGGATGGTGATGATGGCGATGAAGGCGATGGTGGTGATGATGATGATTTCAATGGTGACGATGGTGATTCTGTTGTTGACAATGGCGATGGTGGTGACGACGATGGTGACGGCACGGTGATGATGGTGATGATGGTGATGATGTCGTGATGTGATGATGGTGATGATGGTGATGATGGTGATGTCGTGATGTGACGATGGTGACGGCACGGTGATGATGGTGATGATGTCGTGATGTGATGATGGTGATGATGGTGATGTCGTGATGTGACGATGGTGACGGCACGATGATGATGGTGATGATGGTGATGATGGTAACGGGAGCGCCCCGTGTGTGTCTCTCTGTGTGTGTGTCTCTCTCTGTGTGTGTGGCCACAGATCCCCGCAGAGACGGTCACTGAGGAAGTGGACACTGGGATCGCTCGCGCCGGCACCAGAGAGAAGGTAGGGCAGCAGGCAGCAGGCAGAGGGCAGCAGGCAGCAGGCAGCAGGCAGAGGGCAGCAGGCAGAGGACAGAGGGCAGCAGGCAGCAGGCAGAGGGCAGCGTCGCTGTGTGGGGTGGACGAAGCGATGGACTGCCCTTCATGGGCACTCGCTACTTGCTAACAGCACTTGCCCGACAATCTGTTGAGGCTACACGGGGGTGTCTTTGTCTTTGGTAGAGGTGCAGAGTAAGGTGTGGGTTGTCACGCGGGCCCGTGTTTGTCCGTGTGTGTGTGTGGGGGGAGCGGCAGTGTCGTGGAACGAACCAGGCGACCCGAGATCGATTCCCGCTCAAGGTCAACAATGGTGACGATTATCTGAAACAGTTATGGGCCTCCCCGAGGTCGCTTCAGCCTCAAAATGAGTACCTGATGCGGTGTGTAAATATCGCCACTAGAGATACTGGCCCACCCCATTGCGTGCAGTCCCGGCCTTCGCAGGTGCCACTCGCGAGCAGCACTTGTCGAGGCTACACGGGGGACCTTTGTCTTTGTGTGTGGATCACAGAGATCCAGCACCCGGCTCAAGAAGCCCGAGACGACGCCGACGTCTCAGCGCCGAGTGCAGCGCCACGTCAACTCGGGCAGCCTCGACACCAAGCCCGCCAGCTGAGCGGGGAGCGGGGAGGGGGGGCAGGAGAGACGGGGTAAAGGGGAGGATGGGCAGGGAGTGCCGTGAACTCACCAACAGCTCACCAACACACCTCACAGACACCTCACACCGCATAGATCACCACTCAGCTCACTGAAACCAATCCCCAAATGTCTTCACTGTTGGGGTTAATTTTGCCTGATCGACTGAGTGACTGAGTGAGTGTGTTGTTGTGAGCTGCAGTGTGGTGATGGTGGTGGTTGAACACAGTGTGATGGATGAGACGAAACAGTCAGTCTGGGTAGGCCAATTCCCCAACACGGGGTGGTGGACAAACCGATTATTGAAGTTCACCGAATCACGAACCACGACCCAGAGGGAGGAGGCTCCCTCCATGCACTGGCTTGCCGGCTGGCCTGTCCTACCCTCTCCCTCCGATTGCCCTGACCCCGAGTCCGACTCAAACCCCCACCAGGTGTGATGCTGGCATATTTTATTTTTAAAAGCACCGCATTCTTATTTTGTTCGTGATACTTTTCCCCCATTATATATATATGATACTTATAAACAATACCATTTATACATACATATACTTTGTATACGTACATTTACACAGTGTGTCCTCGATATACTGGGCTAATATATGGGTGTCAGTGGTGTACCCCAGTATTCCAATTCCCTAGCAAAACCCCCTGATTTCCATGAAGACAACATTTACATGCTGTCTGCAGCTGAGTCACGCTAAAAATGTGTTCACGTAAATACGTGTCTGGTAGAAGAGGTGGGGTCTAAACAGGAAGGAGTGGGGCCTACAGAGCTTGAACTTCCCCCTTTATTTAAGGTAATCGAAGCACAGAATCAAACACGCGCAGCAGCCGGCCAGAGTTTGAGTGCCGTAGATGCGGTCCCAGGTCAGCGAGTTCATATGTCACAATACAGAGTGGGGGACGCAGGTTCACAACAACGCCACCACAAAACCCGCCAAGACAATTCTGGAACGCGCTTGGCAATGCCGCAGTGTTTGGTGAACCAAAGTTGATCTCCCCAGCCGCATGAGCCTTGAGTCCTCGAGACTCACCTCCCGTTCGTTCAACAGCCCTGCAGGTGGTGGGGGAGATTCCACAGTCCTACAGGGCGAGTGGGGGGGGGCTGTCCACAGGACGCAGCCTTGGGTTGCGGCGTCCGTGCGGCGTTAGGACGCAGGGACGATGGGAGGACCACGGCAGCGTTACTCTGCACGATGGGCCGTTCCGGTTTTGAACTTTATATATATATATCTTACGTATCTAAACATGTATAAATATATTCACATACATATTTAAATTATGCTAATTGTGCGAATATATTTAGATATGTAAATATATATTTAAGATAATATAAATAACACAATGAGCAGACAATGTGTTTCCTTTACATCTCCGTGTCCCTACGTAAGCAATCCAAGTGCGTTCTACTCATCCCAGCAGCCGCACGGCCTCCTGTTTGTGAGTGCACCATTTCAGCAGCGTGGATTCAGGACGAGCAAAAACTCTGGGCTGGTTTCGACATTCGGCTTCTCATCAGCAGAGTTAGGCTTGCTCGAATCCCTGTTGGTGGACTGCAGAAGTTCCAGGCCCTCTCTGTACGACATGGGGGTCCTAGTTTTCCAGCGATGGTTCAAGCGAGCCTGACTCTGCTTAAGAGACACTGACTGTTTAAAACTGGTCCAGAGTTGTTTTGTGTTGAATCAATGCTCCTGAAACGATGCTCTCCCACGAGGAGGATGTGCATCCAGCTGATGAGATGTGTAGAACAACATGTTATTGTTTACGTGATGAGATGTGGAAAAACATCGCGTATCTAATTAATATGTTCATCACAATAAACCCACCTCGATGCGGGGCACGGTGTATTCACCCACGGTATTTCGAGGACATACGGTAGTAGATCGATTGTTATCAGATTTAAATTAAAATAATTTGTATGATCTAAATTACGATGATGTTTTTGATTTGTGTTAAGGTTGTGTTTGTACCATTTGCTGTGTATGGAGCTCTAGCTTAGACCGTGAGGAACGTAGCGAATCGTGTCTGTAACACGGCTCGGGAAAAGGCAATTCATTGACGAGAGTCTGTACTCACAGCAGCGATGTAGAAAGCTCCAATGAACATTAAATAAACTTCCACTAAGACAATGGACCAGACTTGACGTCATGTACACTGAGCATATACAAAGACTACCCCCACCGCATTGCCTTGCAGTACATCTAAGGCTGCGTTGGCTTAGGGGGGGCCAAGACTGGTTCACATAATCACCATCGATGTTGGCCACGTAGTGCGCTAACCACTGCGCCACCGCTCCTCGCTGATTCACGTGGATGCGCACATTCACTGGATTTCCAGTGGCTGCGTGGTGTGCGCACGGCGCTGTGAACACAGCAGCATTGCGTTAGACTCCTGACCACGGCTAACGTCAGTGGTGAGTGATGCGTGGAACCAACGCACACTGAGCAGCGCGGTGAAGTCTGGTAAAAAAAAAACAACCTCCATCAATTACCACTGTGTAGCGTGGCCTTCATCCAGCAGTGGATTGACCAAGGACTGTAAGTATAACACAAGTGCGATTTGCTTGTACTGGATGTGGTTTGGAATGTCAGCTGAGTTGTGGTGGCGATGCCGCACGTGGCCTCTGACCCAGCGCTGTGGAGGCAGCTGTGGCGAGGGTTGGTGCATCACCGCCCGCATGGCTGTCAAACTCCCTTCCCGAGTGAGCGGCGAGGTGCGGCCAGCAGATGGCGGCATAGCAAGTGGACTGATCGCCATCTCTTCCATCTGTACGGAGATAGAGTGTTACCCCCTCGCGCAAGGCGTAGGTTTGCCCTAGGTAGAAAAAAAACCCTCATTCATGAGCTGAAGAGCCGCATGTGCTATGAAGAATGGCCATTGCCCGAAACGTCGCCTATTTTATAGTTTCCCTTTAAAATCCTCACACGTACACACACAGTGGCGGGGGTGTTGACAAACGTGTTGAGTCGTTTTTAGTCTTCAGTGATAATTCCCGGGTTCCACTCCGTGCGTGCTGCACGCAGCTTTAGGTCGTGAGACTCGGCGAATTAAGTTAGAAACCTCTTTTAGCGCTCACGGCCTTGTTCTGTTTATTATGTCGGTATGCCGGACAGCGCCCACAAGTGGACGCCCGGTAAACTTGCAGGAGATGAAATAGGCCATGCCCAGACACGCTGAATTCTGGAGTGATTGGACATTACGTACGGGCATTTCCACTGATTGTAAACTGGTGGCGGGGAGTAAATTGTCCGTCATGCCAGTGAAGCCTAATTGAATACATTGACAATGGGAAGTTAATGGGTGGCGTTTAGAGTCATTGTCTTGGGTGTGCGTGGGGCTTTTAATTGAAGGTGACGCTTGGCGCATGCAGAGCCACGCCCCCGGTGACTGGAGGCCACGCGCCCACAAGGTGCAGAGTTTAAAGGCTCAGAAACCAGGCGCCGCGCAGCTGGGAGGGGAGGCAAGCCGAGGTGTCGGCCGCTCACACCGGGCGACACACACACGCGCACACTATCACACATACACACACGCACACACACACGCACGCACGCACGCACACACGCCGCACACACACACACGCACGCACACACACGCACACACACACGCACGCGCACGCACACATACACCGGGCGCCATACACACCACCGCCTCGTCACGCTTCCGCCTTCACCCCGGCACAGTCTGGGAATCGGCGTCTGGTGTTCGCGTGATGGGAATTGATTTGTGCCGACATTTGGTGCCGTGTGTTCAACTTTGTTGCAGAAGACTGGACAGTTTATTTTGTATGTACGGTGAACTTCTTTCGCGCCGTACGTAGCCAACCATGATGATCAGAGGCTCTGCGTAAGAACCACTCAATACAAAAGTCGGTTATAGAGAAATGTAGGTTTAGTGCCGACATAAGTCTATTGGTGTGAGGTTTGGCCTAAAGTGGCAGTCCTACTTCTTGGGACAGGACTGCCGTGTGATGGCTTCCCCCATCCCCCTCCTCATCAGCAGTGCGGTTTCGTTGACGCCATCGCTGGCCGCTGGCTAACGCCGCACGGAGAGGCGATTCACGGTGCGACGCCGCCTCTCCCCTCGGGACCGAGGCTGAGCAGACACTGAACACAGGAGCTGGAGGTCGGTCTTTAAACGTCGTTTTTATTGCGACCATGTTCACAGCAAAAGCACGAATCACACAAGGCCTCTGGAGCGACTCGGCTCGCCAATTACATAGAGACCCAAACGGACCAATCACGACCCTTTCTCAATCATTCCTCCCCCCCCTCCCTCCCTACCACCACTGCCCCTCCCCCCGTTGAATGTTTCATCAGAGCTGCTGCTGCTACCACCTGGCCGTACGGGTTGACCCGCGTTTGACCCCGGACGGTGCGGGAATTGATTTGTCATCCGTGTGAGCGGTCACGGGTCGATCGGTACCGAGACGCGCTGCCAGTGCAGTACTGGACGCTATCGCAGGAGACTGCGCACAGGTTTCATAGACGTGGGCCCACTCGTCCACGTGTGCCGCTGTGGTTCTGTGGGAAAGGTGGAGACCCTGGGAGTAAGAGGTTGTGCGAGGAGTGGTTGAGTAAATGATTTGAGTGAGTGGTTGAGGTGAGCGGGTGACTACATGGGTGAGTGTGTGCGCTACCAACCTGGCGCCCCGAATTCGATTCCCGCTCACGGCCAAAACCGGTGACGATTATGGATAATTATCTGAACCGGTCCTGGGCTACCCCTAGGTCGACTCGGCCTCAAATGAGTACCTAGTGCGGCGTGTAAACGTCGGCACTAGGGAGACCAAGGCGGCCGGGCGTGGTGCTGGCCACCCACTCCCTCGTGTGGCGTTCCGGCCTTCGTAGGTGCTCGCTAACAGCACTTGCCCCTACAGTCTGCCTATACGGAGGGATCTTTAGTCGGTCTGTGAGTGAGCGAGCGACCGAGGCAGAGTGGGTGGGTGTGTGGGTCAGTATGAGGCAGCAGGTGTCTGTGTGAAGCAGCTGGAGGCTGTGTGAGGCAGCAGGAGTCTGTGTGAAGCAGCAGGAAGCCGCTTTAGAGCGACGACTCCGAGGGCTGTGGCGTCACAAAAAGTGTAAACGTTGAATATCGAAAGCGACCCAAAAAAACCCGCGACCAACTCTAATTTTAACCGAACCTATTCGCCCGGCTCGTGGGGCTGCTGTGGTGTTGGCGAGCTCCCACAGACACCCTGCCAAGTCTGCAGACTGCGCCCTTCCTACCAGCCCATCAACCCCATCGCAGCCTGGCGGGAGAAGCAGAGGGCTTGCGGTCAGAATCCGGCAGGCCACCCTGGTTAATACTGCGCTGTGTGTGTGTTACAACCGTACAACTACTCCTGAACGCCGTTGGATTTACTCGGTGGATGCTAAAGACCGCCCTTGACGCCATCCGAGGAGAGCGTGGTTATTGTGGGCCAGACTCGGTCCCAACAGCTTGGCACGTCTGAAAAATAACCCCGCAGATGTTTAGGATGTACATGGCAATCCTAGCGAGTAACGTCTCGTCTGTGGTGTTGCGTCTCGCTTGTTCCGCGCCGCCTCGCTCTGGCGCACTCCGATCGCGAATCGCCACTCGTGGACTCGCGCGCGTCGCCAGAGCGGAGGGGAACCGGTGTGGATCAACGGATGGTCACGTGTCTGCTTGGTGCGACGGCTCCTTAGTAACGGCTCCTTAGCGACGGTTCCTTAGCAACGGCTCGTGAGTGACGGCTCCTTAGTAACGGCTCCTTAGCGACGGCTCCTTAGCAACGGCTCCTTAGTGACGGCTCCTTAGTAACGGCTCCTTAGTGACGGCTCCTTAGTGACGGCTCCTTAGTGACGGCTCCTTAGTAACGGCTCGTGAGTGACGGCTCGTGAGTAACGGCTCGTGAGTAACGGCTCGTGAGTGAGCGTGAGTCGGCGTTGAAGGCCTCGGGACCCTGTGTAGCGCACGGGGAGGTGAGAACACGGAATTGAGACCCCAGGGAGAGAGACCTGGGGCCTAGAAGAACCACGCGCACATCCCCCCCCCCCCCCCAGCTAGTCAACCTCACCCCCCCCACCTAGTCAACCTCCCCCCCCCCTTCCTAGTCAACCTCACCCCCCCCCCCCCCCAGCGAGTCAACCTTCCCCCCCCAGCTAGTCAACCTCACCCCCACCCCCCCTCCCCGCTAGTCGACCTCACGAGGTGTCTAAGACGCTGGCTGGACGTTGTGAACGCGTGCGAGGGAGCAAGGCACCATCACGTGGCCGGGAGCGGAGAGAGAGGCGGAGGGGGAGGGGGGGCAGGGGGGTGCGGAACGAGCCGTGGCTGAGCTGGGATGGAGAGTGACGCCCCGTGTAGGCTCCTTCTTCACCGCCGTGTCCTGCCTGCCGCCATCACCATCACCACCATCACCGCCACCACCATCACCATCACCACCATCAGCGCGACGCTTTTTCATCTTCTTGCCAAATCGCTGACATTCATCGGCGGTGGCAGCAGCAACAGGAGCAGCAGCAGCAGCAGCTGGCGCGTCATCACCATCGTCATCACAATCATCATCATCATCAGCAGCGTCACAATCATCATCATCATCAGCACCGTCGTCGTCGTCGTCACCGCGGTGACCGCGGTGTCGGTAGCGGTAGTCGTGCCGGGCCCCGGCGCGTCCCCTCGCGGCCCCGCAGCGCGCCAGCAGCCAGCCCAGGCAGCAGGCGGCCGCCACGGCGCCGCCCAGGCAGAAGAGCGCCGCGCCCGCCAGGCGGCACGTGTCAAGCACGCGGTTGAAGGCGACGGCGCGACTGTCCACCATGAAGAAGTCGTCCTTGCCGAACTCCTCGATGCGCGCCGGCACCACGCGCCCGGCCACCAGCAGCGCCGCGCCGGTCATCGTCACCAGCACGCCGGTCAGCAGGCACAGCTGTGTGTGGTGTGTGTGGTGTGTGGTGTGTGTGTGTGTTGTGTGTGTGGTGTGTATGTGTGTGGTGTGTATGTGTGTGGTGTGTAGTGGTGTGTGTGTGATGTGTGTGTGTGTGATGTGTGTGTGTTGTGTGGTGTGTGTGTGGTGTGTGTGGTGTGGTGTGTGTGTGTGGTGTGTGTGTGTAATGTGTGGTGTGTGTGTGTGGGGTGTGGTGTGTGTGTGTAATGTGTGGTGTGTGTGTGGTGTGTTATGTGTGTGTATGTGTATGTGGTGTGTGTTGTGTGTGTGTGTTATGTGTGTGTGTAATGTGTGGTGTGTGGCGCGGTGTGAGGAGGTGCGGTGGAAGTGGTTGGGGTCGGGAGGAGAGGAGAGGTCTGGTTATGAGTAGGAGGGGTCTCGTGAGGTCACCACCTCTCTTGTGGCGTCACCGCCGTCAGCAGGGTCGCCACCTGGCCGGGTGTGAGCCGCTCCGCCCGCGCCCTCGCACCTTCCACAGCGTGACGTGCCAGCCGGCGGCCCGCCCCCCCGAGGAGCCCTTGCCCGCGTGGCTGCTCCTCCTGCCGCCGCCGCCGCCGTGGGCCGCTCCGTCCCAGGCGGTGGCGCCGCCTCCGCCCGTGCAGTCGTCGTAGAACTGGTGCAGGTAGGAGCGCACTCCGTAGCGCGGGGGCGCGTGCCCAGGGGCGTCCCCTCGCCCAGGGGTCCTCGAGTCCATCGCCTCCTCCTGCTCCTGCTCCCTCCCCGGGTCCCCTCGGCGTGATCCTCTCGGCGTGATCCTCTCGGCGTGATCTCCGTTGCAGACCCCCCCCACCCCCCCTTTCACCCTCCCCGGCTTCTCCCCCCCACCAAGGTCTGCGTCTGTGGTGGCGTGGTCACGTGGAAAACATCGTCAAAATCGCGATGAAACGTGCGCTTCAATATTTACTGTGTTGACCAAGTAAGTTCGAGGGTACACCAAATGGTTGATTTTAAAGTTGTCAACTATAAGTAGCTCATATCCAGTTAAATTGAGCTATTAGCCAAACGTTATTGGCAACGGCTTTTGAAGGCATTGGGATTACGCGACGATTGTTCTGTAACGGAGAATGGCGCTCGAGTTAGAATCATTGAAACTCGTCCTCTGTAGCCGTGGCACGCGGCGCGGCGCGGGGAGCAGAGTCGAGGGGGGGGGAGGGGGCTGCGTGGGAGACGCGGGAGGAGCGGGGGAGGGGGGAGCACCTGGGGGGCGGAAGTCGCCACCAAGGCGGGGAGCGAGGAGGAGGGGGGGGGGGGCACGGCTCAAGATGAGCAGCGGGGAGCGAGCAGGAGGAGGGAGGAGAATGGAGGGAGGAGGAGCGGTGGTGCAGGGAGGGGATGAGGAATGACTGGGCCAAGATGTCGGGGATGAAGCGAGGGTGGTGGTGGTGATGATGATGAGGAAGGGGGAGAGAGGGACAGGAGAAAATGAAGGAGCGAGCAGCAGGGAGCTGCGTGGAGGAGGAGGAGGAGGAGCGGCGTCTGTTTTCACAGTGGGCGGGGAGAGGGGGAGTGGCCACACAAGAGTCACGTGGTTCACGGGAGGCTTGAGCTGACCGAGAGAGAGAGATGGTCGATTGCTTTAGCTCCTTCACTTGTCTCAGAGAGCGGGGTCCCTGTCACGGCTGACATCAGTGGCGAGTGATACCGGGGCCTGGTCCTGCTCGAGGTCGCCGTCATGAGTCGAGTGCCCTGGTGGCATCGCGCACACGCTGTAGAGCCATCGGTGTTGGTGCTGGGGTTACACCGGCCTTAGTAGGTATCAGTAATGCGCTAATCTATCTCTTATGAAAAAGGGCCATTGCCCGAAACGTCATCTATTATATTGTGTTTGCTTTTAAGGCTATACGCACAAGAAGTGTTGGTGTTGTTGTTGAGAAACGTTTTCAGTTGTTTATCTTTCTCTACCACAGCCAACGCAGCAGCAGCAGCAGCATCCCCAAAATAATTTGTTTAAAATAGGAGCTCGCAAACAACACTTGCCCCGACAGCCTGCGTGGGCTAGACGGGGCGATGGGAAGGAAGTGTACACGGACAACAGGGACATGTCGGTTCGATGCCGGGCCTAGGCGAGGTCAGACGATATAGCACTGAACCTGCCTCGTGATGGAGCGGCATTGCCTCGTGTGTGGCGCCTTCGTATCCTTGGGGAGCGGTGGCGCAGCGGTTAGCACACTGTGCTACGAACCAGGCGATCAGAGTTCGATTTCCGCTCAGGGCCAAAAACAGCGGCAGCGAATATTTGAATCGGTCCTGGGCCTCCCCTTGGGTCGACTCGGCCTAAAATGAGTACCTGGAACGGTGTGTAGTAAACATCAGCATGGGGGAGACAAAGGCGGCCGGGCGTGGTGCTCGCCACACCCCCCCCCCCCCTCGTGTGCCGTGCCGGGGGATCCGCTAAGAGCATTTGCCGCAACAGTCTGTTACAGCTTGACTTGAAGCTTTCGTGACTGCAGGTAAAGTCGCGTAGATAGGTTCAAATACAATAACAGGAAGAGCCTGATGACGAACGCTTGTGTTGCGATCGAAACGTCGTAGTTTTTTTTATTTTCTTTGAACCTATCTACGTGACTTAACCGAAAGACCCAAAGAATATGAAGTCTGTTACAGGCTACACGGGTGACCTTTGTCTTGACGCAGCAAGGGGCGCTGTCTAGCGCTCCGTGGTGCTGAAACTCTCGCGGATTTTTGGAATTATCGCGGATTTCGTACCGGGATTTCACTCGTAGAAAAACACATCCCGTGTATGTGTTTGTACTTAATCTGAGCCGCCGTCGCTGGCTATAGTGGCGATTCGATCGCCGTCCCACAGCCCCCAAGACATACTGACAAGCAGGCCGCGAGCGCTGTGTTTAACCCCGGGGTGTTTACACAGTGAGTCGGCGCTGTAGCGACACACGCGCCTGCCGTTTGACAATGCTGCTGCTGCTGCTGCTACCACTGCAGCTGTCTCGCCGCTATTACACCCGCTGATGTTTTCTGTTACCAAGACTGCTGTTGCTGCTAGTGTTGCTGTCCCCACTACTGCTAGGCTGATGTTATTGCTGCTGCTGCTGTGATTGTTAACGTGGTTGCGATTGTGCAGTCGACACCCACCTGCCGATTAGCGCGTGTCCGCTGCTCCGATAACGGATGAATGAATGAAGGGCTGGTTGTGGTAATGGTGCGATGGTGGTGACGGCTGATAGTGTGTGGTGGTGACAGCGATGTGAGAGTGATGATGGTGCGGTGGTGGTGGTGGTGGCTAGCTCGTACTGTGTGATGGTGATGGTGGCTGGTGATGGTGCGGTGATGGTGATTAGTTAGCTATGTGTGATGGTGGCTGCTGATGGGGCGGTGTTGGTGGCGGGCTGTGTGATGGCTAGGAGTGTCGCACACTGCCTGCCCTTGTGCAGCTTCGCGCATGCGTGCGATGGATACCGTTGGGTGGCGAGGGGCGGGAGAAGGGGTGGGGTGAGCAAGGCGCTGTGCGGTGTTTGTCAGTCTCCGCGTATTAAACATCATCTGGCGATGCTACCGCCGCCGCCGCCGCCGCTGCTGCTGCTGCATAGGCAGTGGTGCACAAGCACAACACACAAGAAGCACTCGGGCACATTCGACAATAACAACAACACCACCACTGTGTGGCCTTAAAAATAATAATAAATATATACAATATATATTCACGTAATTTAGTATTCCTATTAAGCCAGTGTTATTGATGCACGCGTTGAAGTGTTTGTGTGTCCGTGTGTAGGGAGTGGTGGCCAGACCCCAGTTCGGGTTTCTTTCACGATCAACACCAATGACGATTATCTGAACCGTTCCTGGGCTACCCCTAGGTCGACTCAGCCTCAAATGAGTACCTGACGTGGTGGTGCGTAAACGTTAGCACTGGGGAGACAAAGGTGGTGACCTGGCGTGGTTTTGTCCACCCCATCCTCTGGTGTGCCGTGCCGCCTCTCATAAGTGCTTATCGCAAACAACACTTGCCCCAACAGTCTATACGCGGGACCTTTGTCTTTGTGTGTGCGTGTGTGTGTGGCACAGGCCGACCCTTTCTAATGAGGTCTCGTCTATGCAGGAGAAGCAGCGGCTGCACTCCGTGACTCACGCGGTCAAATATTCATCGCGGTCACCCACGCTGCTCATCGTCACGTCTCTCCATCGCCCCACTCGTTCACAATGTGTCGCCATCATCGTCATCATCCGTTCACATCTTTCCTAATCATCACCATCGTCGTCACCTACTCGGAATGATCAATTCATCATCATCCACATTCACGTATCGTCATCCATTATCATCATCACCATCATCTCCCATTTGATGCGATGAAGGCCCATCGCCTGAAACGTCGCCTATTATGTATATACTGTAGTAGTATTGTTTTCCCTTATCACGGTCCTGGTCCTTGGTCTCGAGGATGGAGGCGAGTGCGGTGTGGTGCGGGACACGTTCCCGTTACGTTGCATGCCGCGTTTCGTTCCCTGCTGGCTACTGTGCTGATGAGTCCCAGGTAAGGGTGAAACCGGTCAAGCGGTTGCCCCTCACTGCGCCACTCCTGCTGCTGCTGCCAGTCGACCACATCTCATAAAATTCATGTTGAGGTCAGAGAACAAGCAGCGATCACAGTGCAGTCCCCGGGAGCCGATGATGTTTTTGCACGACGCACAGAGGCCGTGCGTCTGTGTGCACGCCTTCGTTCGTTGTCTCAAACTTAGACCAATCGCGTGTTTGTCTGATCGTTACGAAGGTCCCACGCACGCTGCGTATACCTGATGGGATGTGTCAAAACATAGCACGTGTTCTGTGCGTGAACACGTGTGCAGGAGGCGAATTGTCTGCTTATTAATGTTGTCGCTTAGAGAGAGAAGGGGGCCCTTGCGCATACACATCGCGCAGTTCCACCAGCGTCGGTTCAACCAGAGCCTGACTCAGAGCCTGACTCAGAGCCTGACTCAGAGCCTGACTCAGAGCCTGACTCAGAGCCTGACTCAGAGCCTGACTCAGAGCCTGACTCGAGCACCAACTCAGGCAGCGTAGTGGTGGTGGCCAGGCACGTGTCCTGTTATCGAGCACGAGGGTTGGTGGATCACCACACAGACGGCGTGAAACTCCCTTCCAGGATGAGCCGTTTCCCTGGCTCGCCAGGAGACGGCGATAGAGTTCAACGTGGACTCCGCATGTAGGTATGGATGTTGAACTTCTTTAGCACCGTACGTAGCCAACCGCGCTAATCGGAGGTGCCTTCCCGCTCCTCGTCTGTGGTTCCTCCTTCTGGCGCCTATGAGTCTCCCCCTCCCCTCTCTCTCTACGAGTGCGGTGGCGGTGCAGACGCAGCGATACCAGTTGACACATTGTATGAATAAAAACAACAGAATAACAACACGAATTGGGCAGACGACCCACCTCCTCTCCGTAGCTACAGCTACTGCAGCGACAGTAGTAGCTGTTGTTACAGCTACAGCTATTGCTGTAGCTGTAACAACAGGGGGTGGGGAGGGTGGGGGGGTCCGAGCAGAGTCGTGACTCGAGAGAGGTGCCCCCCCCCCCACCCGGTACCCCCCCCCACCCCCAGTCAGCCAGACGCGTGAGGTGTTCAGGAGTTGCCGTGCCCTCAACATGTATCCAACATGTATCCAACATGCATCCCGTCCATGGCTCAAGAGGGGAGGGAGACACTTCCCTGTGAATTGTGGTGGTCTTAGTTTTTTTTTTACGTGAAATAATTTTCTGGTGTAAAGCAATTTACTTTCCCCCCCTCCCCTTGCTACCAGTATGGTTGGTTAACCAGTGGTGTGGGCTTTGTGTTAATGCCCCTCTAAAATGCAATTGGTCTGTTGGGAGCACGCTGTGCAACAAGCTGATTTGTAATGTGCACTTACTATGACCATTAAACAAACAAACAGATGAAAACTCGAAAAAAGAGACAAAAAAGAGAGAGGGAGCAGAGCGGGAAGGGGTAAGAAGGGGGAGAGCAAAGCGTGACATCTTTTGTGAAATCTTTCATTTAAAAAGGGGGGGGGGCACATAAAGCGAAACATTGAAAAAAGCTAAAAACGAAATGATGAACGACTACCCCGAGCATCTTCTTGTTTCCTCTGATCGTGAACAGCGAGAGAGGCAGCGAGGAGCGGACACCGTTCGGTGGCGACGGTGCAGTTGACGTCACCGATGTTGATGTTGAATCACAGCTCACGCGCACACACTAGAGGGCAGAGTTCACTTGCAGATGCCACTGCGAACGGAATGCGCTCGAGTGTCTGGTGCGGAGCGTAAACATCGCCACGGGGGAGACAAAGGCGGCCGGTCGTGGTGCCGGCCACCCACCCCCTCATGTGCCGTGCCAGCCTTCATAGGTGCCACTCGCTAACAGCACTTGTCCCAACGGTCTTCTAAAGGCGATACGGGGGATCTTTGTATGTATGTATGTGCCTGTGACACACTGACAAACGCAGAAGCACGTGCACACACACAGACGCATTCTCACACTCGTTAATTTGACACCGGCACAAGAATTAACACACAAACACGCTTCATTCACACGCGCACGGCCAAACTCACACGCACACAGACAGACATCCCCCGTATAGCCTCAACATTATTTCGGGGCAAGTGCTGTTGGCGAGCGCCGATGAAAGCCGGCACGGCACACGAGGTGGTGCGTGGCCAGCACCCATCAAGGTACTCATTTGAGGCCGAGTCGACCTGGGGAGGCAAGGGGACCGGTTCAGATAAGGGTCACCCGTGTTGGCCGTGAGCGTAGCTGAGCGCTGCAGCCACTGCGCCACCGCTCCCCACACTCGCACGCGTGGAGGCGCACACACTCAAGCTATTAGCCCCCCCCCCCCCATTCCTGTGTCTAGACAGCGAATCGGCTCCCTTTGATGTCGCCTCGTGCAGAGGAGAGTCGCGGCTCTCGAGGGGAGGGGAGAGGAGGTGGAGAGCGGGAGGGGGAGGGAGGAAAGGAGGGGAGAGACGGGGAGGAAGCGAGATTGGGATGAGGGAGGGAGAGAGGACATGCAGATGCAGAGAACGGTGGAGAGTGAAGAGCGGCATAGAGATGAGAGAGGGGGAGAGAGGGGGAGGAATGAAGAGAGAGGAATATTTTAGAAGGAGAGGCATCGAGATGAGAGAGGGGGAGGGCGATGGGGGAGGGGCCACTGGGAGACGGGAGCACGAGAGGGAGAGGGGGGGGCGCCAGGGAGAGTAATGCGATGATGTCCGCTACCGGACGAGTTGGGGATAGGTGAGGGGGCAGGTGAGGGGGGCAGGTGAGGGGGGCAGGTGAGGGGGGCAGGCGAGAGGGGCAGGCGAGGGGGGCAGGTGAGAGGTGCAGGTGAGAGGTGCAGGTGAGAGGGGCAGGTGAGGGGGGCAGTTGAGGGGGGCAGGTGAGGGGGGCAGGCGAGGGGGTTATGTGCGAGTTACCACCGCGACGCGGGTGGTTCACGCAGTATGTATGTGAGTAGAACCGTTCGGATAGCGGTTTACAGCAAATCCACTGCTGGATGAATGCCTCCACTCGGCCGAGGCTTGTTTGACCATACTTCAAGACTATACGGGGATCTCTATACCGTATGTGTATCGAATGTGTGAGTGAGTGAGTGAGTGTGACTGAATGTGAGTGAGTGTGAATGAGTGTATATTAACTGAGTGTGACTGAGTGTATGTGACTGTGTGTGAGTGTGACTGAGTGTGAGTGAGTGTATGTGACTGAGTGGCGAAAGCACAGCAAGTTGGCACAGTAGGGGGCACAGGTGGTGCATCAGCCAGTCATCTTGGTCATCTCAGTCAGTCGACCCGTGGCACCTGGGTCTGCCCCGTGACCTCCTGCCAGCGGGCGTTCGACACTTCACGTGGCCTCAAGGTGCATATGACCTCGCAGTGACTGAGTGTGAGTGAGTGTGAGTGAGTGTGAGTGAGTGAGGGTGAGTGAGTCTGAGTGTGACTGAGTGTGAGTGTGACTGAGTGTGAGTGTGACTGAGTGTGAGTGAGTGAGTGTGAGTGAGTGAGTGAGAGTGAGTGAGTCTGAGTGTGACTGAGTGTGAGTGTGACTGAGTGTGAGTGAGTGTGAGTGAATGTGAGTGAGTGAGAGTGTGAGTGAGTGAGAGTGAGTGAGTGAGTGTGTGTGAGTGAGAGTGAGTGAGTGTGAATGAGTGTATGTTGACTCCGTGGTGACGTATTCACTCTGCAGGAGGAATCCGATGAGCTCGGAAGCTCTTGTGTACAGATGTCCAGTAGGGGCGGGTCACAGACACACGGCAGCAGCGCGAAGTTTTGCAAAGGTAAACGCATCACTTACATAGAATATACACAAATACATCTAAACTGTTCGTTAATCTTACCCGGTAAAGCCAACTGAGCTATTAGCTTCTTCTTTCAGAAGCGACCTGGCCACAAATGATAGCTCAACGCAGTGTCTTGTCACGTGGGCATTTATCGCAGCAAAATCATCGAAATGCATGCAAAGTCAACGCAACCCACATGCACCAAAGACCCCCCGTATAGCCTTAACAGACTGTAGGGGCAAGTGCTGTTAGTGAACACCTATGAAGGCCGGAACGGTACACGAGGGGGTGGGTAGCCAGCACCGCGCCCGGCCGCCTTTGTCTCCCCTGTGGCGATGTTTACAAACCCCACCAGTTACTCATTTAAGGCTGAGTCGACATAGGGGAGGCCCAGGACCGGTTCAGATAATCGTCGCTGGTGTTGGCCGTGAGTGAGTATTAAACTCGGGTTGTCGTGTTCATAGCGCAGCGCGTTAGCCGCTACACTACCGCACCCCACGCACACACACACACACATGCACACACACTTCACGCACACATACACTCCACACACATATCAGACACACGTACACGCACACATACACTCCACACATATCAGACACACACATACACACCACACGCATATCAGACACATGCTCCACACGCACACAGATGCCCCATTCACCAGTTATTCGAATGGCTACACGCACAATCACCACACACTCACCACACACTCACTCACCACACATTCACCACACACGCACACTCACCACACACACACACGCACACACCACACACTCACTACACACGCTCACCACACGCTCACTACACACACACTACACACGCTCACCACACACTCACTAAACACACAAGCACACTCACCACGCTCACCACACACTCACACTCACCACACACGCACACTCACCACACACGCACCACACACTCACTACACACGCTCACCACACACTCACTACACACGCTCACCACACACTCACTACACACGCTCACCACAAACTCACCACGCTCACCACACACTCACCACACGCTCACTACACACGCTCACCACGCTCACCACACACTCACTCACCACACACTCACTACACACTCACCACACACGCTCACCCACACACTCACGCTCACCACACACTCACCACACACGCACCACAAACTCACTACACACGCTGACCACACACTCAGCACGCTCACCACACACTCACCACACACTCACTACACACGCTCACACACACTCACTACACACGCTCACCACACACTGACCACGCTCACCACACACTCACCACACGCTCACCACGCTCACCACACACTCACGCTCACCACACACGCACCCTCACCACGCTCACCACACACTCACGCTCACCACACACGCACCCTCACCACGCTCACCACACACTCACGCTCACCACAAACTCACTACACACACTCACCACCCTCACCACGCTCACCACACACTCGCGCGTCGGATATTCCTGGAAAATCGGTGGCTTTTAACCCCAAGCTTCCCGCTCTGCAGACTCGACAACAACGACCACGACAATGCCGCTGCTGCTGCTGCTAACATTGCTGCTGTTGCTGCTAACATTGGTGCTACTGCTGCTAACATTGCTGCTGCTGCTAACATTGTTGCTGCTGCTAACATTGCTGCTGTTGCTGCTAACATTGCTGCTGCTGCTGCTAACATTGCTGCTGCTGCTAACATTGTTGCTGCTGCTAACATTGCTGCTACTGCTGCTGCTGCTAACATTGCTGCTGCTGCTGCTAACATTGCTGCTGTTGCTGCTAACATTGCTGCTGCTGCTGCTAACATTGCTGCTGTTGCTGCTAACATTGCTGCTGTTGCTGCTAACATTGCTGCTGCTGCTAACATTGTTGCTGCTGCTAACATTGCTGCTGCTGCTGCTAACATTGCTGCTGCTGCTAACATTGCTGCTGCTGCTAACATTGCTGCTGCTGCTGCTAACATTGCTGCTGCTGCTGTTGCTGCTAACATTGCTGCTGCTGCTAACATTGCTGCTGCTGCTGCTAACATTGCTGCTGCTGCTAACATTGTTGCTGCTGCTAACATTGCTGCTGTTGCTAACATTGCTGCTGTTGCTGCTAACATTGCTGCTGTTGCTGCTAACATTGCTGCTGCTGCTGCTAACATTGTTGCTGCTGCTAACATTGCTGCTGTTGCTGCTAACATTGCTGCTGTTGCTGCTAACATTGCTGCTGCTGCTGCTAACATTGCTGCTGCTAACATTGCTGCTGCTGCTAACATTGCTGCTGCTGTTGCTGCTAACATTGTTGCTGCTGCTGTTGCTGCTAACATTGCTGTTGCTGCTAACATTGCTGCTGCTGTTGCTGCTAACATTGCTGCTGCTGTTGCTGCTGACATTGCTGCTGCTGTTGCTGCTAACATTGTTGCTGCTGCTGTTGCTGCTAACATTGCTGCTGCTGTTGCTGCTAACATTGTTGTTGCTGCTAACATTGCTGCTGCTGCTGCTAACATTGCTGCTGCTGTTGCTGCTAACATTGCTGCTGCTGTTGCTGCTAACATTGCTGCTGCTGCTAACATTGCTGCTGCTGCTAACATTGCTGCTGCTGTTGCTGCTAACATTGCTGCTGCTGCTAACATTGCTGCTGCTGTTACTGCTAACATTGCTGCTGCTGCTAACATTGCTGCTGCTGCTGCTAACATTGCTGCTGCTGCTGCTAACATTGCTGCTGCTGCTGATAACATTGCTGCTGCTGTTGCTGCTAACATTGCTGCTGTTGCTGCTAACATTGCTGCTGTTGCTGCTAACATTGCTGCTGCTGCTAACATTGCTGCTGTTGCTAACATTGCTGCTGCTGCTGTTGCTGCTAACATTGCTGCTTGCTGCTAACATTGCTGCTGCTGCTGCTGCTACTAACATTGCTGCTGCTGCTAACATTGCTGCTGTTGCTGCTAACATTGCTGCTGCTGCTAACATTGCTGCTGTTGCTGCTAACATTGCTGTTGCTGCTACAATTGCTGCTGCTGTTGCTGCTAACATTGCTGCTGCTGCTAACATTGCTACTGTTGCTGCTAACATTGCTGCTGTTGCTAACATTGCTGCGGCTGCTAACATTGCTACTGTTGCTGCTAACATTGCTGCTGCTGTTGCTGCTAACATTGCTGCTGCTGCTAACATTGCTACTGTTGCTGCTAACATTGCTGCTGCTGCTAACATTGCTGCTGCTGTTACTGCTAACATTGCTGCTGCTGCTAACATTGATGCTGTTGCTGCTGCTAACATTGCTGCTAACATTGCTGCTGCTGTTGCTGCTAACATTGCTGCTGCTGCTAACATTGCTGCTGCTGCTGCTAACATTGCTGCTGCTGCTAACATTGCTGCTGTTGCTGCTGCTAACATTGCTGCTAACATTGCTGCTGCTGTTGCTGCTAACATTGCTGCTGCTGCTAACATTGCTGCTGCTGTTGCTGCTAACATTGCTGCTGCTGCTAACATTGCTGCTGCTGTTGCTGCTAACATTGCTGCTGCTGCTAACATTGCGGCTGCTGCTGCTAACATTGCTGCTGCTGTTACTGCTAACATTGCTGCTGCTGTTACTGCTAACATTGCTGCTGCTGCTGCTAACATTGCTGTTGCTGTTACTGCTAACATTGCTGCTGCTGCTGCTAACATTGCTGCTGCTGTTGCTGCTAACATTGCTGCTGCTGCTGCTGCTAACATTGCTGCTGCTGTTGCTGCTAACATTGCTGCTGCTGCTGCTGCTAACATTGCTGCTGCTGTTGCTGCTAACATTGCTGCTGCTGCTGCTAACATTGCTGCTGCTGCTGCTAACATTGCTGCTGCTGCTGCTAACATTGCTGCTGCTGCTGCTAACATTGCTGCTGCTGCTGCTAACATTGCTGCTGCTGCTAACATTGCTGCTGCTGCTGCTGCTAACATTGCTGCTGCTGCTAACATTGCTGCTGCTGTTACTGCTAACATTGCTGCTGCTGCTGCTAACATTGCTGCTGCTGCTGCTAACATTGCTGCTGCTGTTGCTGCTAACATTGCTGCTGCTGCTGCTAACATTGCTGCTGCTGCTAACATTGCTGCTGCTGCTGCTAACATTGCTGCTGCTGCTAACATTGTTGCTGCTGCTAACATTGCTGCTGCTGTTACTGCTAACATTGCTGCTGCTGTTAACATTGCTGCTGCTGTTAACATTGCTGCTGCTGTTGCTGCTAACATTGTTGCTGCTGCTAACATTGCTGCTGCTGCTAACATTGCTGCTGCTGTTGCTGCTAACATTGTTGCTGCTGCTATTGCTGTTGCTGCTGTTGCTGCTGCTGTTGGTGCTGCAGTTGCTGCTGTTGTCGCTCCTATTGCTGTTGCTGCTGCTGTTGTTGCTGCTGCTGTTGCTGCTGTTGCTAGCTGCTATTGCTGCTAACATTGCTGATATTATTGCTGCTGCACATTACATTCTCAGCAGCAGCATTGGCACCACCATCATCACGAGCAGCGATAGCCCCTCCCCTCGCCCCCCCCGCTGTCCGTCCCAGCCCCGCCCCCCCAGCAAGAGGAGGCGACGCTCCATCTCGCGGGAGGGAGCAGCTGGAGACGCTGTCGGAGAGTCACCCGCGAGTGCCGGGGGGTACAGTGCGCCAGACAGCGCCCGTAAGAGCGAGACGGCAGCAGCAGCATCAGCAGCAGCAGCAGGAGTATCATCAGCAGCAGCAGCATCATCAGCAGCAGCAACAGCAGCAATAGCAATGTTAGCAGCAACAACAGCAGCAACAGCATCAGCATCATCATCAGCAGCATCATCATCAGCATCATGAGCAGCAGTATCATCAGCAGCAGCATCATCATCAGCAGCAGCAAGAGGAGGAGGCTGCGGAGTTCGCGCGGGGGAGGTTTGGTCACGGGGGAGCGCACAGAAATAGCGCTGACGTCATTACCCTGCAGACGGCGGCGGGGGAGGGGGAAGGGGACCGGGAGGGGGGAGGGGCCGTGGGGGGTGGTGCACGGGGGGGGGGTCGCAGGATGGAGATGAAAGCGCAGCGCGTCTCCCTCGTATCGCCCTCGCCTCCCCACTCTCCCTTCTACCTGCTCTCCCCTCTCCTCCCCACACTCTCCCTCTCCTCCCCACACTCTCCCCTCTCCTCCCCACACTCTCCCCTCTCCTCCCCACACTCCCCCCTCTTCTCCCCACACTCTCCCCTCTCCTCCCCACACTCTCCCCTCTCCTCCCCACACTCTCCCCTCTCCTCCCCACACTCTCCCTCTCCTCCCCACACTCCCCCCTCTCCTCCCCACACTCCCCCCTCTCCTCCCCACACTCTCCCCCCTCCTCCCCACACTCCCCCCTCTCCTCCCCACACTCCCCCCCTCCTCCACACACTACCCCCCTCTCCTCCCCACACTCCCCCCTCTCCTCCCCACACTCCCCCCTCTCCTCCCCACACTCCCCCCCTCCTCCACACACTACCCCCTCTCCTCCCCACACTCCCCCCTCTCCTCCCCACACTCTCCCTCTCCTCCCCACACTCCCCCCTCTCCTCCCCACACTCTCCCTCTCCTCCCACACTCTCCCTCTCCTCCCCACACTCCCCCCTCTCCTCCCCACACTCCCCCCCCTCCTCCACACACTACCCCCTCTCCTCCCCACACTCCTCCCTCTCCTCCCCACACTCTCCCCTCTCCTCCCCACACTCTCCCCTCTCCTCCCCACACTCTCCCCTCTCCTCCCCACACTCCCCCTCTCCTCCACACACTCTCCCTCTCCTCCCCACACTCTCCCCTCTCCTCCCCACACTCCCCCTCTCCTCCCCACACTCTCCCCTCTCCTCCACACACTCCCCCTCTCCTCCCCACACTCCCCCCTCTCCTCCCCACACTCTCCCCTCTCCTCCCCACACTCTCCCTCTCCTCCCCACACTCTCCCTCTCCTCCCCACACTCCCCCCTCTCCTCCCCACACTCTCCCCCTCTCCTCCCCACACTCTCCCCCTCTCCTCCACACACTCTCCCCTCTCCTCCCCACACTCTCCCCTCTCCTCCCCACACTCTCCCCTCTCCTCCCCACACTCTCCCCTCTCCTCCCCACACTCTCCCCTCTCCTCCCCACACTCTCCCCTCTCCTCCCCACACTCTCCCCTCTCCTCCACACACTCCCCCCTCTCCTCCCCACACTCCCCCCTCTCCTCCCCCACTCTCCCCTCCTCCCCACACTCTCCCTCTCCTCCCCACACTCTCCCCTCTCCTCCCCACACTCCCCCCTCTCCTCCCCACACTCCCCCCCCTCCTCCACACTCTCCCCTCTCCTCCCCACACTCTCCCTCTCCTCCCCACACTCCCCCCTCTCCCCCCACACTCCCCCCTCTCCTCCCCACACTCCCCCCTCTCCTCCCCACACTCCCCCCTCTCCTCCCCACACTCCCCCCCTCTCCTCCCCACACTCCCCCCTCTCCTCCCCACACTCCCCCCTCTCCTCCCCACACTCCCCCCTCTCCTCCCCACACTCCCCCCTCTCCTCCCCACACTCTCCCCTCTCCTCCCCACACTCCCCCCTCTCCTCCCCACACTCCCCCCTCTCCTCCCACACTCTCCCCTCTCCTCCCCACACTCCCCCCTCTCCTCCCCACACTCCCCCTCTCCTCCCCACACTCCCCCCTCTCCTCCCCACACTCTCCCCTCTCCTCCCCACACTCCCCCCTCTCCTCCACACACTCCCCCTCTCCTCCCACACTCCCCTCCCTCCCCACACTCTCCCTCTCCTCCCCACACTCCCCCCCTCTCCTCCCCACACTCTCCCCCTCTCCTCCCACACTCCCCCCTCTCCTCCCCACACTCCCCCCCTCTCCTCCCCACACTCCCCCTCTCCTCCCCACACTCTCCCCTCTCCTCCCCACACTCCCCCCTCTCCTCCCCACACTCTCCCCTCTCCTCCCCACACTCCCCCCCTCTCCTCCCCACACTCTCCCCCTCTCCTCCCCACACTCCCCCCTCTCCTCCCCACACTCCCCCCTCTCCTCCCCACACTCTCCCCCCTCTCCTCCCCACATCTCTCCCCTCTCCTCCCACACTCCCCCCCTCTCCTCCCCACACTCCCCCCTCTCCTCCCCACACTCTCCCTCTCCTCCCCACACTCCCCCCTCTCCTCCCCACCCTCCCCCCTCTCCTCCCCACACTCCCCCCTCTCCTCCCCACACTCCCCCCTCTCCTCCCCACACTCTCCCCTCTCCTCCCACACACGCCCCCCCCCCTCCCCCACACTCCCCCCTCTCCTCCCACACTTCCCCCCCTCCTCCCCACACTCTCCCTCATCCTCCCCACACTCTACCCTCTCCTCCCCACACTCCCCCATCCCCCCTCTCCTCCCCACACTCCCCCCCCTCCTCCCCACACTCCCCCTCTCCTCCCCACACTCATCCCTCTCCTCCCCACACTCTCCCCCTCTCCTCCCCACACTCCCCCCTCTCCTCCCCACACTCCCCCCCTCGCCTCCCCACACTCCCACCCTCTCCTGCCCCACACTCCTCCCCTCTCCTCCCCACACTCCCCCCTCTCCTCCCCACACTTCCCCCCTCTCCTCCCCCACTCACCCCTCCCCCCACTCCTCTCTCCCCACACTCCCCCCTCGCCTCCCCACACTCCCCCCATCTCCTCCCCACACTCTCCCCTCTCCTCCCCACACTCCCCCCTCTCCTCCCCACACCTCTCCCCTCTCCTCCCCACACTACCCCCTCTCCTCCCCACACTCTCCCCTCTCCTCCCCACACTCTCCCTCTCCTCCCCACACTCCCCCCTCTCCTCCCCACACTCCCCCCTCTCCTCCCCACACTCTCCCTCTCCTCCCACACTCCCCCCTCTCCTCCCCACACTCCCCCCTCTCCTCCCCACACTCCCCCCTCTCCTCCCCACACTCCCCCCTCTCCTCCCCACACTCTCCCCTCGCCTCCCCACACTCCCCCCTCTCCTCCCCACACTCTCCCCTCTCCTCCCCACACTCCCCCCTCTCCTCCCCACACTCTCCCCTCGCCTCCCCACACTCCCCCCTCTCCTCCCCACACTCTCCCCTCTCCTCCCCACACTCCCCCCTCTCCTCCCCACACTCTCCCCTCGCCTCCCCACACTCCCCCCTCTCCTCCCCACACTCTCCCCTCTCCTCCCCACACTCCCCCCTCTCCTCCCCACACTCTCCCCTCGCCTCCCCACACTCCCCCCTCTCCTCCCCACACTCTCCCTCTCCTCCCCACACTCTCCACAACCTCCCTCTCCCCGCCGCCTCGAGCCCTCTCACGAACACTATCGCTAACACGGGAGACGGGGCTCATGGAGAGGCCTTTATCCGGCAGTGGATGAACAAGGCTTCTGTAAATCAGTAGCATTATTGTTGTTAATGTTCATGAAATGTGGGCCGTGCCTTTTGGATAAGGAATGCATCACAAATCGACGGGACGTGATCGCATCAGTGCCCACAGGTAACAGAGGCATGCTCTGTGGCAGTGCTGTGCAGACTGGCCACCCAGAACTGGCCCATTGAACGGCCTACGACTCGGCGGCGACGCAATCATCTGACCCATAGTCTCATATCGAGACCCATAGACTCACATAGAGACCCATAAACTCACATAGAGACCCATAGACTCACATAGAGACCCATAAACTCACATAGAGACCCATAGACTCGCATTGAGACCCATAGACTCATATCGAGACCCATAGACTCACATAGAGACCCATAAACTCACATAGAGACCCATAGACTCGCATTGAGACCCATAGACTCATATCGAGACTCATAGACTCACATAGAGACCCATGGACTCACATAGAGACCCATAGACTCACATTGCGACCATAGACTCATATCGAGACCCATAGACTCACATTGAGACCCATAGACTCACATTGAGACCCATAGACTCACATTGAGACCCATAAACTCACATCGAGACCCATAGACTCACATGGAGACCCATAGACTCACGTAGAGACTGATAGACTCACATGGAGACCCATAGACTCACATTGAGACGCATGGACTCACATTGAGACCCATAGACTCACGTGGATACTGACAGACTCACATGAGACCCATAGACTCACATGGAGACCCATAGACTCACATGGAGACTGATAGACTCACATGAGACCCATAGACTCACATGGAGACGCATAGACTCATATTGAGACCCATAGACTCACATTGAGACGCATAGACTCACGTAGAGACTGATAGACTCACATGGAGACCCATAGACTCACGTAGAGACTGATAGACTCACGCAGCTATAGATTCCCACTGACACCCATAGACTCGCGGAGAGACTGATCGACTCGCACAAAGATTTATTGATTCGCATACAGAGCCATACAAAAGACAAAGATCTATGGATTCACAGAGAACCCTTAAACACTCACGTGCAGACCCACAGACTCGTACAGAGGTCTATAGGAAGGAGCGACGCACGTGCACCCGCAGCTGCCCTCCTCCTCCTCGAGGTGTGGACGTCTCGGCTGCTGGTGCGCTACCCCGAGCCCCCCCCCCCCGCATGCACACGTAGACAACGAGGCACGTGGTCATTGCTATGCATGGAGCGCGCGCTTAAATCGCTCGCTTGTGACAGTGGAATATTTAAAATTTCAAAAAGGGAATTCATTTCGCTTTGTGATATTTACTGGTATTGCTCTAATCCCTCCCCGCGCCCTGGGAGCTACGCCGAGTGCTCGCCTCGAACACCGACCGGCAAACCCAGCGGCAATTGTGTAACGGGCCACACCCTACTGATGAGACACAGCGAAGCCGAAACCCGTCCAGATGTTCACCCACTGCGGCTGTGAGGCCATTTGCGATGGTGAGACAGCTCGACTTAAAACAAAAACATGCTTTGACGCATCCCGTCAGCCTCCTCCTTCTGGGGAGTGCAAACTTGCCTTGGTTCGACGCAAGCAATAGCCCGGTGTCTCGTCGGCAGAGTGAGGCTCCCTTGAACCAATACCGTTGAACTACCGCAAGCTTATGGGCAATGTTCTTGGTTCTTTCGGTAAAGTCACGTAGAATGGAAATAATAAAATAATAAAAATAAAACATAATACAATAATTATCACGACGTTTCGGCCACAACGCAAGCAGCCGTCCTCAGGTGAAGAACAGGTCTGTCGAGAAAACAGAATCTGAGGACGGCTGCTTGCGTTGTGGCCGAAACGTCGTGAGAATTATTTTATTACGTTTTATTTTTATTATTTTATTATTTCCCTTCTACGTGACTTTACCGAAAAAACCAAGAAGATGAATCCCTGCAGTCACGAAAGCTTTAAATCGAAACTTATGGGCAATGTTCCACCGTAGATTGGCATGGCTGGACGTACATTCCACGCTGTATGTTCATCGGTTTCGATTAACCCTCCAGCCGCTAGAGGCCGCTATTTTCACAGCAACCGACACAGTGATCGATTAATTATTTTAATCGAATCGCTACACAATTAACCGGTTCCCCCAGCACGTGGATGGGGAGTGGGGTGACGGGGCTGACGGGGGCTTAGGGTCCCCATTGTGTCGCGGGGGTTGATCGGAGCGTGGTTGCGGGAAGGGGGGTGGAGGGGTGGGGGGGTTGGTGAGGGGTCACGTGGGAGGAGTGGAGGCACAGGGCAGGGTGGGTGGTGATGGTGGAGGTGGGGGAGGGGTGAGCTCCCAGTTAACCTTTCAGAGAATCTCCTGTGATTAAACCCTGGCAGGGAGGCGAGTCGCTCCGGGGGACCTCCACCTCCCCCAGACATCTCCATGAGAGCCCCCACCCCATCCACTCCTCCCTCCCCTCCTCTGACCTCCTCCCACCCCGCCTCCTCTTCCATAACCCTGACCCCCACCGTACCCCCCCCAACTCTCACCCACACCCCTCCCCGCCTCTCCTCTAACCGTGACCCCGCGCCAAATGGATGACATCGGCCGTGTGGAGTTTCATAACGCGCCTCGTGCACTCGTGCCCCACGTAGCCGAGTGGCCTAATGCCCTCGAGTGTAATGAGTTGATGGCTTCACCAATGTCTGACAAGGACCCCCTTCCAACAGAGAGGCTTCCTCGTCTAATAAACATCTGGCAGTCCACCAGCGTTGGTTAACGCAAGTCTGCACCGTGCTGATGAGACTGAAATGTTGAAACCCGTCGAGAGTTTTGCTTGTGTTGCACCAACGCTGCTGACAATATGCACCCCCAGAAGGAGGCCGTATGTGGAGGGACAGCTGATGAGCCACACAGTGTCGAAACTGATTCAGATTTTGAGCATTTAAAATATATCTATGTACTGGTTAACATGATTAGAAGGCCAAAAAAGGGCAAGAGAGTGGAATAAATTAGATTTGTACGTGGCGATTGCAGTTGAGTACGTCAAGGCGTGTATCCCGTGTCAGCAGGCGAGAAGCCAAGTGACCAGGGCAGAGTTTCACTCGCCAGGAGTGAGCTGGACATCGGCCTGCTGCCGGTAGTAGGGGGCGGTGATCGCAGCTGCTGCTGCTGTGTGAGCCTAAGTGAATAATTTCCGATGTAATTTTCTAATTAGGCAAAATTTGTACGGTGATGCTCGCACACAATGGCCTTTTCTTACGAACAGCGTCACGGTATTTTTAACTTCCACTGTGAAGCAGACGACGCGCTATATTATTGCTAATACCACTGCAATAATACCGCACGGCGGTATTTACCAGGTCGGCCATTGGCCTCGAACCGTACAGTACGGAAGCTGAGATGTTGAACCCCTTACCCAGAACCCCCCACTTGAGTACTTGGTGACACCGTGCACAGCAGTGCCCGACTGCTCAGCGAGGAAATCGCCCACTCGCAAAGATAGAGCACATGCCCCGTGTAGCCTTGACGGACTGTTGGGGCAAGTGCTGTTAGCGAGTAGCACCTGTGAAGGCCGACACGGCACACGAGGAGTGGGTGGCCAACACCACGCCCGGCCGCCTTTGTATCTCCCCAGTGATGATTTTGCTTTACTAATGTTGCTGATGTATCCAGGAGAGCCACACTACTGAGTCGTATGGCTCTTTGTCAAGAGGGTCCTGCCACCGTTGCCACATTGAAGTTTATATTTTATTTTAAGATGAACGACGAGTCGTATTGATTTGTCACGTGAGGAGGAGGAGGACACCGGAGCACCCGGAGACAACCCACGCCTTGCGCGAGGGGGCAACGCTCTATACCCCACGTACAGATGGACACAGATGAGGATTAGTCCACACTTTGCTGTACCCGCCTTCTCCTGGCGAGTCAGTATACGGCTCCTCCTCCACGCTCACCCACGTGGTAGGAAGAGAGTTCCACAGCCGTCTGTGCGGTGATCCACCAATCCTGGCTGCTCCCGCACAGCGCTGGATCACAGGCAGTCACGTGCAGCAGCGTAGCCACAACCACCACCGCTACCGCCGTCACATCGACCCTGGCTAATGTTTACACGCCGCATCAGGAACTCATTTAAGGCTGAGTCGACCGACTCACTCAATCTCGCCGGCACACAACTTGGCCCGCCTCCAGTTTTGCCCGCACAGATTCCTGGCGGCGGCAATTGGGTCAATGGACGTCCCTAGCTTGTGTGGCTGCTTTGCCAACGCGGCTGCCTCGGCCGCTCCGTGTCGGCTCAGCCACCGCGCTACTGGCACACTTGGCACGCAGCGCGGCTGGCACGCTCACAACTCTCGCTTACGAGTTGGCACTGCCGCTGCTGCTGCTGATGTAGCCTGAGAGTTCACTCCTCATCCCCGCGGGTTTAAGTCTCAAACAGCGACCGTCGCCTGGTTAGCACGTACAGGCTTCCCTCGCTCTATGCGGGTTAAAGGTTTGTGCGATTTCGCCTGCATGCGGCTCACCTGTGTCTACCCAAAATTCGCTATGTGCGGTTTTATTTCACTGTACATGCAGCTATGCGCTCGGACGTGGGACAACATTGTGTTTGTGTGCTGTATGTACACGGAGTGCGTGTGTGGTGTGTGTGTGTACTGTGCGTCTGTACTGTGTGTGTGCTCTACTCGGCAAGCAGCTGTCTCCTCGTGCAGTTTCGCTTTGTGCGCCCTTTTCTAGCAGCGCATCTACAACTACAACTACCGCCGCATAGAGCGAGACGAACCTCTATGCGCCGTGGCCCAGCGGCAGCGCATTCGCAGCTTGATTGTGCAGAGGTTGGCGGTTCGAATCCGACACGCCGCCCCGGTGAAGTAGTGCAGCGTGTATCGCGACACCTGTCAAATACTCTCACCGCGCGCGGTCTGCTCACTCACAGGGGACGTTAAAGATCCCCGCGATGTCATTCGAAAAGCGTAGTCCACAGTGGCCCTTCCTAACGTATGAATGGCCACTGAAGAAGGCCATTGGCACGAAACGTCGCCTAATATAGACGGCGTGTGTTTGTTGAGATTGTGCGACCTGAGCGCAAGCCACGCGCTCAGTGCGGCGACGCTTCTAGTTTGTGGATCTTCGTGCGAATGCGGCGAATCTCCCCCCCCCCCCCACAACCCCCCCCCCCCACAACCCCCCCCCCCCCCCCCCCCCCAATATTTGATTTGTCTCGGACTGGTCGCCATAGGTCACTGCTCTCGTTGAATTAAAATTAAACTTGGAACATAAATGAAAGCGTTTTCCTAAAAGACGCGTTTTAAATAAGTGCTATACACTGTTGTTGGTGTTGTTCTTCATACACTGTTGTTGTTGTGGCTCATACACTGTTGTTGTTGTTCTTTATACGTTGTTGTTGTTGTTCTTTATACGTTGTTGTTGTTGTTGTTCTTTATACACTGTTGTTGTTGTTCTCTATACACTGTTGTTGAAAACAGATCTCATGGTGGTCAGTTTAACACGTAGTAGGCTGTCGCGACCATTATCATCCTTAATAGAGTTTTTTGTTGGGGTTAGATCGCGTAAATATATAAATGTGTCGTTAAACCCACCACCACCCGACACAGCCAACTAGTAAGGGCTGTCGCTTAATAGAACGTGGCCAGTTCGTTACTAGTACAGCACTAGTGTAGTGTATAGTAGTGTAGTGTATAGTGTAGTGTATAGTAGTGTAGTGTGTAGTGTAGTGTATAGTGTAGTGTATAGTAGTGTAGTGTATAGTGTAGTGTATAGTGTAGTGTATAGTAGTGTATAGTGTAGTGTATAGTGTAGTGTATAGTGTAGTGTATAGTAGTGTAGTGTATAGTGTAGTGTATAGTAGTGTATAGTGTAGTGTATAGTGTCGTGTATAGTAGTGTAGTGTATAGTGTAGTATATAGTAGTGTAGTGTATAGTGTAGTGTATAGTGTAGTGTATAGTAGTGTAGTGTATAGTGTAGTGTATAGTAGTGTAGTGTAGTGTAGTGTAGTAGTGTAGTGTATAGTGTATAGTGTAGTGTATAGTGTAGTGTATAGTAGTGTAGTGTGTAGTGTAGTGTATAGTGTAGTGCATAGTAGTGTAGTGTATAGTGTAGTGTATAGTAGTGTATAGTGTAGTGTATAGTGTCGTGTATAGTAGTGTAGTGTATAGTAGTGTAGTGTATAGTGTAGTGTATAGTAGTGTATAGTGTAGTGTATAGTGTAGTGTATAGTAGTGTAGTGTATAGTGTAGTGTATAGTGTAGTGTATAGTAGTGTAGTGTGTAGTGTAGTGTATAGTGTAGTGCATAGTAGTGTAGTGTATAGTGTAGTGTATAGTAGTGTATAGTGTCGTGTATAGTAGTGTAGTGTATAGTAGTGTAGTGTATAGTGTAGTGTATAGTGTAGTGTATAGTAGTGTATAGTGTAGTGTATAGTGTAGTGTATAGTAGTGTAGTGTATAGTGTAGTGTACTAGTACAGCACTAACTGATTGTGTGTTGGAGAGAAAATCCACAACATTTTATTTACAGAGTACGACGTTTCGCCAGTAATTACAACGGGCATCATCAGGCGGCATCCAGATTTGCGGATGAATCCTCCTGATTCGTTCCTTGAATAGAGGGGTCGGTGTGATGACGTCACTCGTGTGGTTGTCAAGGGGACCCCAACTCGTAGCTTCAGCCACTAGGAGGGGGGCAAGGCCCCCCCCCCTGCCTGCCCCCCGCTCGTCACTCTACCCACAGGAGGCGACGACTGGAGGAGGGGGAGCGGTGCGAGGCGGTCACCCAGCCCGCCCTTCACACACGCTGCGACTCGCCAGCAGCACTTGCCCCAGCAGTCTGCTAAGGCTGTACGGGGGATCTGTGTGTGCGCGTGTGATCAAATCAGCATCGCATTAAATTATCGGACCATCGGGCGCACGGGTTTATTGGAGTGCGTCTCAGTCTCACGGTCCGGACTCTCCTCCTCCTGCTCCGCCTGCCCGGGCCAAGCCGCGCCTCTCGGGCGGGCAGACACAGCGGGGAGCAGCCCCCACCCCTGACGGGGAGGGGTGCAGGGGGGTGTGGGGGGGGCCATTGAGGAGTCGCGGGGGCTGGGGGGGTGTTGCTGGGCAGAGTCTGAGTTGGGGGGGACTGGGATTGGCTGCGTCATGAATAAATTAAGCGGTAAATACATAAATTAATAAATAATACCCCTTGCCCCTGTAGCCCTCGCGGCCTGTCGGGGCAAGTGCTGGGCAGCGAGTAGCAGCCCCTGCCAGAGCCGGCACGGCACACCAGGGAGGTAGGGGTGGTCAATACCACATGCCCGGCCGCCTTTGTCTCCCCAGTGGCGATGTTTACACGTCACAACCAGGTACTCATATGAGGCTTAGTCGGCCTAGGTATGTGTGTACAGGTGTGTGTGTGTACAGGTGTGTGTACAGGTGTGTGTGTGTACAGATGTGTGTGTGTACAGGTGTGTGTGTGTACAGGTGTGTGTGTGTACAGGTGTGTGTGTACAGGTGGGGTGCGGTAGTGTAGCGGTTAGCACGCTACGCTATGAAACTGGCGACCCGGGCTCGAGTCCCGCTCACGGCCAACACCAGTGACGATTATCTGAACCGGTGCTGGGCCTCCCCTAGGTGGACTCAGCCTGAAATGAGTACCTGGTGCGGTGAGTAAACATCGCCACTGGGGAGACAAAGGCGGTCGGGCGTGGTGCTGGCCACCCACCCCGTCGTGTACCGTTCCGACCTTCATAGGTGCTCGCTAACAGCACTCTGTTAAGGCTATACGGGGGATCGGTGTGTGTGTACAGGTGTGTGTGCACAGGGTGTGTACAGGTGTGAGTGTACAGGTGTGAGTGCACAGGTGTGTGTGTACAGCTGTGTGTGTACAGGTGTGAGTGCACAGGTGTGTGTACAGGTGTGTGTAAAAGTGTGTGTGTACAGGTGTGTGTGTACAGGTGTGTGTGTTAAGGTGTGTGTGTACAGGTGTGAGTGTACAGGTGTGAGTGCACAGGTGTGTGTGCACAGGTGTGTGTACAGGTGTGTGTGTAAAGGTGTGTGTGTACAGTTGTGAGTGCACAGGTGTGTGTGTACAGGTGTGTGTGTACAGGTGTGTGTGTACAGGTCGACTCAGCCTTTAATGACCAGTGACGACACACTCGCGCTGCTGACCGCATCCCCTCACGCGTGACGTGCCACTCTGATGATCGCCTTCGCCTGTTGAGGCGACATGGGGCATCTGTGTGTGTGATGATGTATGCATGCCTATTGATTAATTAAAATTGCACATGGAAGTGTGCTGCGGACAGAGATTCGCTAGCAACAATGTATAGCCTTAAAATAAATTGTATATAGTTGTCGACGTTTCGGGTAATGGCCCTTCTGCATAACACATCCAGAAAAGTTGCTTTTGATATTTTTATTTTTTTCTTCTTGGGTCAACCACACACAGACACGGCGTCGTCACGGAGCGGGCACGGTGAGTGATGATGAGTGACGTTCTTCACAGGACTCGCGCGCCGCTGCCAATGCAGCAGCAGCAGCATCACAATGCGATCTGTATTTCACTGTAAGCGTCGTTACATGTTCACATTCAAACAAATCACGAAACGAGGCGGAGACAAAAATGCATAGAGAGAGATCGAAATTAAATAATTAAGCACATTTGAAAACTGATTTGGAGCCGCCGCCGCCGCCACTCATCGCGGTTTGAAATTTCCATCCGTCGCTTCCCCTTTCCAGGAAAGAGACGAAATTCCACGAATTCCATTCATGCGAAATTACCCGGAGCGGACGGAGCGGACGGAGCGGACGGAGCGGACGGGCTATTTAAAGGGACCCGATCCACTTCCGTCCCTCGCACACCGACAAAGCCCCCCCCCCCCCCCCCACTTTAATAGAGCGTCGTGTGGGGGGCAAGCGCTGCTGTTGGCGAGAAGCAGATATGAAGACCGGCACGGCACGCGAGGTGGTGGTGTGGAAAACACGACGCCCGGCCGCCTTTGTCTCCCTCGTGGTCATGTTTACACGCACACCACGCAAGGTACTCGCTTTTTTTGTTCCGGCGAGCCGACCTAGGGGAGGACCGGTTCCGATAATCGTCGCTGGTGAGCAGTGGCGGTGAACGGGAATCAAACTCGGGTCGCCGGGTTCGTAAGTGCAATGCGCTCACCACTGCGCCACCGCTCTCCACACACACAACGTTGCAGCCCTCTCTACGAATAGCTCAGTCCGAAGTCTTCCATCACCTATTCAAACAAAACAGTAGACTATCAGAAATGTTTTTGTAAAAAATAAATTGAAAATTTTTGTTTCTCATCATCAGGTCGTCCAGCCCTCCCCCCACGTTGCGAGCAAGTGCGTCTCCCACCGTGATCGGATGGACTCGCGATGGATCATTCCATCGCAGGATCAATGAGGCAGGGCGACAACTTGGGGGGGGGGCTTCGTCCAGCGGCTCCACGCATCCCCAAGTGAGGGGCACAATCCCCGGATGCATTCGCCACGGACCGTAGCAGGGCCCCCACTGATGAGACACTAAATGTGAAAACTGGTGCCGAAAAACAAACATCCGTCACTTCACCAAACACCGCTCACTTCGCACCTCCCATTAGCACGGTTTGCTAGGTACGGTGCGAAAGAAGTTCAACATACATCAGATATACATAGAGACCCGTAAAGATACCTAGAGACCCATATAGATACATAGACACCCATAGCGATACATGTAGATACATTAAATGCAAGCCACACGAGTGCGATTGTGGCCGTGCAACACAAGCTACGGATCGCAGAGTAAACACGACTGTAGTCTGCGCTCCTCCAACGGAGGAGAAAGAGCGACGCGACACGAACTCTCTCCGTCTCTCTCTCTCTTTGCGGAAGACCCTCTCGTCCTGGCAGCAGCAGCAGCGGCGGAACCTCCACACTGACATCGGGCTCTTCGACGCGTGCTGCTGCTGCTGCCATCAGCGCGCTCAAGAAGAAAACATGGACTTAGCAGTCGTTACTGAAATGTTGCAAAACGAATGTGCTTTACCCTTCCCGGCAAGAATACAGGAGGTGTTATAAGATGTTCAAACACAGAATAGACAACGGTTGTGTTTGTGCTGCTCGCCTCTTGGCGTAGTTCTCTGCCCTGACGCTGGTGGCGAGACAGGGCCATGAAGGAGGCTCTCTCTGGCCAATCAGTGTCAGAGCTGATGCGAACATCATTATTATCAAAGCACGTCTGTGTGCATGTGCTTTTTTCCCCACGAGCATGATGCGTGGCGAATGCAGACTTAATGGCGCCTTGCAATATGTGTCTATTTGGTATTTGCACATCTGAGGGGAAGGGTAAAGCCTCTTCGCTCTTGGCAAGTCGTCGTCATCGTCATCATCACGACCCATGGGCAGGTAGCCCGTGGTAGGTGTCTGCTGCAAATGTCGTCATTTGTTTCCACTCTCCTCTCTGTCTCGGTCCAATGCGCCCCATCATGCAGTGGCCACGTGTTTCTGGCACCAACCCTCTCGTGTCCTCGTCGTCACGCCGTTCTCTATCAGCTCTTCCTCTCTCTCTCTTCCGAACAACAACGACAACAACACTTTTAATATTCCTGTTCTTGTCCATCCTACCCATGCGTCCAAATAGTTGCAGTTTCCTTCTCGTCGCTGTCTGCATCATCGTTGGCTACTCGCTGGCTCCACGGAACACTCAGCGGTCTACTTACTCCGTGTTGCTAAATACATCAACCCGAGCGCCAAATATCTTATATCTCTGTCAGCCTTTTGTTTTTTAATCGTCCAAGTCTCGCCGGCAACTCGTGGCCGTCGTCAATTCCCCGCTGGGCTGATAATGTCGACGAAGGGCCATCGTCGCCCGGGGCTCGCGGTGCCCCACGGACCGAGAGAGGCGACCAGCCTGGGCGCGGTGCCGTGGCGCGTCTCGGCAGCCCTCCTCCCTCCTCGGCATCGTCGCCCGCCTCGAGCTGCGAACCCGGAAGGTCCCCGCTGGGAGTGCAGAAGGGGTGGCCGCTGTTTCCTTCTTGAGGTCGATCACGCTTCGTCGGTGGCCTATATATTGGCGTGTGTCGGTGTGTGTGTCGGTGTGTGTCAGTGTGTGTGTCGGTGTGTGTCAGTGTGTGTGTCACTGTGTGTGTCAGTGTGTGTGTCGGTGTGTGTCAGTGTGTGTGTCGGCGTGTGTCAGTGTGTGTGTCGGTGTGTGTCAGTGTGTGTGTCGGCGTGTGTCAGTGTGTGTGTCGGTGTGTGTCAGTGTGTGTGTCGGTGTGTGTCAGTGTGTGTGTTACTGTGTGGGAAGCGGTAGTGTAGCGGTTAGCGCGCTGCGCTACGAACCCGGCGACCCGAGTTCGATTCCCGCTCACGGCCATCACTGAGCCGGACCTGGGCATCCCCTACGTCGGCTCAGCCTCAAAAGTGAGTACCTGGTGAGGTGTGCAAACATCGCCTCTGGGGAGACAAAGGTGGTCGGGCGTAGTGTTGGCCACCCACCCCTCGTGTGTCTTTATAGGTGCTCGCTAACAGAACTTGACCCAACAGTCTGTTAAGGCAATAAGGGGGATCTTTGTCTTGCTATGTGTATAACGTGTATTTACCCATTCAACACATTGGTCAATAGACGCCCTGTGTGATCTTGTGTATGTGTGATTTGTGACGTTTCGGGCTCTTTGCCTGTGCCGGGAATAAAAGCTATTGCCTAAATCGTCGCCAGATGTATTATCCCCCCCCCCTTTTAAATAAATAATATATTATAGCGTGTTATTGAAAAAGGCGCGTTGCTCGAAACGTCGCCAATCATATAATGTTCCTTTTAAGGCCACTCAGTGTCGTTGTTGTTATTGACGCGTGTGCTGTGTTGTTGTTGTTGTTGTTTGTGCTTGTGCACCCACTGCTAACGCAGCAGCAGCATCGCCAAATTCATTCTCCACATCAAATCGTTTTCCTCTCGTGCCAGGACCCATATCTAGCAGAGGGAATCCTTGCCTAGAACATCTGGCAGGTCACCAGCGTCTGTTCAAGCGGGCCTGCCTCTGCTGATGAGACACTGCATGTCGAAACCGGTGCAGAGTTTTGCCTGCATTGAGACAAAGTTGCTGGAATGATGCCATGCCCAGAAGGGAGGTCGTCTGGCTGATGGGATGCGTCGCAAAGGCCCCATTCGACTCTCGTGTGCGAGTGGTGGGACAGACAGGGGGAGGCAGCATGCTGTGTGTACTTAGTTGTAGTGGCCATTCATCGGTGTGTGTAGGGGGGGGCTGTGTGTGGGGGGGCTGTGTGGGGGGGCTGTGTGGGGGGGGGCTGTGTGTGGGGGGGGGTGTGTGGGGGGGGGGCTGTGTGTGGCGGAGGGCTGTGTGTGGCGGGGGGCTGTGTGGGGGGGGGCTTGTGGGGGGCTGTGTGGGGGGCTGTGTGGGGGGGCTGTGTGGGGGGGCTGTGTGGGGAGGCTGTGTGTGGGGGGCTGTGTGTGGGGGGGCTGTATGTGGGGGGGGGCTGTGTGTGGGGGGGGGCTGTGTGTGTGGGGGGGCTGTGTGGGGGGGGCTTGTGGGGGGGGGGCTGTGTGTGGGGGGGGCTGTATGTGGGGGGGGCTGTGTGTGGGGGGGGCTGTGTGTGGGGGGGGCTGTGTGGGGGGGCTGTGTGGGGGGGGTGCTGTGTGTGTGGGGGGGGGGGGTGATGAGAGGGGTACGCGAGGGTGCAGGGGATGGAGGAGGGAGGGGGTGCCACGCTAATTGAAGCCACATGGCCGAGCCCCCGTCACTAAGGGCGCCTCCCCTCACCACGTGCGGGAAGGAGGGGGTCCCTGCGCTCTGCACGTCTCGCGCGAGTTGGACTCCTGCTCGTGCCGCATCTCGGGTGGGGTCCCCAGAGTTCCTACCTCGTCGCTGCGTCCGGGACCCGGTAGGACTCGGAGGTTCACAGCAGTCGGGGCGATGGAGGATGATGATGATGATGACCCAGCACTCGCTCAGTCACTCCGGGCACTCGCCCGCCCGTCCGCTCACCTGGCGGTGGCCAGCCGCCTCCTTGTCACTCTTCTGCTGCTGCCGCCACGGTTCCTGTTCCCCGTGAACGTCACTCAGTGATGCCTCCTCCACTCGTGCTGTGGACCGGGTCGACCAAGAGAGTGGCAATCAAACTGGTCCCCTCCCTCCCCTGGCCATCTCTCCCTCCTCCCCCGGCTCCCTCCCCCGGCTCCCTCCCCCGGCTCCCTCCCCCGGCTCCCTCCCATGCGTGCACGCGCGCGGGTCGCCCTGTGAGGCGCGCGCGCTGCGCGTTACCGGCAGGTGATTGGCAGATTTCTTTATTTATTTATTTGTTGCCGATGGTTAACACTGAAGGGGTCGCTGCGTGGGCTGTGGGAGGACCCCCCCCCCCCCACCGCGAGCCCCCCCCCCCCGCGGGCCCCGCCCCCCCGCGACCCCTCTCCCGTCCCCACCAACCGCTCTCCCCAATCGCCACCGGTTGTCGGTCTGACCTCGAGTCAATCACGCACGGAGACTCTCACTGACACACACTGACACACACGGAGACACGCACTGACACACGGAGACTCTCACTGACACACACTGACACACACGGAGACACACGGAGACTCTCACTGACACACACTGACACACACGGAGACACACGGAGCCTCTCACTGACACACGGAGACACACGGAGACACGCACTGACACACACGGAGACACACGGAGACACGCACTGAGACACGGAGACTCTCACTGAGACACGGAGACACAAGGGAGACACGCAGTGAGACACCGAGGCACGCACTGAGACACAGAGAGACGCACTGAGATACAGAGAGACGCACTGAGACACAGAGAGACACACTGAGACACACGGGAGACACAGAGAGACGCAGAGAGACACAGAGAGACACAGAGAGACGCACTGAGACACCGATGCACACACTGAGACACAGATAGACGAACTGAGACACAGAGAGACGCACTGAGACACAGAGAGACACACTGAGACACAGAGAGACGCACTGAGACACAGAGAGACGCACTGAGACACAGAGAGACGCACTGAGACACAGAGAGACGCACTGAGACACAGAGAGACACACTGAGACACAAGGGAGACACGCAGTGAGACACAGAGAGACACAGAGAGACACAGAGAGACGCACTGAGACACCGAGGCACACACTGAGACACAGAGAGACGCACTGAGACACAGAGAGACGCACTGAGACACAGAGAGACACACTGAGATACAGAGAGACGCACTGAGACACAGAGAGACGCACTGAGACACAGAGAGACGCACTGAGACACAGAGAGACGCACTGAGACACAGAGAGACGCACTGAGACACAGAGAGACACACTGAGACACAGAGAGACAGACTGAGACACATAGAGACACATTGAGACACAGAGAGACACAGAGAGACGCACTGAGACACATAGAGACGCACTAAGACACACACTGAGACACAGAGAGACACAGAGAGACACAGAGAGACACACTGAGACACAGAAAGACGCACTGAGACACCGAGGCACACACTGAGACACAGAGAGACACACTGAGACACAGAGAGACGCACTGAGACACCGAGGCACACACTGAGACACAGAGAGACACAGAGAGACACACTGAGACACAGAGAGACACACTGAGACAGAGAGACACAGAGAGACACAGAGAGACACACTGAGACACAGAGAGACACAGAGAGACACACTGAGACACAGAGAGACACAGAGAAACACAGAGAGACACACTGAGACACACTGAGACACAGATGCACACACTGAGACACAGAGAGACACACAGAGACACAGAGAGACACACTGAGACACAGAGAGACACAGAGAGACACACTGAGACACAGAGAGACACAGAGAGACACAGAGAGACACACTGAGACACAGAGAGACACAGAGAGACACACTGAGACACAGAGAGACACACTGAGACACAGAGAGACACAGAGAGACACACTGAGACACAGAGAGACACAGAGAGACACACTGAGACACAGAGAGACACAGAGAGACACACTGAGACACAGAGAGACACATGGAGACACACTGAGACACAGAGAGACACAGAGAGACACACTGAGACACACTGAGACACAGAGAGACACAGAGAGACACACTGAGACACAGAGAGACACAGAGAGACACACTGAGACACAGAGAGACACAGAGAGACACACTGAGACACAGAGAGACACAGAGAGACACACTGAGACACAGAGAGACACAGAGAGACACAGAGAGACACAACGAGACACAGAGAGACACACATCGACACGTACAGCGCTGAATAAACAAGCCGTGTTCACTTGCCACGAGGTGACGTCACAGACTGTGAAACGTGACCCCCCCCCCATCCTTACACCCCCCCCCACCCCCCGCTCCCAGTCCCGCCCCCCATTCTCGTTTTCCTTCCAACCTCGCCCTCTCTCTTCCCGTCTTACCAAAACAAAGACAAAGATCCCCCGTGTAGCCTTAGCAGACTCATGGGGCAAGTGCTGTTTGCGGGCACCTATCAAGCCCGACACGGCACACGTGGTGGTGGCCGGCCAACGTCACGCCCGGCCGCCTTTGTCTCCCGAGCGGCGATGATAACACATCGCACGAGGTACCGTACTCGTTTGAGGCTGAGTCGACCTACGGGAGCCCCAGGACCGGTGCAGATAATATTCACCGGCGTTGGTGGCCATGAGCGGGAATCGAACTCGGGTGGTCGGGTTCGTAACGCAGCGTAGCGCTAACCACTGCGCCACCGCTCCCCTCTTAACTCGACCCCGCTACACCAACCACGCTCCCCCTCCTCCGCAAGCGGGGTGCAGCTTCCCCCCCTCCCCTCACCCCCCTCCCTCCCTCCACCCCCCTCCCCTCACCCCCCTCCCTCCCTCCACCCCCCTCCCCTCACTCCCCCTCCCCTCACCCCCATCCTCTTCCAATCGTGAAATCCCGTGGCCGCAGTAATAGTAGTTGTGGGGAGCGGTGGTGCAGTGGTTAGCGCACTGTGCACGTGTGTCTACGTGTGTCTGTGTCTCTATGCACGTGTCTCTCTTTGTGCACGTGTGAACGTGTCTGTGTCTCTGTACACGTGTGTCTACGTGTGTCTCTGTGTCTCTGTGCACGTGTGTCTACATGTGTCTGTGTTCTCTGTACACGTGTGTCTACATGTGTCTGTGTTCTCTGTACACGTGTGTCTGTCTCTCTTTGTGCACGTGTGCACGTGTCTGTGTCTCTGTGCACGTGTGTCTACGTGTGGCTGTGTCTCTGTGCACGTGTGTCTACGTGTGTCTCTGTACCTCTGCACGTGTCTGCGTGTGTGTCTGCGTGTGTGGCTTCCTCTGTACCCAACGAGAGCGACACGCACACTGTCACAGAGGTGATGGCATCTGCTGCAGATGGTCCAACGCACGCAGCAGCAGCAGGCGCCACTCGCCACTCAGTGGCGGTGACGTCGCCCCGGCGCCCGTGCCAGGATAGGTGCCCTTTGAGGCCACGTGAAGTGCCGAAGGATTACGAAGCAGACCCGGGTGGCATGGGTTGGCCGAGCGAGATGACCGATGCACAATCTGTACTCCCCTCTGTGCCAACTTGCTGTATTTCATCCGCACGGCCCTCCGCTCGTCGAAGTGTCCGCTGTTGCTGGAGGGCGACTGCCTCCAACTGCCCCTGTAGCGTCCTTTACGAGCCTCCCCTTGACACCGCTGCTAGCAGTCTCAGGCAAGTCCAATCAGCTCCACATCCTTCTGTACCACATCAGCCCATCTTTTGTGTAGCCCCCCCCCCCCCTCGATCCGGCCAAGCTGTCTGGGCATGCGGGCTACATGACCCAGCCGACGCAGCTTTGCCTGCCAGAGGAGCTCACCACTGGGACTGTGTTTAAACCCAGGGTGGATCTTCGGCAGGCCAGACTGAGTGTTTCAAACCGGCGCAGATGTTTCATGAGAGGGGTCCACGTTTCTCAAGCATAGAGAAGGGAGGGTATGACCGTGGCAGGCCAGGTAGCTTCCACACGGCAGCGTTACGCAGCCGATGGAAAGATGATGCCTCGCGGCTGTTTCTGAGGACACGCATGCACGCAGGCACCCTCTAATCCACCCCCTCTCTCCATACAAAGACAAAGGTCCTACACATCGCCACTGTATACTTATGTGAGGCTGAGTCGACCTAGGGGAGGCCCAGGACACACAACAGCGACCTTGCAATCCACCCCGTCTCCCACAACTCATCGCCTTCCGTTTTCCCCGTGCCTTCTCTGGGATCGCGCCCGGAATAATAAATGATGCGTCAACCTCATCAATCCACTGCTGGATGAACGCCTCTCCAAAGCCGCCGCCACATCGCACAAGTCTGCGATGGAACAACGATCCATCCGGCATGCAGCCCGCGAGATGATGGTGATGGTGATGATGGTGTCGTCGTCATCACCATCAACCGCCATCATCATCATCATCTCCGCTCCATTTCCGTGCCGGGGAAGGCACCCGCGTCAAAGACCCGTCCCGTTCTTCCCGACTGCTCTCTCCATTACTTCTCTTGACCACCAATAGGCTCCCATCTGCATCTAAAGCATCGTCATAACCTCCACCTCCTCCTCATCCTCCTCCTCTTCCTTCTCGCCACGAGCCCGGGCTCCCATCTCTCTCTCAATGCGCGCGGAACCGCCACCACGGTCCATATGTAAATAGAAGCCGCGCGTCTAAAATAGGTCAGATGCCTCTGAATGTTGATGAGGCCGTAGGCGTGGTATGTTCAACGGCGGGGGGTGCTGGGGGATGGGTAGAGGATGTAGAGGGGGCGGGTAGAGGGGGGAGGGGGCAGTGGTGGGAGCAGGAGGAGGTGGGGGATGGGAGCCGCAGGAGGTGGGGGAAGGGAGATGTGAGCGAGCGAGTCGGGGAGGGAGGCAGGGCGTGCGGGCGGTCTGTTGCGGATGAGTTGTATCGGGGAGGGGATGATGAGGGAGGGAAGGGGGGTGGGAGGTGGATGGGGGGAGGTGGAGGCGAGAGAGGGAGAGGCGGTGGGGGGGGGGATGGGAGAGGAACTCTCTGCGCCCATTGGCTGCGGAGCCTCTCTTAAAGGGCAGCGGTGCGGCCGCGCGGGCTGGAGCGGGGCTTGCTTGGCGCGAGGCGTGCGGGAGGGAGGAGGAGGGAGGAGGTGGTGGTGGTGGTGGAAGGTTGGATGAAGGATTCTGAACCGGCGCTTCGTTGGCCGTAAGGCTCCATCATCACAAGCAAGTACTCGATGTCTACTGCATTGCACTCTACGCCTGTGTGTGTAGTTGGAGAGAGAGCGGTGGCTTCAGTGGTTAGCGCGCTGGGTTACGGAACTGGGAAGCATCTAAGTTCGATTCCGGCGAATATTTGAACCGGTCATGGGCCTCCCCTAGGGTCCACTCAGCCTTAAATGACTACCTGCTGCGTTGTGCATAAAATAGCAGCACTGGGGAGACAAAGGCGGACGGGCGTAGTGTTGGCCACCCCACCCCCTCGTGTGCCGTGCCGGCCTTCATAGGTGCTCGCTAACAGCACGTGCCCCAACAGTCTGTTAAGGCTATAGGGAGAGCTTTATCTTTGTATGTCTGTTTCCGTCTACTAGAATGTGTGTGTCTTTGTCTATACAGTGTGTGTGCACGTGTGTGTACGTGTGTGGGGGAGCGGTGGTGCAGCGGTTGGCGCACTGCGCTACGACCCCCCCCCCCCCACCGCCCCCGCCCCTCCAAGCTCCCAACGTTCCATAAACCCCGGCCGCACGGCTAACATCAGTGGCGCGTGAAGGCCATAACTCGTTCTGGGCCTCCCCTAAATCGGCTCGGTGTAAAACGTCTGTCTGCATTCCGTCCACAACCCCCTCCCCCAACGCCACTCTAACGGCACTTGCCCCAGCAGCCTGCTGCGAGGCTATACAGGGGATCTTTATCTTGTGTGTGTGCCGTGTTAACGACCCGCCCCCTGCTGGCACACCGATGCCCCTCTGCAGGTCGCCTCTGGCTCCATCTCGTAGTACGTGTGGATGGCTTCCACTGGGGGGTCCCCTAGGCTAAACTGGTTGCAGGGCAATTGCATTGAATTGTGCATTGAGGCAAGTGCCCTGTGCATACAAACACTTTACTGGGCATGTGTGGGCCTCTTTGTGGATCTATGGCCCTCTGTGCGATTCTGTGGGTCTCTGTGTGAGTCTATGGGTCTCTGTGTGAGTCTGTGGGTCTCTGTGAGAGTCTACGGGTCTCTGTGTGAGTCTGTGGGTCTCTGTGAGAGTCTGTGGGTCTCTGTGACAGTCTATGGGTCTCTGTAGGAGTCTGTGGGGCTTCGTGTGAGTCTGTGGTCTCTGTAGGAGTCTGTGGGTCTCTGTGTGAGTCTGTGGGTCTCTGTGTGAGTCTGTGGGTCTCTGTGTGAGTCTACGGGTCTCTGTGTGAGTCTACGGGTCTCTCTGTGAGTTTATGGGTCTCTGTGTGAGTCTGTGGGACTCTGTGTGAGTCTACGGGTCTCTGTGAGGGTATGTGGGTCTCTGTGAGTGTCTGTGGGTCTCTGTGTGAGTCTACGCGTCTCTGTGAGGGTATGTGGGTCCCTGTGAGAGTCTGTGTGTCTCTGTGAGAGTCTGTGGGTCCCTGTGAGAGTTTGTGGGTCCCTGTGTGAGTCTGCGGGCTCTGTGAGAGTCGGTGGGTCTCTGTGAGTCTAGGTGTGAGTCTGCGGGCTCTGTGAGAGTCGGTGGGTCTCTGAGTCTCGGTGTGAGTATGTTGGTCTCGGTGAGAGTCTGTGGGTCTCTGAGAGTCTACGGGTCTCTGTGAGAGTCTGTGAGTCTCTGTGAGAGTCTGTGGGTCTCTGTGAGAGTCTGTGGGTCTCTGTGTGAGTCTGTGGGTCTCCGTGAGAGTCTGTGGGTCTCTGTGGGTCTCTTTGTGAGTCTGTGGGTCTCTGTGAGCGTCTGTGGGTCTCTGTGAGAGTCTGTGGGTCTCTGTGTGACTCTACGGGTATCTGTGAGAGTCGATTGGTCTCTGTGTGAGCCTGTGAGGGAGAGAGATTGTGTGACTACTGTACCGTCATTTGACCTACTTACTCGTGTTGTGGTGTGGGCTGTGAATCGCTTGGCGCTGAGATCAGGTCACCGTGTGAGTCTGCGGATACCCGAGTCTATGGGTCTATGTGTGAGTTTATGGGTCTCTGTGTGAGTCTATGGGTGTCCGTGTGTGTATTGGTCTCCGTGCGAGTCTATGGGTATCTGCGCGAGTCTACGAGTCGCTGTGTGAGTCTGAGTCTCTTGGTCTATGGATCTGTGTGAGTATGTGGGTTTCTGCGTAAATCTCTGGGTCTGTATGCACGTGTATGGGTCTATGTGTGTCAGTATTCTTGCTGTGTCATTCGACCTACTTACTCGTGTTGTGATGTGGGCTGCGGACCGCGCTGAGCTCGAGAGAGTTTTAAGTCGCGCTGCCTATGCGAGTCCGTGGGTCTCCGTGCGAGTCCGTGGGACTGCGTGCGAGTCCGTGGGACTGCGTGTGTACGCATGATGTATGTATGCATGCGAGTCCGTGGGTCTCCGTGCGAGTCCGTGGGAATGCGTGTGTACGCATGATGTATGTATGCATGCGAGTCCGTGGGTCTCCGTGCGAGTCCGTGGGTCTCCGTGCGAGTCCGTGGGACTGCGTGCGAGTCCGTGGGACTGCGTGTGTACGCATGATGTATGTATGCATGCGAGTCCGTGGGTCTCCGTGCGAGTCCGTGGGTCTCCGTGCGAGTCCGTGGGTCTCCGTGCGAGTCCGTGGGACTGCGTACGAGTCCGTGGGACTGCGTGTGTACGCATGATGTATGCATGCATGCGAGTCTTCTTCATCGGTGCTACTCGCTAACAGCACTTGCCCCAACAGGCCGTTGATGCTGCACGGGGGATCTTTGTCTCTCTTCTCCGCCGTGTTGATTTGACCCACTTACTGGTGTCGTGATGGGGGCCGCGACTCCCTCGCAAACCCTCGCCAGCCACACGCCGCCTGTGGCAGCCGCGAGCAGAACCGCCTCGGACAGTGACGCCGACGAGCTCGAGTTCGAGACCAGGACACGGCGCCTGTGTGTACTGCCGCATGGCTCAGAGACAAACGCGCTGCAGGCCCATCGACTCAATAGACGATGACTATGATATTGCTGCTGATGATGATGAGGATGATGATGCTGCTCATGACGATTCTATTGCTGATGAGGATGATGACGCTACTGGTTCTGCTGCTGCTGCTCATGATCGTGACAACGTATTACTGAAACTGCTGATGATACTTTTGCTGATAACTCTGATGATGACTTTGACACTGCTACTGTTGATACTGCTGATGATGACTGAGACTGCTTAGTATGATGCCGACTCGTGACTGATGATGCTGCTGATACTAATGATGGCTATAATGACCATGGTGGCGGTGCTGATAAATATCCGCATGTCGAATCGCTACAATGGCATAATACTGCTGATGATGATGATGCTGCTGACGATGCTGCTGCTTTTATAATGGTAATGATGATGGCCAGCATGCCGATGATGATATCTAACGACGGCACAATGCTTTTGCTGATGACGACAGCTGATGCTGCTGATGGTTACTGATGTTGCAAGTTGTGCTGACGATGCTGCTGCTAATGCTTCTGCTGATGATGACGACGACTATGGCTCTCCTGTTGCTGCTTATGGCTATGATGCTGTTGATGATGATGACCATAATGTTGCTGATGCTGCTGCTGATGACTGATTTTGCTGTTGATGATGAGCTTAATGTTGCTGCTGCTGATGATGACTGATTCTGCTGCTGTTGATGATGTCTACGATGCTGCTGTTGATGATGACCTTAATGTTGCTGCTGCTGATGATGACTATGATGCTGCTGCTGCTTATTCTGCTGCTGACACTGCTGCTGTCTGACCCCCCCCCCACCTCTCGCTCCGCGCACAGAGCTCGGCACCACCGCCGGCACCACCGCCGCCATGGTGCACCGCACCGGCGTCTCGGACGCGGGGACCCACGGCGCCGCGGACCCCGGGGGGGCCGCGTCCCCGGCGGCGGCGGGCGCCGGGGACGCGGCCTGGTGCCGCACGGCCAGCGGGCACATCAAGAGGCCCATGAACGCCTTCATGGTGTGGTCGCAGATCGAGCGGCGCAAGATCATGGAGGAGTCTCCGGACGTGCACAACGCGGAGATCTCCAAGCGGCTGGGCCGCCGCTGGAAGCAGCTCAAGGACGGCGAGAAGGTGCCCTTCCTGCGGGAGGCCGAGCGCCTGCGCCTCAAGCACATGGCCGACTACCCCGACTACAAGTACCGGCCGCGCAAGAAGGCCCACGTCAACAACAACAACAACAACGCCAACGGCGGCGGCGGCGTCAGCGGCGTCGTGGGCGGCGAGCTCGGTGAGAAGGCGCCGCCAGCGCCGGAGGCGGCGGAGAGCGACTGCTCCGCGAATCTTGGCGGCGATGGCGCCGACCGCGACGCGGCCAAGAAGAAGAAGCGCAAGAGGAAGAGCGTGGCCGGCGGCACGAGGCCCGCGGTGGAGGCGGCGCGGCGCCACTCGCCCGGCGCCAAGCGGCGCAGGGTGGCGGCGCCCGCTCGCGACGGGGCAGGCGCCGCCGCCATCGACGCCGACGGCGCCGCCGCCGCCGCGGCCACCGCCGGCAGCAGGCCGCCCGCGCTGTCGGGCGGCAAAGGGGCCGGAGCGGCGGCCCTCGTCTCCCGCCCGGCGTCCACCTCGTCGTCCTGCTCCTCCCCTTCGTCTCTGTCCACCTCGTCCATGTATTCATCCTTCGCCTGTTCTGACGACGACGCCGACGATGATATTGACGACGACGATGACGTCGAAGATGATGGGGGCTTGGGGGAGCGCGGAGGTGGAGGGGTTGGGGGTGCCGTGGGGGCGTCCTCCTGGGGTGCGGAGGTGTACGGTGCAGGGCAGGGGGGGGCAGACAGCTGGGAGGCCCAGGGAGGAGGGGGGCTGCTGCTGCAGGGCGCCTCCTCTCCCTGGGGGGGCGCTCGGTGCGGGGAGCGGGACGGGGGGGGCAGCGGGGGGGGGCAGTCGTGGGACTCGCAGAGCACGGGCAGCAGCCGCTGCTCACACTTTGACTTTCCCGACTACTGCACCCCGGAGGTGAGCGAACTCATATCGGGCGACGTCGGCGACGCCACCTCCACCGTCTCCAACCTCGTCTTCACCTACTGAGCGTCAAGCTCGTCTTCACCTACTGAGCGTGCTGGATAGCCCCCCCACCACCACTCCCCACGCCCCACCCCCCTCCGCGTGTGGGTTATCTTCCCCCACGGTTTTGTAATCGCCGGGTTGGTGAGTTTCTACTCTGCAGCTCGACCCTCGTGCGTGCTGCTCCCGGTGTGTGCCGCACTACTGCCCCCCCCCCCAGCGCCCCCCACCGCCCCCCACCACTCGGTCGTCCCCGTGGCCTGCACACGCCTCGCGTTTCATCGTCACGTTCTCGGGGGGCCCAGGCTAACCCTGCTGGGCGCTCTCGTGAAACGACGACGACAACAACAGCAATACGCGTTGCTGCCTGGAAAAACAAATCTAAATTAAGATATGATATCATTTTTGTCGTTGTTGTCGTTTGTAGAACGCAGTCGTTTCGCGAGGCCCACGTGTCGCCCAGGGAGAAACGCCTGGCTGCGTCTCCAGACTTTGTGTGTGCGGTGTTTTCGGGGTTTTTTTTATTCGGGAGTGGTGCTGCCACGTGGATGGTGACAATTGGGCGCGTTGCGTTGTAGGCGAGTGGCTGCCTCTGTGTGGAGGGGCACCGGGGAGGCACCCAGCTCGTGGCCACGCTTCCAGCATTGCCCACACCTGCAACACCTGGCAAGCCCCCCTGGTGGTGGTGGTCCATCCTAAGTACAAACCGGGCTTTGGGCCTGCTTGGCTTCCCAGAATCCTCGAGACTGGAACACAACTCGCTCTGGAAGATGCGGTCTGCTCCAAGTATCGAGTTGTTTTTCATTTTGTTTTAACTCAACGAGTACTCGGCCAGGATGAGTACTCTGATTTGCAATGGTGAGCGGGTGAGACGTGGCTCGCCGATATGGCAACAAACAAAACCCCATACAACGTTGAGTACAACGAGAAATCAAACAGACATCGGAGCAAAAGCAATCGCGTTACAAAATAAACGAAATAATAATAGACTCTAGACTGCGATTCGTACAAGGCGCTGTAGGTGACGTTGACGTTGCTGGAGATCGCGTTTGTAGAAACGGGTGACTTTAAAGACTGTGGTTGGTTGTCTCCAGCAGTAGCAAGCAGCAGCGTCACGTGTCCCACTACAGCGCTCCACGTCACAATGGGGGGGGGGTCCTGAGGGGCCTTCAGAAGGGCTCCTTGGGGGGCGGGTGGGGGGCTCCTTCGCGTGGAGACGCTGCTGGGGGGGGGGGGGGGGTCGCGCGCAGCTTGTGGAAGACGAAGAGTCCTCTCCGCGTGCCTCCCGCGACGCCCTCTGTCCCAGCAGTCGGGCCGCGTGCCATGCGCCGTCTGGAGCGCGATGTCCCTCGGCTGAGCCCAGCAGGGCCAAGCGGTGCGGGAGGCGGCGGAGGGAGCGAGAGACGGACCCAGAGCAGAGGCGCCTCGTGGTAGAGGAGGGGGGGGCAGGGGCTGGGCGGGTGTGTGGGAGATGCCCCGTGGGAGGGAGCGAGGGAGCGAGCGAGCGAGGAGCCCCACGAAGCGGAAAGTCCCGGGACGCTCAAGAGCCGATGAGTGGCCACGCGGAGGAGGGGGGGGGGGGTGCTGCCTTAGCCGGCCACGCACGAGCCCGAGCCAACGGAGCTCGCCACCAGTACGAGCCGCGAGTTGACAAAACAGCCAATAGCACTCTGACCTTGCCAACCAATCAGCCACTAGAACGATGACCTTGCCAGCCACTAGCTATGATCTAACCAGCCAGCCACTAGCACCAGCTTTGATCTCGCCGATCAACCATCAGCAGCAGCAACAGTCTCACCACTGCCACGAGAAGCTCTCCCTCCACCGTCGCCGCCTCATCGCCGAGATTCGCGTTCGACTTGCGGAGCGCACAGCGCCACCTGGCCGCGAGAGAGGGGAGAAGGCTGTGGGGGGAGAGTCTGCATCGGGGGAGCGGCAAGGGGGCAGGAAGAGTACAATGGGAGAGTAGCGAAATCTGAAGAGAGTGTGGGGAGAGCGAGAGAGGGAGAGAGTAAGTAAGGGTAGAGTGAGAGTAGGAATGGAGAGAAGGGGACGCGGACGGTCGGGGGTGCAGAGAGCGAGTCGGGAGAGACCGCGGGGAGAGTGAGACGAGCGAGAGATGGAGCGTGGTGGATGTGTACATCCCGTAGTCTCCCGGGGGCAGGGAGGGAGGAGAGGGGGGGGCGAGTTTCTAAACGCTTCCGGTATAGACGCGGTGGGGGCGGGGGTCCCACGTATCGAGGGACACGGGGGGGGGTCCCATCCACAACACGAGCATTCCAATGTGGCTGCGTCCCCCCAGTGATGGTGGTGGTGGTGATGCTGCTGCTGCTGCACACTTTATTCGTGAAGGGGGTCGGGGTCGAGAGAGCGGGGGCAGAGACGCGCGCTCTGCGGGGCGTTGGTGTCGATCAGCGTCTGCCCGCGATCGCTCTCTCATCTCTCGGCTCTCTCTCGCTCGCGATCCTGTAATCTGTAACTTGCGCAAGTACTCGCCCAGATGTGGGACAAAGCAGTTGTTGTTTTTCTGTTGCCGCGGCTCAGGGGTTGTATGTTGTAGTTTATTGTTGTTGTTGTTGTCCCCACTGATATAAGACAAAAACGAAGGGCATTTGCTGCCTTCCAGGTGCTGGATATAAGTCACTGTGTACCAGCAAAATTAATTATCTGCTCAGGTCTATAACAAATTTCACTGTTGTTAAAAAAAAAAGTAATATACACTTCGCACTGCCTCATGGTGAATACTTAAAACGAGAAAATAACAAACGAAAAATCTCACAAACCAACCAGGGAGAGGACGAGACGCACCTCTGGCTCATCTTTGTCGGGTTTTTTTATAAACTTAAAAAACTTGTCCTAAGTTGACATTTCGTTGCGGTGATTTTCTTTTCGCATGATCCTTTTCTAATCCAGCGAGTCCCTCGGTGGCGATTGGGGGGGGGGGGTGCAGAGCATCCCCGCACGAGCTGGGGGCATCGGACGGCGAGAGCCGTGGAGGGATGCTCTGACTCCGGTCCTCTGGATCGTGTATTCCTTTTTTATTATTAAATCCGTATCAATCGTACCGTCTGTTCCTATACCAAATTCTAGTGGTTACACGCTGCACAAGCCTGATGATTGCGAGAATATCCGCGCGACTTGTGGAGGGAGTGCCGATGCAGATGCCACGAGACCGCAGCCGATGTCGGTAGCTTCGCAAGCGGGCGAAAATACCAACAACACCTCCACACACCTGGCCCTCCACTTGAACACGCGTGTCTTTACACATCTCATCAGCCGCACAGCTGCCTTCTGCACCTGGCAGTATTGGTTTAACACCGAAAGCCAAAACCGAGGACCAGTTTTGACATTAGGTGTCTCATCGGCAGATGTCGGGCTCGACTTGAAGCGACACTGGTGGAACCGCTGGCCACGGAGGCAAGGGACCCGCTTCTCTTACCCCCTTGGGGCCCGTTGAGTCTCGGTAGAGTGACTCGCAAGCCGACACAGTCCCTCGTGTCGTCGTGGAGAATATCAGTGTCGGCATGAGCAGACGGTGGAGACACGAGGAGGATGAGACATCGCCTGCTCCACACCAGTAGGGGGAGGGGGGGGCAGTGTCGTCGTTATGACATCATTCCGATGGTGTGTAATATCTCGTCACGATTCACCACACCAGCGACCCATTCTCGTGTGAAGTCACGCGGAGCTGCGTGGCCGTGAGCGGCGGCTCGGCCTCGTCAAGACTCGGAGGCGAGCGGTGGCACAGGGGTCGGCACGCTGCGCTACGAACCCGACGACCCGAGTTCGATTCCCGCTCGCAGCCAACATAATTGGGGAGACGAAGGCGGCCGGGCGTGGCACTGGCCACCCGGCCCCTTCGTGTGCCGTTCCGGCTTTCGTAGGTGCTACTCGTTACCAGCACTTGCCCCCGTCGGTGTGTTGAGGCTATACGAGGAGATCTTTGTATTTGGTTCGGCCTCGTCTGACTTCACAGAGCCTACGTGTCGAGGGGGAGTGGTAGCAATCGCTGTTGCAGCAGATGCCCACGGCACACTTCCACGTGAATCATAAACGCAAATCGCCATGAACCGGCTCAACACCTCAACGTAGCAGCAGCGGCACGGACCCCACTGGCAACGAGGCTGGAGACGCGGCTCCGTATTCATCACCGTCATGGCTCTGGCCCGGCTCTGGCTCGGCTCAGCTCAGACTTTGAGCCGTGCAGTTGCGCTCAAAGACCGCGTTAGGCGAACGGCTCAGCCGTGGCTCGGCTCACGGAACTCCTGAGCCTGGGCTGCGACCGTCGCTCGGAGCCGGCTCAAGTTGAGCCATGGCTTGCTCCCCTGAGGCAGATCCGATCCTGAACTGAGCCGTGGCTAAGAGCACACGGCTCCGTATCGCTCTCCGAGACGAACAAACCTCGTGATTATCATCATGATACGTGCGATGTTGTACGCATTTGGTTTTTAATGGAATTGGCTAAACATTCCAAAGCAAGGACCCTCTTGAAAATGAGACTGCGAGTTTTTCCAGGATGAATAAATGAAGGGGGCATTCATTATTGTCATCCGATGATTATGATGTGTAAATAAGCTTGCGTGTTTACGCAAGCATCCTGTTCTCAATAAGGGCCATTGCCCAAAACGTCGTAAGAATGTTTTTTTAAGCCAGCGTTGTTCGCGCACGTGGTGCGATTTTATTTGATTTAATAACAATATCTCTCTCCACATTCGTCACTTCACACTGCGTGTGGCCTTCAGGGATGTAATAGGCGACGTTTGGGTAATTGGTCTTCTTTAATGAAAACGTCATGCGCTATGAAGAAACTACAAACTATATTTGTTTTACCAGGTCAGGCCCGCTGAGCTATACGGATCTTTTTATTCAAAAGCGGCCTGGTCAAGAAGGGCCATTTCCCGAAACGTCGCCTATAATGTTAATGTATTTATGTTAAGGCCACACACCGTGTGTGTTGTTGTGATGAATGTGCCGGGTTGGTGTCGTTGCTACTCGTGGCTTCATTGTGCAGCGCTGCCAACGCGGTGAGCCCGGGAGGCGCCGTGGGAGCCCCACGTGGCCCGGACGGGTTCGCTGCTGCCGCGCTGCGGGCAGACGAGTGCGGTCCCTTCTGCCTTAAATCGTCAGCCGTCCCCCGTGTGCCCCCCCTCCCCCCACCACGAAAAGGGCTTCACGGCGCATCGATTAATAGCGTCGATTATCGGGGTTCGCCACTACAGCAGGCGCTGTCATTCACCGCTGTTCCACGATCGAAGAGGATCGATTTGATGGAATCTCCGTCCCGGCGGGTCGATGGCTATCGCCCGGTAGGCGTCCAGCCAGGAACTCGCCGCTGTGACTTCGTCACCGAGACGACGTGGGAATAAACAGCCCATTGTGTAAATTGTGAATTGATTTATTGGGGTGAGGTCACGTTAATGATCTGACCAAATGTGTGTCGTTAAGACCCTCCACCACCCAACACAGCCAGACAACCCCCCCCCCCCCTGCACTGAGAGATAGGTGGTGTAACGGCTCAACAATTCATTATCGATTATCCCGCTCACGGGAGCCACGCATCGAACGTGCGACTCGCTGTGTCACGATCGATGATGTCGCGGTGGCTGGCGACGTGTTTGTGACGTGGCCCTCGTGCACCGCGGTGGGCAGCCGCTGGGAAGGCACGCGCACGAGTCTGCCCCGTCACGCGTCTGTCCCCTCCACCTCGACAATAAAGTAAATACACAAACACGTTCGCTTGACACGTCCCATCAGCCGCACGGGTCCTCATCGTCGTCGTCGTCTTGCTGCGAGTGCAGACGTGCGGCAGCGTCGACTCCGCGTGAGAAGTCTCACGAGGGTCATGGAGCAGCCGCAACAAAAACCCCCATACACAGAACGGGGTTCGACTTTCGGCGTCTCATCAGCAGCAGTCAGGCTCGCTTCAACCAACACTGTGGAACTGCCAGACGTCTATAGGCAAGGAGTCTCCCTCGGATAGTCTGTTTATTTATGTTGCTATCTGTAAAACAAATACATACTCGTATCTAGCAGATAAGGGACCTCGCCTACGAACGTCTGGGTGTTCTCAAGCGTTGGTTCAGGCGAGCCTGGCTGCTGGTGATGATGATGACCCTGAATGGCGAAACCCATCCTTGCCTGTAAACGCCCATCATTCACCAGCATTGGTTCAAGAGAGTGTGACTGCTGATGATGACCCTGAATGGCGAGAACCCATCCTTGCCTGTAAACACCCATCATTCACCAGCATTGGTTCAAGAGAGTCTGATTGCTGATGAGATACTGAATGGCGAAACCCATCCTTGCCTGTAAACATCCATCATTCACCAGCATTGGTTCAAGAGTGTGATTGCTGATGAGATACTGAATGGCGAAACAGGTCGAGTTGGTTTCATTCGTACTCGCCTTGAACTAATGCTGCTGAAAGTGTTGCACCCACTTACCGGGAGGAAGAGGCCGTGGGGCTGATGGGATGTGTCAAAAACAACACGTTTGAACGTTTATTATACGGAGGGACAGATCTGGGAAGGTGGCGAATGTGGTGTTGGGGCTGCTGTGCTGACCAGCCACGCGTGGTGACGGACAGCCCCAGCGAGAGGAGGCGGCGGGGGCTGCCTGCTGCAGTGCTTGGCGAGACGATGGTGATGCAGCACGTGCGCTGAACTTCTTTCGCGCCGTACGTAGCCAACCGCGCTAATCGGAGGTGCGGGGGAAGGACAACAAACACGAAACATAAAGCAAGCAGTGATGGATGTGCACCTGTCACACAGTGGATGTTGTTGATATAAAAACGACTTTAAAGAGGCCGACTCTGCGTGCGCGTGTGTGTCTCTTTGTGCGGCGGCGGGGGGAGGGGGTCTCCACTCTTCACCGTGCGGTGTGTTTGGCCGGATACAGTCGAGGGGGCTAAACGGGCACGGGCTGGAGGAGAGAGATGGACTGATTATGGTGCAGAGGGATGTCCATGGAGCTCAGGGGACTTGCCGACGACCCGTATCGGAAGTGTCAAGATCGGCCTCTGTGGAGGAGGTTCGAGAATGACGCTGCTGCTGCTCACAACAACGAGCGGAGCGCCGGGTGGCTAAAGCGCAGCGAGTTGGCGCATCAGCCAGTCTTCTCAGTCGGTCAACCCATGGGCACGCGAGTCTGTTCCATGACCTGCCCGCGGGCCTTCGACACTTCACGTGGTCTCAAAGTGCACCTAACCTGGCACAAGCGCCGTGGTGACGTCACCGTCACTTGGTGGTGAACGGGGCCGCTGTCTGTGTGTGGGGTGAGCGGTCAACGTCGTCACTGGGGAGACAAAGGCGGTCGGACATGGTGCTGGCCACACAACCCCCCCCCCCCCCTTGTGCCGTGTCGGCCGTCATAGGTGCTCGCGAACAACACTTGCTCCAACAGGCCGTTATGTCTACACAGGGGATCTTTGTCTTTGTGTGTGCGGGGGGAGCGGTGGTGCAGCGGTTAGCGCGCTGCGGCACTTCCAATCCGGCGACATGAGTTGGGATCCCGCTCACTGCCAACACCGGTGACGAGTATCTGAACCGGTCCTGGGCCTCCCCTAGGTCGACTTAGCCTCAAATGGCGACCCGGTGCGGTGTGTAACCCTCGCCACTTGGGAGGCAAAGGCGTCCGGGCGTGGTGCTGTGCTAGGTAAGGACCATTGCCTGAAACGTCGCTTTGTCATATATATTTCCTCTCAAGGCCCACACAGTGCTCGTAATGCCGAACGCGTTGAGTTTTCGACAGAGTCGATTCTTGAATCGATTTGCAAATGACTCAGCCACCCCCCCCCCCGCCCCGACAGAGCCACATGGCTCCTCCCAACCCGAGCTGCTGCGGCTGCCACGAGACGCGGTCGTGGACCGGTCCATTTGGGGCCGAGCGGGGGGTGGTGGAGTGGAGGCGATGACGGCGGCGCTTGTGAGGATCCCGCAGTGGCGAGGGCGACTTCCGTGCCAGCCGAGAAGGTGGCGACGCCGATTACCTGGCGCGGTGTGCAGCGAACATCGCCACTGGGGAGACAAAGGCGGTCGGCAGCGGTGCTGGCCACCATCGTCTGCCGTGTCGGCCTTCAGGGCGCTCGCTAGCAGCAGCAGGGGGGTCGTGGTGATTGTGTATGTCATGAGGTTCGTTGTGTGCGCCCCATCGCGTCTGATCTCACAAGCTAAGCAGGCGTGGGCCTGCCCCGCCACCCCGCATGGCACCGGCCGCGGTTCACGACTTGGCCATCGGGGGGCGTTGCGGGTAAGCGGAAGGGATGGTAGTGCAGAGACATCGATTCTTGAATCTATCCGTGCGGAGCTACGCGTAGTTGGCCGGTGTTGTCCCCGGCTCCTCCTGTCCTCCTCAACAGAGGTCGCAAACGGGTTTTGATTCCTTACCCGTACCCGGCCGCACCAGGGCTACCCGTACCCGGCCGGGTACGGGTAGCCGGGTATCGGGTAGGGTACGGGTATCGGGTACCCGGTTGCGACCTCTGCTCCTCAAGCTCCTGCGACGGACATCGGCCGCCGTGCGAGAGAGGAAGAGCCCGCTCAGGGTGACCCACGTGAAAGTGCCTCCGAGTGCCTCTCTCTCTCTCCCTCTCGCGCGCCTCGTCTCGATATCGCTCCATCGCTCACCCTCCTCCTACTCACCCTCCCCCTCCTCACCCTCCTCACCCTCCTCCTCACCCTCCTCCCCCTCCTTCTCACCCTCCTCACCCTCCCCCTACTCACCCTCCCCCTCCTCACCCTCCTCACCCTCCCCCTCCTCCTCACCCTCCCCCTCCTCCTCACCCTCCTCCCCCTCCTTCTCACCCTCCTCACCCTCCCCCTCCTCCTCACCCTCCTCCCCCTCCTTCTCACCCTCCTCACCCTCCCCCTCCTCACCCTCCCCCTCCTCACCCTCCTCACCCTCCCCCTCCTCCTCACCCTCCTCCCCCTCCTTCTCACCCTCCTCACCCTCCCCCTCCTCCTCACCCTCCTCCTACTCACCCTCCCCCGCTCCATCACCCCCCTCCCCCACAGAGCCTCTGCTCCCCGCAAAGCCCCCCCCCCCCCCCCGGAAGGCGGCCTGTGACCCTGCAGACCTCCCCTCCCGCTCGCTGCGTCGTTCCGATCCGCTGACATTCTGAGCCTGAAGGGTTTGGAGTGTGGGAAGAGGGAGGGGGGTGCGTGGGGGTGTGGAGGGGGGGGGGCTGGGCAGTCTGCCCCCCCCCCCCCCCACTCAATCCCCACAGTGATCGTCTCGAGCAAGAGTCGGGAAACTAAATAACAAGAAGAGCCATGTTCTTAGAATTCGGTAAAGAAGCCTCAATATTTAACGAGCGGCAATCCGCGTGAATGCACTCGGCAGCTATCACCATGCAGCGAGGCTCCCCTTGTTGAGCGATCATAATAACACTCGAGATAGCAAAGCCTCTCTCTCTCTTCGATATCGTCTGCTTGTTACTCTTGTGTTGCTTACACTAGCAGCCCGCACGGCTTCGGGACCGTCCGTCCAGGCAGCCAGCCAGCCAGCCAGTCAGCAAAACCTCGTTCTCATATGCATGTGTATGCAGTATGTGATTGTGCTTGTGCGCCACTGTTTGTCTTCGTGTCCGTGCTGGTGATGGTGGCGCCTCTCGTGGCTGCATGGGTGGACGTCTCCCTGCTGCCCCGCCGGAATCACTCGGCATTCATGTCCCCTCCACGTAAAACAAATATATAAATATATTATATAATGACAATATCGTTGTACGTTTTACTATCAATTACTGGAATTGGCCCAACGTCCCAATGATGATAGAACCACAGAGCTGGTGTCAGCTGTGGGGTTTCTCCCGGCGCTCTGCTTCCCTCTCACATGCGCCGGCCCTTTAAGGCCACAGTGTTGTTGTTGTTGACGAATGTGTCGGCTATGTTTCTGTTGGTTGTGCCTTTGCACCACAGCCATCGCAGCATCAGCGTCACCAGATGATTGGTTGAACGAATGTTCGTGGTTGTGGCACGCACTGCCTGCATCACAGCAATGACAACACGTGGCTTTCATCCAGCAGCGGATAGACCATTGCTGCTGCTGCTGCTGATGAAATTGGTGCTGGGTTACATAACACACGCCAACCGGCAGAGCAAGGCCGGATGGGGAGATGTGGGGGTGAGCGGGAGGTGAGCGTGGGGTGCGTGTGGGGTGAGCGGGGGGGGGGGAGTGTGGGGTGAGCGGGGGGGGGGGGAGTGTGGGGTGAGCAGGAGGTAAGCGTGGGGTGGGTGGAGTAAGCGTGGGGTGAGTGGGTTGAGTGTGGAGTGAGTGGGGTGAGTGTGGAGTAAGCGTGGGGTGAGTGGGTTGAGTGTGGAGTAAGCGTGGGTGAGTGTGGGATGCGTGTCGGATGAGCGTGGGGTGAGTGTGGTGTGAGCGTGGGGTGAGCGTGGTGTAAGCGGAGTGAGTGTGGGGTGAGCGTGGTGTGAGCGTAGGGTGAGCGTGGGGTGAGCGTGGGGTGAGTATGGGAGTGATCGTTAATACTTCACGGAGTTCAACTCTTCACCCCTCGCTGTCCTGTGTTAGTATTGCGAGCATGACCATTCACTCCGCTTGTTTACCCAGGACCGCCTCACTCGGCCTCAAAGCTCTTCACCATGAGGGCCCTGCCAAGCGTAGTTCACAGGAGGGAGGAGGGGCGATGTTGCTGCTGCCGCTGCTTCTGAATCCCAGTTGAGTAATTTGCAGTGCGGTGTTTCAGCATTGGGATGTTTGGCAAATACCAAACACATTGTGCGAGCGTGGTTTGTTTTTAGCTGTGGGAGGAAACGCGTGCAGAATTTGGGGGAAAACCTACAACAACCACTGACACACTTACCACTAACTCAGACTCTGCAGAGCACCCCACTCGAGAATCAAACCCAGGCACGTCGCTGTGAGTCACGAGTGTTGCCACTACGTGAACACCTCGTCTCGGGATGTTGGTGGCCGGGTCTGTAGTGCAGTGCGCTAACCACTGTGCCACCCACCGCTCCCCACGCAACGTTGCAGCCTTCTTCATGGATAGCTTCGTGCAGTGGCTTGTAGCCCTCACTGCAGCCTGCACCCCTTTAGTTCTCAATCGGAAAAAATATACAGTACAATGTTTAATATATACAGAGGCTTTGATGAAGCAGTCATTGTACTTACGTGCCCAAGATCCACTTGTGTTTTCGATAATTTACCTTCTAGAACAATCTGTCCGTGTCTCGCACCTCCAGGCGAAGAGCCGCTGGCTTAGTGGAACTCTTCCATCCTCATTAGCAAACACAGAACACCTCCGAGTCGCACTGTCGGCTACGTACGGCGCGAACGAAGTTCAACATGCATGCAATTGACACGGCACTGGCACACAGAACTGTCACGCACACCACTGACACGCACAGCAGTGGCGCTGGGTGTTGCCGCGATGATTGGGAACGCGCCTGCGTGGCAGTGGAAAGACGCGGATGTCGATGTTTAGTCTGTGCCGTGGGGTGGGCAGCAGGGCTGCTCTGCCTAATCGCCTGGGTCATTATAATTGATAATAGTTTAGAGTTTGTAACGCACACATAATTCGTTCCCCCTCCCACACACTATACACAACATGATTCAGAGACCCCCTGACACTAAACACGTGACTTTATTTGCCAGGTTCAGCCCACTGAGCTGTTCGTAGCTGGTTTAACACGGAGACTTTCGCGACCAATATCCATCAGACGTTGTTTTGGGTTAGATCGCGTAAATATGAATGTGCCGTTAAACCCGCCACCACCCGACGCGACCTTTTCCAGAGGCGACCCAGACACGCTGATAGCCAATCGCAGTGCCTCATCTCACCACACGTGAATCATCTCACCACACGTGAATCATCTCACCACACGTGAATCATCTCACCACACGTGAATCATCTCACCACACGTGAATCATCTCACCACACGTGAATCATCCAATCACAATCCACCACTTTCATGTGAAGGGTCTCTATGATTCAGGTGCTGGGCCTTCGGCCTCCTCTCACTGGGCTGCCCATCGCACACCTGCAGTGATTTTGGTCCACTCCACTGCTGGATGGGAGCCCTTCCCGCTTCTGCGCGGGTCCATGAGGGGTTACTTCACCATACTTCACTGTGTTCATGGGTGTTAGCGATTTGACACGGTTAGGTTTGAGTGGGATTGTTATTTTACAGGATTTGTTTTTCTCCAAGTCTCCTTGTGTTTGGTCGCAACGTTTTCGTCGTCACGCTCTTGTTGTCCATCGGTCGTGAAGGTGGCACTATTAGCGGCGCTCCGTTTGTTTTTGAAAATTACGATTTTTACCGTCACGTCACTTTTTGAATTTCAATCGCAGATTTCACCGCGATGTTGCATAAAACCGTGGCTTTACCGCTTCAATTACGCTGAAAATTGGATTAAATGCGTTTGTTTGGGGGCAAATGACACTTTCTATGGGAATTTCAATGAAACAGCGCCCCCTAGTGGTGAAACAGCGCCCCCTGGTGGTGAAACAGCGCCCCCTGGTGGTGAAACAGCGCCCCCTAGTGGTGGGTCTCCACTGGTAAAAAAAAGAATATCTGTCTCTGTCCTCCAGGTCTCCTTCACATCTGGTCCAGGATCGCCACCACCCCCCACACAGAGGCTCCATCTCGTCCCAGGCACCTGCCAATTAGACACCACAGAGAGACACACAGACAAGTCTTCAGACATCTCCTACAATGCCTTGGGGATATACATGGCGACACACACGTTATTACGATCACATTGGCACTCACCGTTTGAAAGTCTTGCTTGTTCCACGTCCCGAGAATTATTGTCCTCGGCTGAGATTCGAACCTTGCACCTCCAGACTGCAGGGTTGTCTCTCATCGCTTGAAGCCACCGCGTCCTCACAGACGCAAGCGGGGCTCCGCACGGTGTCGTGATTGCACTGCGTGCAGCGGTGGCAGTTGTTAGATTGCATAGTGACGTCATCACGCAAATTTTTAATTGCGTGATGATGTCATCACGTAAACAAAAATTCGTAAACAAGTGTGGGAATTGAACCTGGATCGCCGGCTGCAAAAGCAAACCACATTCTCCTCTAGCCCACGAGGTAGTAGCAGATGTTGTAAATGTTCTTGGTTATTAAACCATCGTCGTTTTTCACATTCATTTCGATGTTTTTTTGTAATAATAAAATATTGCATTGTCAAAAAAACATCGATGTTACGGTTTACATTTGTTTTTTTTCGATTCAAGTTAGAAAAACATATTTTAACAAAAATTAATAAAAGAGCGGATTTGAACCTGGGACTTCATGACTGTCAGCCACCGCGTGCTACCCACGTGGCCACCGCATGTTGGTGATGTCACAGGAGGGCCTCACGTGGCTCAAGAGGCTGAGAGACGTCAACCAGACGGAGTGGACGCCGCTCCTCTGGAGTCGTTCGGCGTCTCAAGACGTCACTCAAATTCTCACGCGCCTCTGAACCTTCCTTTCAGAAGTTCAATGTGCGCGCGTTACTGAAGTTATTCATAATATGGGGGGGTTATTGGGTTAAATCGCGTAAATATGTGTCGTTAAACCCGCCACCACCCGACACAGCGCCTCTGAAGGCCGGCACAGCACCACGCCTGGCCGCCTTTGTCTCCCCAGTGGCGATGTTTACTACACGCCGCACCAGGTACTCATTCGAGGCTGAGTCGACCGAGGGGAGGCCGAGGACCGGTTCAGTTATTCGTCACTGGTACTGGCCGTGAGCGGGAATCGAACTTGGCCTGTGCCGGGTTCGTAGCGCAGTTCGTTAACTGCTGCGCCACCGCTCCCCACCCATCGAGCATCCCCCCCCCCTTCCATTGCCCTCCTCCCCCAATCCACTCCCGCTACCCCCTCCCTCTCTCCCTCGCCCTACCCCCCCCTACCGCCCCCCCTCTCACCCCCCTACCGCCCCCCCTCTCACCCCCCCTACCGCCCCCCTCTCACCCCCCTACCGCCCCCCCTCTCACTCCCTCCCACCCAACGACTTCCCATTGCCCCCCTCCCTCTAAACCCCCCCCCCCCCCGCGTGACGCTCCCTCCCTCCAACCGCCCCACCCCTCCCCCAACCTCCACCGCACGAAACCTCCCAGCCAATCGCAGCCGCGCCGGAGGGAGGGAGGGCAGGGAGGGGGGTTAAGCAAAGGACAAGACGCGCACGCCGAAGGCTCCCCCCCCCCCCCGGGCAGCCTGCACCACCACACACACAGAGACACACAGAGACACACACAGACACAGAGACACACACACAGACACACACAGACACACACACAGAGACACACACACAGACTTGATGTGTTCACTGCGGGGCGATGCGTTCACTGCGGTGTTATGCGTTCACTGCGGTGTGATGCGTTCACCGCGGTGTGATGAGTTCACTGCGGTGTGATGAGTTCACTGTGGTGTGATGCGTTCACCCGCGGGTGAGCTCAAGCGAGCCCGACTCTGGTGGTGCTGATGAGGACATCAAACGTCGAAACCGGTCCGGAGATGTTTGCTTGCGTCGAACCGATGATGCCGACACTAATGCCACTCCCAGGAGGAGGAGGCGGCCGAGTGGTTGATGATTAAAAACTAACTTTGTTTTAACGTGGGAAGGATGTGAATTGCCCGCTTGTTAATGTTGATACTCAGTGAAGCTTTCCCGGACAAACAAAGTGCATTGCTGTTATGGGTTGGCGGCGGGGGGGGGGGGGGTAAAACCGTGGGAGAGAGGCACGGGCGAGATATCGTGGCCACTGAAAAGGTCTCATTGCCCGAAACGTCAAACACAGTTGCTGAACACTGCCGGATTCATTTATTTGTGCTCGTTCACCCAAGGAAAGCCTCGCTGGAGTCTCAACTCCCCCTCCACCAGTCCTGCTGCCAGGCGTCCACAGTCGAGGGGCGATGCTGCTGCCGCTGCTGCCGTGCAGCGATCCCAAGCGAGGGATTTGTGCCGCACTTTGAGGATGTTTGGCCAACGCCGCTCCCACTCCCGTTTCTTGTTGCGCCAAAGGGCCTGCGAGTGATGCGACTGGTGGTGGTGGTGGCAGCTACGCTGCTGCTGCTACACGCGGCTGCTGCTGCTGCTGCTACACGCGGCTGCTGCTGCTGCTACACGCGGCTGCTGCTGCTGCTTCATACCCTGGCTCGCCCAGGAAAAGGCGGGTACAGCCAAGTGTGGACTAATGTCCATCTGTTCCATCTATACGTGGGGGGTAGAGTGTTGCCCCTTGGCTCACGCACGTGGGTTTTTTTTCCAGCTGCTCCGGCTCCCACACGTGTAAACGCTCATTATATGGCCGATAACACCTTCATATATAGAGGATTGAAGAGCTTGGGGGAAACTTGTTGCCGGCTCATCACCGCGTGGCGGCTGCTGCTGCTGCTGCCTTCCCGCTCCTCGTCTGTGGTCCCCCCCTCTCTCCCTACGGGAGCGAGGAGCGGAGACCGTGCGGTGCTGAACGCAGTGCTCCGAGTTGAAATGATTATTATCATTACAATGATGCACTTGTGTGTATCTGTAAATTTTACTTTATCATTGAAGCTTTAAATTTGGGTTGAACAGACACGCACAAAAAGGAAAAGATCCCCCATATAGGCGTATCAGACTGTTGGGGCAAGTGCTGTTAGCGAGCACCTATGAAGGCCGGCACAGCACACGAGGGGGTGGGTGGCCAACACCACGCCCGGCCGCCTTTGTCTCCCCAGTGGCCGTGAGCAGGAATCGAACTTGGGGCACCGGGTTCGTAGCGCAGCGCGCCAACCGCTACACCGCCGCTCCCCCGCACAGAGACACTCGCCACAGACAACCCTGGGGCCGCGTGCATCTCCCAGGCCTCGGGGTTAGGCCAGGAGGTTAGGCCAGGAGGTTAGGCCAGGAGGTTAGGCCAGGAGGTTAGGCCAGGAGGTTAGGCCAGGAGGTTAGGCCAGGAGGTGAGGCCTGGTCCCTACGCGACACAAGTCCCGGGCAGCAAGGCCGCTCGAGCGCCATCTCGGACACCAGCATCGCCCCCTACTGCCTCGACTCGGCTCGACCTTCCTGAACAAAACAACGTCTCGAGACTTCGGTGAGGCAAGTCACCCTGCCGACGGTGAGTCACCCTGCCAATAAACACACGTAATCATGATTGTGTTTAAGCGGAAAATAATGGCACTTTATTTTGCCAGCTCCACACAGCAGCAGAACAGCCGTACACACGGCACGCTGCCATATACACACAGCACACACGCGCACACACACACACAGCGGTACGCACACACGACTACCGCCCTATGCACACACGAGCAGGAGGGTTGTTGTTTCATGCATGGACGGTGTTGTGGGGTTTTTGTTTTTTGACTGCAAATGGGAGCGCGTGTGATCTAAACCAGCGTTGGGCTCCGGCGAGGTTTGGTGGAGTTGACTTTGTTTAACCGGGCGAGGACTCAAGAGGCCCGGACAAGCGTCTCGATGGGAAGGGTGACCTAGATGAGTGAGTGGCTGCCTGGCTGGCCAGGTGGGTGAGTGGCTGAGTGAAGGAGTCAGCGAGGAGGCAGGTGAGTTCAAGTGTCACGAGTTTCACCAGGCGAGAACTCAAGAGACCACGACAGTCTCATTCACATGAGCGACCAGTTGAGTCACCCTCGTGGAGGTGAAGGCCTTGCTGAGTCACCCTGCTGACTGTGCGAGTCACCCCACGGAGTCACCCGGCTGAGAAGTCACCCCGTGAAGTCACCCCACGGAGTCCCCGTGCGGGGAGGGTGCGAGCGCCCAGGAGGCCGCGCGAGCGATCTCCACCAGCGCCGCCGCCGCCCCCACGGCCAGGGCCAGCGCCAGCCCCGCCGCACGCACCGCGGGGGCCACGCGGGCCCGTAGGGAGGCCCCCGCGGTGGGGGGCCCCGGGCACCCCCCCCCGGCACGTTCACCGCCCCCGCAGCAGCCGCCAGCCTGGCACGACGCCGGTTCCCGCTGGGTGGGGGCGACACGCGGGGGGGTCGGCAAGGGTCGGGGGGGGGGGGGGCAGGGGTTGGTGGAACACGTAGATCCACCGCCCACCGTCTCTCGCAGGCTTCAAGAACTGTGTCCCGCTCCTCTACGATCACGACGTTCACAACGATGCATTTTGTTACTGGCCGCTTCATGTTTTGGCGGTGGTTTTGGTGGTTGTGTTGACCATGGGCTCTACAGATGGAATGCGCCTTACAAATGTTCATTATTGTTTACATTTGAGTCTCAGGCTCTCAGCAACCGTGATAAAAAAACACGAACTCCCGCACCCGTCCCCCCAGCGCGGCTCCGCCGCGTCTCACCTGGAGCAGGAGGCCCGACACAGCGCCACGGGGGAGCGGGCGAGCGAGGGGCGGCGGCGGCGTGGTGGTGGTGGTGGTGGTGGTCGGCTCAACGGGGCGCCCCTTCAGGAAGTGCTTCCCGGCCTCCACGATGTCCACCTCCACCATGCGGCCCATGAGCGCGGGGTCACGGGGAACGAGCACCTGGGCCACCGCCACAACCGCAACCACCACGCGGTCATCACCACCACAACCACCACCACAACCACCACGCGGTCATCACCACCACAACCACCACGCGGTCATCACCACCACAACCACCACGCGGTCACCACCACCACAACCACCACGCGGTCATCACCACCACAACCACCACGCGGTCATCACCACCACAACCACCACGCGGTCACCACCACCACAACCACCACGCGGTCATCACCACCACAACCACCACGCGGTCACCACCACCACAACCACCACGCGGTCATCACCACCACAACCACCACGCGGTCACCACCACCACAACCACCACGCGGTCATCACCACCACAACCACCACCGCACAGTCAAACCCACCCAAACAAGATCCCCCGTGGAGTCTTTACCAGACCTTTGGAGGCCGGCACGGTACACGAGAGGGTTGGTGGCCAGCACCACGCCCGACCGCCTTTGTCTCCCCAGTGGCGATGATTTAGCACAACGCACCAGGCACACACACACACACACCTGATCGTAACACTTGTTGTGTGCCACGTAGAACTGCCCGTCAAACGACTCCTCCGTCACCAGCACCAGCTGCCGCTCCCCGACCTGCAAGCCCCCGGATACATCATCGGTCGCAGATCATGGGGGGGAGTCATGTGGGGGGGGGGGGGGGGGTCACGTTGGAGGGGAGAGGGCACGGGTGGAACGCTCCGCGGATTTCCAACACTACTGCGGCGACAGCCGGAGCGTAAAGATATTCCAAGTGCTCTCCGCTCACAACACATCGAGGCTCTCACAAAATAAAACATTTAACGGCTTCAACAGGCCCCCTCTACCCCCCTCCCCTCCCGCAGCTGTCCCCACTCACCGTCAGCGCTGCCCCCCCCCCTCGGGGCGTGCCCCCCGCTGTTTGACCACGGTTCAGCCGCCATGAAGGATAACGCACGCACGGGAGAACAAATCCCCAATGCGCCCCCTTCCCGCCGCACCCCCTCTCCCGATCGCGATGCGAACGCTCGGAATGGATTATCCGTGTCGACGCGCCTTGCCCCCCAACCCCCAAGTCTAACGTGCACGCACGCACACACAACAAACACAAAGATCCCCCGTGCAGCCTGTGGGGCAAGTGTTAAGCGAGAAGCAGCAGCTACGAAGGCCGGTACGGTACACGAGGGGGTGGGTGGCTAGTACAGAGCCTGGCCACCTTTGTCTCCCCAGCGGCGATGATTACGCATCGCACCAGGTGCTGAATTCTGAGTCGATCTAAGAGAGAGGCCCAGGACTGGTTCAGACAATCACCGCTGGTGTTGGCCGTGAGCAGGAACCCAACTCAATTCGCTAGGTTAGTAGCGCAGCGCGGCTAGCCACTGAGCCACCGCTCCCCCCACTGCACGCACACACACACCGCCTGTGTGCATGCGTGCGTGCGCGTAGCTGTAGCAGGAGAGTGTCTCATCCGCATTAGTTCTGCCCCAGATACAGGCACCCCCCTCTGCTGCGGGCCTCCAGACGGCAAAACTCCCCGCGTCTCTCCACTTCTCTCGTCTTGTTTTGTGCCTCCGTGTCCCTCCACGTCTAACTGTATCTCTCTGCATCTCTGTGTCTATTTGTCTGTCTGTATCTCTGTGGGTGCATCACATTCGTGTATGCGTTTTTGTTGTGTGTGCGAGTGCGGGGAGCGGTAGAGTAGTGGTTAGTGGCGACCCGAGTTCAATTCCTACTCACAGCCAACACCAGTGACTATTATCTGAACCAGTACTGGGCTTCCCCTAGATCGATCCAGCCTAAAATTAGTACCTGGTGCGATGTGCAAACATTGCCCCTCGAGATACCAAGGTGGCCGGGAGTGGTGCTGGCCACCCACCCCCTCGTGTGCTGTGCCGGCCTTCATAGGTGCTACTCGCTAACAGCACTTGCCCCAACAGTCTGTTACAGGCTACACGGGGGATCTTTGTGCGCCGTTCCGCGCTCACCTTGTGCCCATACGTGTTGTAGGAACGGAACAGCTGGGACAGCTCCTTTGTTCTCTGCTTTTTCTGCACACACACACACGCGGAAGTGCACATACGCACACACACACAGACACATAAATGCACACAGGACACAAACACACACACACACGGGAACACATATAAACACACAATCGCACACACAAATACCCCCCGTATAGCCTTAACAGACTGTAGGGGCAAGTGCTGTTAGTGAGTACACACACACACGGAAGCACGCACACACACGGGCACGCACACGTGTGCACAAAAAACAAGAAAAACACTATGTTGACACGCTTGTGCCTGTCTCAGTGTCTCTCCACATCTCACTGTCTCTCCGTGTCTCTCTGGATCTATCGGCATCTTCCTGTGTCTATCTGAGTCTCCGTGCCTCTCCATGTCTGCGTGTCTCCCCATGTCAGCCTGCGTCTCCATGGCTCCGTATCTCTCTGCGTGTCTGCCACTGCGTGTCCGCGTCTACGCGTGTCTCAGTGTCTGGGTCTCTGCGTGTCCGCGTCTCCGCCTGTCTCTCTGTGCGTCCGCCCGTTCGTTCAGGGTGGTGGCGGAGGGTCGCGACCTCGTAGGCGGGCACGGGTGGCATGCGCGCCGCGGGCGTGCCAGGCCGTGGGTAGAACTGGTTGATGAAGAGGCTGGGGAAGCGGAACTCCTCCACCAGCCGCACGGTCTCCGCAAAGTCCTCCTCCGTCTCGCCGGGGAAGCCGCAGATGATGTCCGTGGCGACGGTGATGCCAGGGACCCTGGGGTGGGAAAGGGGGGCGTAGGAGGTCGGAGGGGGGGGTCACCGTGTGCCGTGCCGGCCTTCATAGGTGCTCGCTAACAGCACTTGCCCCAACAGTCTGTTTAGGCTATACGGTGGATCTTTGTCTTTTGTGTGTGTGCATGTGCACGCGTCTTCGCGTGTTCGCGTGTGCGCGTGCGTCCCTTGCCTCTCCCGCAGGAAGCGCACGACGTGGCGGAAGTCGTCGGCGCTGTACTCGCGCCGCATGGCGGACAGCACGGCGTCGGAGCCTGACTGCACCGGCACGTGCAGGAAGGCGTAGACGCGCGGGTGGCTCAGCACGCGCGCCATCTCCTGCTCGCACGCACGCACACGTGGACACGCACGCATGCGTAAACACGCACACACGCACGTGTGAATACGCACGCACGTGTGGACACGCACACACGCGTAAACACGCACACACGCACGCGTAAACACGCACACACGTGTGGACACGCACACACGCGTGAACACGCACACACGTATAAACACGCACGTGTGAACACGCAAGCACGCGTGCGTATACATACACATGCAAATGCGTGCATGTGTAGACGTGTGCGTGTTTTTTAATAAAAGCCACTCCGGGTTTCACAGTTTCCTGCTCCGTGTAGAGGAGTGAGCGGAGGACTGAGTGAAGGACTGTCCCCCCCTCGTGGTGACTGGAGCCAAAACTAGTCCACCGGACCACGTGTAGCACACAAAAGTCCAGGCGGTCGCGGTCCAACTCCCGATTGGCAGCCTCTCTCCTCCCCGGCGAGCGTTCCGACATTCCACATGACCAGGTGCAGGTTTGTGGGGTGGAGTGGGTTCAGTGTCCGAGCTACGCCAGACAGGGTTTGGCAAGCAGACGCCAGGGGCGGCCGTCCCCCCCCTCGGGGTCTCCGGCACGAGCTCAGTGCGTCGTCTCCGGGGTTCTCTCCTCAGGTGGAGGGGTCACCGGCACCTCGTGCCCGTGCAGCGCCGTGAGGATAAACAACGTCGGCCAATGGCATTGCTCGCAGCACACCGCAGTGCGGAGATCCCCGTGTAGCCTGAACCGACTGTTGGGGTAGGTGCTTTTAGCAAGTAGCAGCTATGAAGGCCAATACGCGTGGGTCACCAGCACCACGCCCGGCCGCCTTTGTCTCCCCAGGTATTCATTTGAGGCCGAATCAACCTCATGGAGGCCCAGGACCGGTTCAAATACTCGCCACTGTTATTAACCCTGAGCAGGAATTGAACTCGTAGCCGGGTTCGTAGCGCAGCACGCTAACCGCTGCCCCACCGCTCCCCATTGCGTTGACAAAACACACGCAACAGAGGTACCCTGTATATAGCCCACAATGGGGCAAGTGCTGAGAGCGAGCGCCTCACCCCCCCCACTCTGCCTTGTACTCACACCCCCCCCGCTCCACGCCCGTGCCCCACGTGCCCCATCACCTCCAGGTGCTCGAGGATGTAGGGTGGGTTGGTCATGCCCAGCCGCATCATGGCCCCCTCCGGCACCGTGTCCACGAGGCGCCACAGCAGCGTCGGCAGGTCGGTGCCCAGGTCGCGCCCATAGGCGCCCGTGTCCTCGCTCGTGAGCCACAGCTCGCGCACGCCCTCTGTGCCGCACGCACGCACGCGCCCGTCACGTGAACACGCGGTGGCACACACAGACGGAGATCCCCCGTGTAGCCTTGACGGGCTGTTGGGACAAGTGCTGTCAGTGAGTAGCAGCTGTGAAGGCCGGCGCGGCACACGAGGGGAATGGGTAACCGGCACCGCGTCCTGTCGCCTTGGTATCCCGAGTGGCGATGTTTGTTATACGTCACACCAGGTACTCATTTGAGGCTGAGTCGACCTAGCGGAGGCCCTGGACCAATTCAAATATTTGTCACTGGCGTTGGCCATGAGCAGGAATCGAACTCGGTTGGCGCACTGCGCTAACCACTGCACTATCACTCCCCCAGTGCACACGCACGCACAGATGCACACACACATGCGCTCATATTGTTTGGATCTTTCGGTAAAGTCACGTAGCTCTATCTCAGCGACTTTACCGAAAGAACCAAAGAATATTAATTCCTGCAGTCACGAAAGTTTTAAGCCAAAATGTACACACGCACTCGCCCATTCACACAGCCAACTCATTCACTCAGCAACGCACCCACATTACAAATATATCACTCGCTGCACTCACACACCCACGCGATTACTCACCCACCCACTCACCTTGGAAGGACTGCTGTGCCCTCTCCACCAGCTGCTCCACGGGGTAGCTGGCGAGCTCTCCGCGGGCGTGCTTCGTCTTGCAGTAGGTGCACGCGTTGAGGCACCTGCCGGCACAGAACGCGCGCTGGCATCCTCGTGACATCATCGCCGCTCACCATATCCTCACCATATCCTCACCGCGTCTTCACACCCACAGTCACCCACAGTCACCGCACTCGGCAAACACGCGTCGCACCGCGCACTCCGCATGTACTGATCATACCAATTAGCGCGGGTGCACACACGCACGTATATATGAAGACAAAGATCCCCAATGTAGCCGTTTACAGGCTATGGAGCCAAGTGCTGTTAGCGAGCAGCACCTACGCAGGCGGCACGGCGCACGAGGCAGGCTGTCTGGTCAGCAGCGCCACGCCCGGCCGTCTTTGTCTCCCCAGCGCTCACGTGTGCAGTACACACCTCGGGCCAAGTGCGAATTTCGTGCCGAGTCGACCTAGGGGAAGGCCCGGGATTGGACAACTCAGCCCGGACCACTGTAAGGGCCACGGGTAAGGGCCCGTCCATGGGGGGGTGCGGGGCCCGAGGCGACTCACACCGCGGGCCCCCCAAAGTGCAGCGTCCGGGGCAGTCGCCCCGATTCGTCGTCACCCCAGGGACGGCTCTGCGCTCGCGGTCCCCTTCAGCTGTGGTCAGCGGGGCCGCTCTGCGGGCCACGCTCCCTACCCCCCCTCCCCTCGCCTGCCCCCCACCCCCCCTCCCCTGCCCCCCACCCTCCCTCCCCTCGCCTCCCCCCCAGTCGTGCGTTCTCCACCCCGCCGTCCCTTCTCTGCGAGATTTCAATTGATCGATCCGGTCCCTGTGATCCCGCGCGTGACCTTTAACCCCCCAGTATCGACCTATGACCACTCTAGGTGTCTCTGGGGGAGGGGTGGGCGGCACTGCGATGTCCAGATAACAGCACCGGCTGTCTAATTAGGCTGATTTAACGTCAGGGAGAGAGTGAGCGCGGTGAGGCGCAGTGGGGGGGTCGCAGTCGAGGGGGGGATGGCGGTGGAGGGGAGAGGTGGGGTGCATTTTAAAAGGCGGCAAGATTGCACAGTGACGCAATGGGTGGATTTTATCAAAACACAGCTGAATAATATTGCTAAAAACCCTCCCGTGTAGCCCACACCGGCCTGCTGGGCCAAGTGCTGTTAGCGAACCCCCTATGAAGGGCGGCACAGCGCGCCTACCAAGGGTCGATGTGGCCGGCACCACGCCCCGGCCACCTTTGTCTTTGCCTGCACACGGTGGCCTGCTGGCATCGATGATGTCACGGGGCCCCTGACGTCCCCCGTGACGGCAAGCCGCGGTCCCACTACGGTGCCCGCACGTGAGGCCGGGAGGGTGCAGGGGGGGGCGGGGGTACCGGGGGGTTTGGGGGGGGGCCTGTGAGATTCGAGGGCCCGGGGGGCCATGCGTAGACCCTCACCCCGTGTTGATGGAGATGATCTCTATGAGCGGGTTCTTGCGGATCTTGGGGAGGTCCAGGGGGGCGCCCCCTAAACGCTTCCCATTCTCCTTCTTCTGCCCGAACAGACGCACCGTGTGACCTGTGTGGGGAATGGGGGGAGGGTTGCAAGGGTTGTGCAAAATCATAAACTGCGAGCTTGCTTTCCCAAGCGTGTCGCCTCGACCAATCGGATGCGTCGTGATTACGGGGGATGTGGGGGGGGTGGCGGGGGGCGGCCGTCAGGGCCTCACCTTTCAGGGTCTCCTCAACCACCTCCACGACGCGGTCGATCTGCTGCACCTGCACGGTCGCAGCGCACACGCACGCAGCTCAACACCATTCCTGGAGGTGACGTCCACAGATTGAAAACTTTCTTCCCGACGGGTAGCCCGAGTGGTTTCAAGCTTTAGGGTTATTTAGTTTGAACCAGGTGAGAACTCAAGAGACCAGGACAGTGTCGTTCCTCGGTCGCCGACATGACACGAGAAACGACGAGTAGTTTAGAAATCGGAGCAAAAGCGACCGCATTACAAAATAAATTGCCAACGGTGCACAAACGAGAATCAATAATCACGATGTAAATGTCCCGTAACGCAAGTTGGCTGGGACAAAACGGCTGACAAAACCCACTCGTCGTGAAATTAATTAGAGAAACGTCGAGTAAGCGCGGCACGGAAAAGGTTACGCGGTGAGAGGAGTATAAGATGCGGTGGGGGGGGGCAAGGGGTGGGGGGGAGGCACGGAGGGGCCGTGGGGGGGCAGGGGGGAGCAGCGGTGCGTGGGGTCAGTGGTCGTCATTACCCCAACAACGCTGAGGCCTTTTATGTAGCCTAGGCGAGGCTGGGCCTGTGGGACGCAGCCTGACACCACCACCTTGTGGCCATCAGCCAAGGCCTTCCTGTGTGGCACAACCACAACCGCCACCACCACCGTCAATCACAACCACAACCGCCACCGTCAATCACACAACCACAACAACAGGCACCACGATCACTCACATTACTACAGCCAGCACAGCCACCACTGATGCTGAAAGTGATGTTGCTGAAGATGTCCATTACAATGATGTTGATGATCACAATGAAGATTACGACAAGGAAGATGATGGAGCTGCTGCTGATGATGAGGATGCTGTTACGGATGCCGATAACACTGATAACACTGATGATGCTGGTGATGCTGACGATGCTGACGATGGTGACGATGCTGACGACGCTCACTGCACGGCGTTGCGGAAGTGGTCCTCGGCTGGGCCCTTCACTGTGCAGCTGTTGAGCAGCCAGAGGTCGGCCTCACTCGGGTCGTCTGCAGTACACGCGCACACACGCGCACACGCACGCATACACGCACACATGGGCGCGTGGCTGATTGGGTTGGAGGTGAGTGAATAGGTGGGTGTGGAGTTGGGTGGGTGAGTTCGTAGTTGGGTAGGTGGGTAGTTGGGTTGTTGGGAGGGTAGTTGAGTAGGTGGGTAGTAGAGTGGGTGGGTGATTAAGTGGCTTGGTGGATGGGTAGCCAGGTTGGTTTGCAGCTTTTTTGAGTGGGTAATTGAGTGGATAGCTGGGTGGGTGTTGAGTAGGCAGGTAACTGAGTTGGTGAGTGAGGAGCTTGGTGGGTAGTTGAGTGGGTAGCTGGCTGGGTGGTCGAGTGGGTCATGAGGTTATTGAGTATTTGGGTGGGTGAGTCTATTGTTTGGTGAGTGGGTAGCTAGGTGGGTGGGTCATTGAGTGGATAGTTGGGTAGAAGAGTGGCTGGGTGCATGGGTGAATAGCTGGGTGGGTAGCTGGGTGGGTAGCTGAGTGGGTAACTGGTGGGTAGCTGAGTGGGTAACTGGTGGATAGCTGGGTGAGTAGCTGAGCGGGTAACTGGTGGGTAGCTGAGTGAGTAGCTGAGTGAGTAACTGGTGGGGACCTGAGTGGGTAGCTGGGTGGGTAGCTGAGTGAGTAGCTGAGTGAGTAGCTGAGTGGGTAGCTGAGTGAGTAGCTGAGTGGGTAGCTGGGTGGTGCCGTGCACCACACCTGTGATGCGGTAGCCGTAGGCGGCGAGCTGCCCCGCCATGTACTCCGCGTCGGAGCTGTTGTGCGAGCAGCCCCACGTGCGCACGTACACGGAGTGCGTGCCGGGGATCACGCTGCACACCGACACGCGCAGCAGCAGCATGCACAGCAACACGCACAGCAAACTCACTCAGCGACGTTTCACCAATAATTACGACTTCATCAGGCGACAGCCTGACAAATCTGTCTGTCGCCAGTGGTGTAATGCTCGCGCTGATTGGGATTGCGGATTGGGATTGCGGGGGAGCGGGGGAAGCAGGGGAGGGGGGAGCGGGGCAGGGGGGAGCGGGGGAGGGGGGAGGGGGGAGCGAGGGAGCGAGGAAGGGGGGAGCGGGGAAGGGGGGAGCGAGGGAGGGGGGGGGAGCGAGGGAGGGGGGAGCGGGGAGCGAGGGGGGGGGGAGCGAGGGAGGGGGGAGCGAGGGAGGGGGGAGCGGGGAAGGGGGGAGCGAGGGAGGGGGGAGCGAGGGAGGGGGTAGGGGGGGAGCGGGGGAGCGGGGAGCGAGGGAGGGGGGAGCGGGGAAGGGGGGAGCGAGGGAGGGGGGAACGAGGGAGCGGGGGAAGCAGGGGAGGGGGGAGCGGGGGAGGAGGGAGCGGGGGAGGGGGGGGAGCGAGGGAGGGGGGAGCGAGGGGGGGGAGCGGGGGAAGCAGGGCAGGGGGGAGCGGGGCAGGGGGGAGCGGGGAGGGGGGAGCGGGTGAGCAGGGCGAGCTCACCTGTCAGCGAGCACTTCCTCCCGCTGGGTCGCGTGAGCCCCCCGGCGGCGGGCGCGGGGGACGAGGTGGGGCCGTGGGGGGCGCCCCCCCACCTCGTCGCCCTCCCCCAGGATGTCCTCAATGTCCTCCAGCTCAGCCTCGCACGGCTCCGGCATCGCGGCGACCCCCGCAACGAGACGGCGCAGCGCTCCCCCGTTACCTGGCCCGACCAAACACAACCGACTCGGTCAATAGCGGCCTCGATCCATCAATCAATAGCGGCCTCGATCCATCAATAGCAGCCTCGATCAATGAATATCAGCCTTGATGAACATCAACCTCTATAATAACAGTCTCGATCAGATCTCAACACCAGTCTTTGTCAGATATTATTGTGTCAATCTAGGAGCATTTTTTGTAAGAGAGGAAATATCCTTGCCCATAAACATCTGTTGATTGATCAGCATTAGTTCCAGCAAGCCCGGCAAGCCCGACTCTGCTGATGAGACGCCGGATGTCAAAACCAGACTACACACACCTGGCGATTCACAAACATTAGTACAAGACAGCCTGACTGCTGATGAGACGTTTAACATCAACACCGCTCGAGAGTGTTGCTGTTCTGTTGAACAAGTGCCGATGCAATGCCGCACTCCGCGACGAGCTGCTGATGGGATGTGTAAAAGCGAATGCTTCTACGTGTAGGCACAGATGTGTGGACGCGTATTGTATTTGAGTTGCCTCATTCTCGTGTGTGCACGGGGTGACACTCACAAAGATGCACCTACGTACGGCGCGAAAGAGTTCAACATGCGCACGTGCGTGGAAGCGAGCGGCACCTATGAAGGCCGGCACGGCACACGAAGGGTCGTCGGTGGCGAGCACCAATCCCGGCCGCCTTTGTCTCTCTTAGTGTCAATGTTTACGCACCTCACCACGTATTCATTTGAGGCTGAGTCGACCTAGGAGAGGCCCAGCACCGCGATCGATCCCGCTAAGGCAACAGCGACCACGCACCCAGCGTGACGCTCGCGGAGCTACGGGGCGTCGCACGAACCAAGCCGCGTCAGACTCGCAACGCGTTTTGTTAATTTAGACTTCAAAGTTTTGTGACTGCAGGAATTTATATTCTTTGGTTCTTTCGGTCGTCAGACATTTGTGACGATGTGTGACGAGGGGGGGGGGGGTGAGAAATGTGACGTCACATCAAAATGCGCAACTTTTAAATAAATATAGACACCACGTTCTACCTAATTAAATAGACTTTTTAATGTTTTCTCCTACAACATCAGAGTGCAGCGCCACATTAAATACGCACTACAATGACAATAGTTTAAAGCGATTTGAAGCATGTTTTATTTGGGGGGGGGGGGGGCAGAGCTTTGTGACGTCATATTTGAGGGGGGGTCTGACTTTTTGTGACGCCGTGTGACGAGGGGGGGGGTCAAAAATCGTCCAAAATCGCGTGACGTCATTTATGGACGGCCCCCTGGGCCTCCCCCTAGGTCGACTGAGTCTCAAATGAGTAGCTGGTGCGGTGCGTAAACATCGCCACTGGGGAGACAAAGGCGGCCGGGCGTGTTGTTGGCCACCCACCCCCAACGGTCCTGCCAGGCTACACGGGGCATCTTTGTCTTTGGCCGACACTGGACACTTTTTCCGGCTCCTGTTGCATTTTCGCGTTCGCGTTTTGTCCCCCGCGGCCCGCCGTAGCCCCCCCCCCTTCCGCGTGCCGCCACGTCTTGTGATGACATCATCCCTTCCCCTCCAACGGTTATCGTGACGTCATCATCCCGCCGACGTGACGTCACCACCTCGCGGGCGTGACGTCACGTCATCTCGGGCCGCCAAGCTTGCCTCGCCAAGTTGTGCACCGCGCTCAGGTGAGTGACTCCGCCGATTCCACTCGGCGCCGTCTTCCCGCTCGCTCGGCCCCGTTCTCGCGTCGGACGCCCGCCCGGCCACCACCGCCTAACTCCCCGCCCCCCTCGCGCCGCCCCTCACCCTCCCGTGCGCCAGGGCCGCCGACTCTAGCTGCGGCCTAACACCGACCCGAAGCCTCGGCGTTGCCTGGAAACGCAGCCGGGCCGAGTGGCCGCTATTCCCGCAAGCTCGAGCCGGCCCCTCGCAGGGCCTCCTCCCCCGCCGCGGGACTCCAGGCGACAATGTATTGCCTGCAGTGGCTGCTGCCCGTGCTGCTCATCCCCAGGCCCCTGAACCCGGCGCTGTGGTTCAGCCACTCGATGTTCATGGGCTTCTACCTGTTGAGCTTCTTCCTGGAGCGCAAGCCGTGCACGATCTGCGCCCTCGTGTTCCTGGTGGCGCTCTTCCTGCTCTGCTACAGCTGCTGGGGCAGCTGCTTCCTCGCCCTGTGCGGAGACTCGGCGCTGTCGGGCGGCGCGCCCGACCCCGCCGTGGTGAGCACCTGGCTCAGCAGATAAAGCGGCGGCGGCGGAGGAGGCGGAGGATGGACGAGCAGGAGGAGGAAGAGCGGACGGTCCCGAACGGCGCTTTCTTTCCCTCGCGTCGGTGGTTCGCTGCCGCTGCTGTCGTATGGCCTTTGAAGAGCAACAGTTCGATGCTTAGTTGTGATTTGGCCATTTAATTGCCGTGTTTGAAAGTTGGTGCATTGCAGACACACACATTCACCCCGCCACCTTCCCTTGCACGTATTGGGCAGTGCGACGAATTGGCCAGAGCTTGGAGTTCGTAGTCACACGTTAGAGAGAGGAGAGTCTGTGATTGATTCTGCTGTGCGTTGGCGAGCCGCATCCTCGTGGTTTGCGCGGATCCGGCGAAGCGCTGATTGTTTCTGTAGGAGACCGATGGCATGCAGTGTGGCGGCTGGGCTCGCTCGCGAGATATTCGTTGAGCGCGCCGTTGTGGGTGTTGGGGACATTTTGCGATTCCTTTGCTCTTAAGTGGAGTGCCGTTGTAGTCGCTTTCGAACCTCACATGGGCCCCCCTCCCCCGCCGCCTTCGTTACCCTGAACGCACCGCGCTGCGCGCCGGGGTCGCCGATAGCGGTGTGGAGGTGCTGAGACGGTCCCCGCACCACGAACTGTCCCTTCGGCCCAAGCCGAGTTGACTCTCATGAGCGGTGCGAGAGTCCCTCTGACGATGGGTCCCCCACAGCAGCCCTACTGCCCCCACACTACGCCCGACAAACTCATCAGACCCGTCCCGTGTGCAGTGTGTGCATGGCCACCAACGCCTGGCGACGGTGGGCATGCACGTGGCCTGAATCCAGCGCCGTGGAGGAGGGGAGAGTGCAGGGTCTTCTTCACCCGGGTTTGTTTCAAGAGAAGGCAGTACAGCAAGCCGACTCATCGGCCTCTGTTTGTCCATCTCTCCGGGGGACGTGTTGCCCCCCTCGTGCCGCGTGGGGTTTCTCTGGGTGCTCCGGTTTCCTCCAAATTGTATAAACAATCATCGTTACAGTGATTTGCTCAACACATCTTAAAATAAAATAAAACAATGTAGCAGGACCCTGCTAAGTAAAACTTAATGAGGAAAAGTGTACAGATCGACAGGGCAGGTCTGTGGTCGATTCAAGGTTTGGGAAACATCATGGATCCACATCAGCGGTTGGAGATGTTTTGCTCCGCATTAACAGGCTGGCCAGACTTTACCCGAGCTTGCGAGTTGGGTATTTCTAATGGTCAAATTTGCAGACGTAATTCCTCCCGTGTGAAATTATCCTCCGTGCTTTTCTTGGCGAGGTCTCCCGCCCATTTACGAAGGCAGACTTTGTAAACGGAGGGAGATCATGGTTCAACAAAAATATAACCACAAACCACTAAAGGAAAAGCAAATACGTTTTTAGAAAGGCCTTCAACTTACATCTTAGTTGCAGTGTGTGGCATCGTACTTGTGTTCACCTTGCGATGACATCGACTCACCCACACGAGCGATAAGGACTGTGGCGTCGTGGGACTTACAAGATGACCATGTCGGAAGGCCATCCTGCGGTGGATACAACTCAAGGCACACACGACGACGTGTGGACAATTTTAAAGCACAGCGCCGCACCGCGACGACTCGTGGGACGCGTGCACTGCGACGCAAGGATCGGATCCGACGTTTGTCTCGTTTTCTTCTCGACGCATCGCAGCCATCCTTTGCCCCCCGTGGGCCGCTCTGCGAGCCGTCTTGCATGGAGTGCGCCCCAATGGCGCGGGGTTGTGGTGCTGTTTGAAGTGAGCGTATCTTTTAATTTTTTTAATCGTGTATCGCCTCGTCAAGGGTGGAGGGGCAAGTCATTTAAAATCGAAAATCTTTAGTCTCGTAGGCACGTATCCCCAAGGCTGTGTTATCCTGCGCTTGCCAACGCACGAGTTTGAATTCTTTATTTCATCAAAACGAGTGAAATGAGCTTGCAAAGTTACGCGTCTGCGTGGCGATCCAGTCGCGTCGCATTGCTGATGCGACTGCATCGCTCTGACGGACGGAGCGCCTTGGCCGCCAGTTCACTCTTCTAATGGACACAAAGTCGGAAGGAGCGAGGGTGCTCTGGGTTTTAAGGTGCCAAGGCAGCGCCACTCATCTCCGGGGTTCTCATCCAGATTCAGCTGCCCGTCGTTACACTGGGTTCTGGAGTGTCCACCAATCCATGGTCTCAACCTTGTTACAAAGGGATGGATGCACGAAAAACAATCCCGTTATCGGTTAATGTCACTGATTCCTCGCTCTGATTTAAAAATATTCGTCTGATCGACCTGCGTCAAGCACTGTGTGCGAGGCATATACAACGAGTGCCCGGAGTGTGGGTCTGTGACTTCAGGAGTAGTTCTCTTGCATCTGCTTCCGATGCTGCTCCCTGACTAGCTGTATAGTTTTGAATAAAGATGGCTGTATCATGATAATTATAGCACAAGTAATAATAATTGGGGTAAAGCGTGTAATAAATTCAACTTTAAACTCGTGTTGGACAGAACAGGTCTTGGCATAAGAGCAGTTCGTTGACTTGGGTTTTTTCTTTTAACGATATCGGTCAACAATATAAATGTTTCCCCTGTTCCGCGTGCGCGACACCTTCACGTCTCATGTTGAAGGTATCTGGCTCTGGCAGCTGGGGAAGCCGTGTGAAGCCATGACATACAACACGTACGAATCCACAGGCACGTCTTAATCGCGCGCCGATTCATTGCAGAGAGTTTCGTGAGATTTAAAGAGTCTATGTTTATGGAATAATCATCGCGCCCGTAATGTCCCATGCTAGTCGGCGGAACTGGCCAATCGGCGGAACTGAAAAAAGGGGTCTTGAGACTCGGTGATACTCGTTCAAATGTTAAATGATCTCTACGCGCCTTGATTATAATTTCAAGCACACGTTTTTGCTCATGGTTTTGAGCCATCGCTGCTGCCACCTTCTCACACTTGTGGAGCAGTGTCGGCGTCGTTTTTACTTTTAAAAATAATCCACCGAACTGAAACTCCGCGTGCCACATTTGATTTTGCTTCCTTCAGCGCATTACGACTATCAGTAGCCGGCAGTAGGTGTGTCCAACATACCGCGCGCGTGTGTGTTGTCGCCGTGCTTGCACAAGGGGCGGGGGGGGGGCTGACACGCTAAGCCTGGTGCTGCTAGCCCCCCCTCTCCCCATCTGTGGGTCCGTGCGTGTCGCGATGTGATTATAAAACGTGTTCCCCCAGACTCCAGCCCTCGGGACCAGCCCAGCATGATAGGTAAACGCGCCAATACGCGTTCACGGAGACCTTTGTTGACATAGCCACGTAGATTTTCGCAGCCAACGCTATGATAGACACGCAATGCTAAATGGATTCATCTCAAAGCTTTCGTGACTGCAGGGATTCATTTTCTTGGTTCTTCCGGTATAGTCCCTTCTGCGTGACTTTACCGAAAGAACCAAGAATATGGATTCATCTCAGTTAAACCCACTGTGTGCCATTCTGTGAATGTAGAGTGTATCCGTGTGAATTGCACTGCGCATGTGTGTTTCAGCATGTTTGTGTGTAAGTGTGGTGGGGAGCTGTGGTGGGGAGCAGAGGCGCAGTGATTAGCGCACTGCGCTACAAACCCGGCGACGCGGGTTGAGTTCCTGCTCCCGACCAGTAACAGCGAATATTTGAGCTGTTTCTGGGCCTCCACAAGTTAATCTGTCTTGTATTTCTTGATTTTTATTTTGGTTTTATTCCCATGGTAACATTTCCAATTTCAAAGTCTACATATGTCCTCTCTGAAACAACAATGTCGTGCGATATTGAATATTTTTTGCAGTAAATTTTCTGCACTACGTCCGCTATCTCATGCTCGTGTGACAGTCGTCCTGAACCTTATTGCGGTGGGCGATACACCGTGATTGTACACGTGACAGTCGTCCTGAACCTTGCCGCGGTGGGCGAGAAACTGTGATTGTACACGTGACTATTGTCCTTCAGCTTACACCGGTGGGCGATACACCGTGATAGTACACGTGACAATTATCCTGAACCTTACCGCGGTGGGCGATACACCGTGATTGTGCACGTGACAATTGAACCTGCATGGCTGCGCCGGGTGATCGAGGGTCTTCCGACCGAAAGTTGTTCAGACCATTTGTTGCCGAACCCAATAATCTAAATGAGTTTAAGACGTGTGTACGTGCCCCACATGACCGCTGATTCAACTCCAGATGTCCCGATTCGTTACTCTTCTGTGTTTGGCCCCCATATTGATCTGGCCATATTTCCGTTGTGAGAGCCTCCACCACCATACGTGGCCAAACGAAATTAAATTATCACGCGGTGTACAAATGCTCGCACGCTTGGCTGCTTACCTCCGATTAGCACGGGTGACTACGTACAGTGCGAGAGACGTTCACCATACATACAAACGTCATTTTAACGCGCACAGAATTATTGTCGTTTCATCTTCACCGGTGAGTTGAAGAATAACTGGCACAGATCGTTAGGTGGCGTAACACATAAAAACAATTATGCATCGTAACATCGACTGCGAATAACTGCGTGTTGAGTCAAGATATCGTGTGCGTGTGTTTGTCCACGCGTGTCTCCTCCCGAATGTGACGCTACGTGCAGATCGTTTATTTCAACCGGTGTACCACCGACGTCACACGCGATGTCTTTGCCAATCACCAGGCTCGTGCGGCGTGTCGCGGTGGTGGCTGATGTGCACGTGGCCTGGAGCCGGCCACTGGAGGGAGGAGAGGGTGGCTCGCACGAAGTTGAAAAAGAAAGATGTAGGCCATGAGCCCAGACCAGATATTTCACTTTGTTGGTACCACGTGAGATGGTACAGCCAATAACAGTTGCTCATGTATGTGATCGTCGTTTGAGCAGGCTGTCATACATTTCGCCCCTATTAACCATGCAACTACATTGTAACTATCAGAGTTTACGAGAGTGTTTCCACCTTCATACCAACTTCTGCTCTGGACTAATCTGTGAGCGTAGCCGAGGCCGGCAGTGGTGATGATGGCGGTGGAACACGAGGACTGGAGCGTCCGTGAGCCACGCACAACTTGGTACCATCAAAGGTGTCGCAAAGCTTTAGCCGTACCGATTTATTTGCATGGCCAATAAGACTAAATGCGTTGTCCTCTGCTCATTTCAAATTGATATCGCTCACTGTTATTGGCCACAGTGAAATTGAAAACCGCAGAAGTAATGCCACCTCTGCTGTTACCTAACAAGTAAAACATTCATATCTCGAGTCTGAACTCTGAGTCGGTGGAAAATCGGACTGGCGTAGGCGTGCCCCGCGATAATGTGCGGCGCGTTCTCTTTTTAAACCGACGGTGAAGCCACGACGCGAGTCCGTGGTGAGTCACTCGCTGTAACTACCCCCCCGCGCAAACAGACTGGAAGTGGCTGGTTGCCTGCCATATTATTTGCTCGCTGAAGAGTTGGGTTAGGAATTTCAAAATAAAGTTTCTACCGACGACAGTAATTTCCAATGTCGCTTTACCTGGCGCGTGGCGCCCGTGCGTGCTGGCGGCGTATCGACGCCTAACGACTCGGGGGGGGGGGGGGGGGGGGTGTTGTGTGTTGCATCGCCGGCAAGGTGACGGGGGAAACCCCCCGGGAGGGCTCAGCCGTCGGTGGCCAGGGCCGTCCGTGATGGGGGTGCGGGGCCCGGGGCAAATCACACTGCGTGGCCCTCCAACTCACGACGCCTTCAAACTAAACCATAAGTATTACATCTTACACCGTTACGTCGGAGCGATCACCCCCCCCCCCCCCCCTGTAAAGCGAGGGGCCCGGGGCAGTCTCACCAGGATGAGGTCACCACGAGGAGGAGACGGCTCTGCTGGTGGCTACGCCGCACGCCCAGCGCTGTGGAGGCAGCAGCAGCAGCGAGGGCTGATTGATCGCCGCACGCGACTATTGTGAAGCTTCCTACCCTCGTGTGGGCGTCGAGAATCCGTACCCGGGCTCGCCAGGAGATGTCAGCTGTGTGGGGGGAGGCGGTGTCGACGGACTTTCCCACGCGTGGGGCTTTTTGTTGTTTTCCGCGTGCGCGACATTTCACCACCAAGTGGCGGGGACGTCACCACGGCGCCTGTGCCACGCTCGGTGCCCCTTGAGGCCACGTGAAGTGTCGAAGGCCGCCTGGCAGAGGAGGTCACGGAGCAGACCCAGGTGTCATGAGGTTGACTGACTGGGACATCTGTAAACAAAAAGAAAAGAGCCGTAAAGCTCATCGGAGTCCTCCAGTATAAGTACAGACTCTGACGATAAAGATACTGATATATATCGAGGACCGCAGAGCTTGGGCAATTGTTGGCGTCGGCTCACCACACGGCTGCTGCCATGCCGCTCGTCTGTGGTTCCGCGAGCCTTCGAGTCGACCTCTCTCTCTCTCGACAAGAGGGAGCCAACACCGTGCACCGTGCAGCAGCAGCGTGCAGCAGCAACACCGTGCAGCAGCAGCGTGCACCGTGCAGCAGCGTGCACTGTGCAGCAGCAGCGTGCACCGTGCAGCAGCAGCGTGCACCGTGCAGCAGCAGCGTGCAGCAGCGGCGCCTTGCAAGTTGTAATCTGTCTGCGCTGCGGTGGCTAGGCGATGTCAACTACCTCGCCTGGTATACAGGAGGTCGTGGGTTTGATCCAGACCCTGACGATGCCTGCTGTGTAATTTGCGTGTCTCTCTCTACGTGTTCGCGTGGATTTTTCTTCGGGTCCTCCGGGTTTTCCCTCCGCATTTCGAAACGCGCGTTTCGAGTATTTGGCCGCTATAAGTTCGCTCACGCGATAAGCCACTTCGTGGAGCTATGATAGCCAGGTCGCCTCTGACAAAGTACTGCATAGGTCGGTGGGCCTTATCTGGTCAAAAAGATATAGTTTAGTTGAGTATCATAGCCGCACACGTCGACATTTCTCGAGATGTAAACACAACGCATTTAACCTTTGAACTGGGGAACGGAGCCACGTGTCGGCGCGAGCATTCGTTGCTAAAATGCGACTGGAATCGGTTACCGGAGGTTCCTGACTTTCAGGACCTATAACCGAATGTTAAAACGGTTACCGGTTCACACCGCTTGTCGTTTTCCCAGCCGCAGGAACAATTCCTCGTCCCACGATTCGGTGATTGTTGACGACTCCAGGGCGCCGCTCCCGTGCCAAGGTTCGAGAGCGCCGTGTCTCGTGTGTGTCTCGTGTGTGTGTCTGCGTGTGTCTGTGTGTGTGCGTCTGTCTGTGTGTCTGTGTGTGTGTCTGTGTGTGTGTCTGCGTGTCTCGTGTGTCTGTGTGTGTGTCTGCGTGTGTCTGTGTGGCTGCTGCTTTGTCACGCGTGCATTGTGTCATCATGCACCTCTCCCTTGGTGTCGGCATCGCGCCGCGTCCCCTGTGCGTCTCGTTTGTTTCAGACAAATGTAAGTTAACATTTCAAGCCACAAAGTGCTTCACGTGGGGGGTGCGCTCGATGGGGCCAGGGCGCTCACGGCCGACAGAGCAGTGACGAATACCTGAAGCGGGCGCTGAACCTGTGGTACGGCGCATCAACAGCAGCCCCGCTGGGGAGACAAAGGTGGCCGGGCGTGGTTTGCTGGCTACCCCCTCGTGTGCCACGGTGCCGGCCTTCACGAGGTGCTACTCGCTAACAGCACTTGCCCCAAAGGTCTGCTGAAGGCTACAAGGGGGGCCTTTGCCTTTGTCAGCCCGCAGTGCCGCTCTGCGCCACCAGGCGGCGCTCGCTGCCAGTGGCCCCGGGGCGCTCCCCGCCACTTTGCGGCGAACGAGCACGAGGTCACTACGAGGAGGTCACCAGGAGGAGGTCACCAGGAGGAGGAGGTCACCACGAGGAGGAGGTCACCACGAGGAGGACACCAGGAGGAGGAGGTTACCAGGAGGAGGAGGTCACCACGAGGAGGAGGTCACCACGAGGAGGTTACCAGGAGGAGGAGGTTACCAGGAGGAGGAGGACACCACGAGGAGGAGGTCACCACGAGGAGGTTACCAGGAGGAGGAGGTCACCACGAGGAGGAGGTCACCACGAGGAGGAGGTCACCACGAGGAGGTTACCAGGAGGAGGAGGTCACCACGAGGAGGTCACCAGGAGGAGGAGGTCACCACGAGGAGGAGGTCACCACGAGGAGGTTACCAGGAGGAGGAGGTTACCAGGAGGAGGAGGTCACCACGAGGAGGAGGTCACCACGAGGAGGTTACCAGGAGGAGGAGGTTACCAGGAGGAGGAGGACACCACGAGGAGGAGGTCACCACGAGGAGGTTACCAGGAGGAGGAGGTCACCACGAGGAGGAGGTCACCACGAGGAGGAGGTCACCACGAGGAGGAGGTCACCACGAGGAGGAGGTCACCACGAGGAGGGGGGGGGGTCCCGGGCACAACACGAGATGACGCGTGAACACTCTGGACCGGTTTTGACATTCAGCGTCTCATCAGCAGTCAGCCTTTACTTGAATAAATGCTGAGTCGGCCCATCATCTCCCTCCCACCGGGATCGATGCAAATAAGTGCCACCTTCGTGAGAAAGTCAAGCGTGGTTGTTCTACACATTGACTCGGCCCTCGCCATAGGAATGTGGAATTTCCGCCACTCGCTCAAGGCTGGCTATCGCCGTGACGTTTTTGATGATGTGGTTATTGATCCGGGCAGGCCCCCCACACAGCTGGCTGCCACAGCAACAACCCAGATCTCAATTCTAGATTTGAAGTTTTCGTGACTGTAAGGATCCACATACTCTTTGGGGGTTTTTTTCGTGACTTTACCGAAAAAAACCAACCCAGGTCTCTCTTGCAGAGACTTGTGATATGGCCGTCTCTGTGCACTCTCTCTTTGTCTCTCTCCATGTTTTCTCTCTCTCCATGCCCTCTCTCTCTCCATGCTCTCTCTCTCTCTTTTTTACGATCAGTGGAAACAAGAAGATGCTCGGTGTAGTCGGCACTTTGCTTCGTTCATCATTTCATAATTTTTTTTTACTTTGCTTTATGTAACCCCCCCCCCCCTCTCGCTCACTCTCTCGCTCTCTCGTTCTGCACGCAGCCCTTCTCGCAGTCCAACGGCCTCCGACGGGAAGCTCATAACTGCATGTTCTCTCTCTCTCTCGCGCGTCTTACTCTCGCTCTCTCTCTCTCGCAGTCAAGAGACGGCGGCGTATCGGCGGCGATTTCGTTTCCCATGGCAACCGTTGCTATGGACACAGAGCCACTTTAACCCATCTCCCTGGTTGTCACAGAAACCACGTTGCCATGGCGACCGCTGTAATTGAGGGGTACCGGTGTCGAGGTAGGGGGAGGGGTGCGGGCGGGGGGGGGCAGCATTGGTCCCCGTTGGACCCCCTCCTCGCCTCGGCGCTCACCTGTTCCACTCGGAGCAGAGGCATCACCTGCGCTGACGTCACGTGGTCGTGGTGCACATCGTTAAGGTTAAGGTCAGCTGATGGCTGGTTGGTTGCTGATGATTATTGGTTAATTACAGGGGTAGCAACCCGAAATAACTCGAAGAGCCGTTTTATTCTAATTCTGTAATAAACTCGATGTTTCAAAAACCGCAATGCTGGTGAATGCGGGACGGTGGTCCTTGATAAATAAATAAATAAATGGACGTCTCGGAGCCGTCCTTGAAGAGCTCCGGAGCCGCAAGCCGCCGACCCCTGGATGGTGATGATGGTGATCGGTTGGTGATGATGGTGATTGGATGGTGATCGGTTGGTGGTGATGGTGATTGGATGGTGGTGATGGTGATTGGATGGTGATCGGTTGGTGGTGATGGTGATTGGATGGTGGTGATGGTGATGATGGTGATCGGTTGGTGATGATGGTGATCGGTTGGTGATGATGGTGATCGGTTGGTGATGATGGTGATTGGTTGGTGATGATGGTGATGATGGTGATTGGTTGGTGATGATGGTGATTGGTTGGTGATGATGGTGATGATGGTGATCGGTTGGTGATGATGGTGATCGGTTGGTGACGATGGTGATGATGGTGATTGGTTGGTGATGATGGTGATCGGTTGGTGATGATGGTGATCGGTTGGTGATGATGGTGATCGGTTGGTGATGATGGTGATGATGGTGATGATGGTGATTGGTTGGTGATGATAGTGATTGGTTGGTGATGATGGTGATGATGGTGATTGGATGGTGATCGGTTGGTGGTGATGGTGATTGGATGGTGGTGATGGTGATTGGATGGTGATCGGTTGGTGATGATGGTGATTGGATGGTGGTGATGGTGATGATGGTGATCGGTTGGTGATGATGGTGATCGGTTGGTGATGATGGTGATTGGTTGGTGATGATGGTGATGATGGTGATGATGGTGATCGGTTGGTGATGATGGTGATTGGTTGGTGATGATGGTGATGATGATGGTGAGCGGGGAGAGGTAGGAGAGTGCGTGGAGGATACACCAGTGACGATTTCCTGGACCTCCCCTGAGGTGGCCTCAGGTGTAAATGACCCTGAGGCGCCATGTCTATGAAGCACCAGCAGTGGGGAGACAAAGGCGGCCGGGCGTGGTGCTGACCTCCCCAGCACTTTGTGCGTTGTGCCGGCCTTCATAGGTATCACTCGCTAACAGCACTTGCCCCAATAGTCTGCTGTAGGCTATACGGGGAACCTTTGTCTTTTTTCGTGAAATGCCACGTGGCATGGACCAGCAGAAGGGTGCCTTGACCGCGGGGCGAGCGTCACCCCGAACGAGGCTCAATAATTCACCAGAAGCCGCGGTCACGAATCAAACAAAAAACCCGGCATTGTTTTTTTGGTAGTAAATAAAAATACAAAAAATATCTCCGGGCCAATTGTCCCGCGGTCCACGCGGAGCTCACGTCTCACAATCCACCTCCATAAACAATCCCCGCGCGTGCCAGCAACACAGCCGGGCATGGCAGTCCTTGTCAGCTCGCTTCAGCGTCAAATACAACATTCACCCCCTCCTCTCCTTCTACTCTTTCCGCCTTCCTGCTCCCCTCGTCCTATCACTCCTCCTCCCCTCTTCCTGCTCCTCCCGTCCGACTCCCATCCTCCACCTCCTCCTCATCCTCTTCTCTCCATCCCTCACGAGTCCCGCGATGCAACGACTCTCCCAAGAGCAAATGAAGTGAAGCTGCACGTTGATCTGTGAGTGAAACATCTCGGACTCGTGGGAGCCCGGCTTACTCACGGGTGGCCCACCCCCACGCTGAACCCCTCCCTCTCCTCCCCACGCCCACTGTGAGAACAGACGCCGCTCTGTGCAGCAGCAGCAGCAGCGTCGAGGCCCTGGCGCAGCCTCTCCCTGCTCCCTCTCATCGTCTCTCCTGGACCCCTCGGTGCTTCCGTTTCTCTGCTCTTCCGCTGACCCCCCCCACTCTCTCCCTCTCCTTGCTCCCCCCCCCCCCCCCCACATTCCTCCACCCTTGGCTCTACTCCCCGTGCTGGTTGTGGTGGTGTAGCCACGGGTACAATCGTCGCTATAGTAACCCACCTCCTGTTACTCGGGGCCGTCTCAGAGCGCTTGGCAAGGGGGCACCCCGAGTGGCAGCTGCCCCTGTTCGGCACAAGGCTTGACTCGGCACCTGGCTTGTCAGCGGGCATTAAGTCTGCCAGTAGGGAGGAGGGGGAGGCGTGCAGCCCTGTGCAGCGCAGCGCAATGTCTATCACCCGCTAGGATCAGTCGCGTTAAGATTGTCATCGACATCCGCCTTGGTGACGATGATCGAGCAATGGGTATCGGGGGCTGGGGGACACGACCGTTTGCACCTGGCATGGTTTGGTTTTTATTGTTCAAATTACTGTACCCAATATAGATTGTACTCATATAAAAACAACGAAACACGTCATTCAATAACACTGGCCTTAAAAGGGAAACATGAAATAGGTGACGGTTCGGGTAACGGCCCTTCTTCACAGTGCATCATATGGCCCATCGCAGAAGGAAAGGTTCATTGCCCGAAACGTCGCCTATTGTGCGCACAACAGGCACAAAGGGTTAGGGCGATAATTGTTTTGCTTAACACTGCAATGCACATCATCATCATCAACATCACCAACATCAACACCATCAACATCGACAACATCAACAACATCGTCATTATCACCATCCTCAGCATCATTATCGTCATCATTAGCATCATTATCGTCATCATTAGCATCATTATCGTCATCATTAGCATCATTATCGTCATCATTAGCATCAAATATCGTCATCATTAGCATCAAATATCGTCATCATTAGCATCATTATCGTCATCATTAGCATCATTATCGTCATCATTAGCATCATTATCGTCATCATTAGCATCATTATCGTCATCATTAGCATCATAAACTACCATCAACATCACGAGCATCAGCATCATCAGCATCTCCATCATCATGATCATCAACATTGTTACGAAGATTAATACATTCTATATGAACTTTAAGGACGCAATTTGTCATAGTTTGTTCAACATCGCCATCCTCGTCTATGGTATATCTGCTGCTGGATGAATGCCTCCCCGTCATTGTCAGCAGCAGTATCACGACTCATGGCCCATCATCCACATGGCCCATCATCCACTGCTGGATGAAGGCCGCCTCCTCCCTCCCGGTCCTGCAATGCCCCAATACCACCGCTCCAGAGCGACCACGCACGTAGAGTCTGCACACGTAGACTCTACACACATAGACTCTACACACGTAGATTCTACACACGTAGACTACGCACATAGACTCTACACACGTAGGCCCACGTAGACTCTACGCACGTGGACTACACACGCACGCATACAAAGACAAGGTCCTGGCCTTCGTCTGACTGGCTGGGACAAGTGCTGTGAGCGAGCGCCTCTTAAGGCCGGAACGGCGCACGAGAGGGTGGGTGGCTAGCAGCAACACGCCCGGCCGCATTTGTCTCCCCAGTGCAAATGCTGTACACACCAGGTACCCGTTTAAGGCTGAGTCGATCTCGGGGCGGCCCAGGACTGATTCCGATATTCGTTTCCGATGTTGGCCGTGAGCAGAAAATCGAACTCGGGTCGCCGGCTTCGTAACGCAGTGCGCTAACCGCTGCGCCACAGGTCCTCCGTTATACACACATACGAACATATACATACAGACACACCACCACCACCACTATCATCATCATCATCATGAGTCGGGGCCCATCCTCTCGCCACCCCTCGCGATCTGCGATGGCACAATTCGTCTCACTCGCTACACGAGCGAATTCGGTTGCTCCATTCTTCCACAGGGGTCGTTCTTCCGAAAATCTTTCCCCTCCTTCGCCTGTCATTCCGTCCCCAGCCTCGTCCGTCGATCATCATCTGCGCCGGTGGTGGCTACGCTGCGACTGCTGCTGCACGAGGGTTGGTGGATCACCGCACAGACGTCGCTGTGGAACTCCCTTCCTACCACGTGGGTGGGCGTAGAGGAGGAGCCGTACCCTGGCTCGCCAGGAGAAGGCGGTACAGCAAGTGGACGAGTCTCCATCTGTTCGGGGATAGAGTGTTGCCCCCTCGCGCAAGGCGTGGGTTGTCTCCGGGTGCTCCGGTTTCCTCTCCACCCACGTGAACTTTAAACACGACTCGTCGGTAATTGGCTGGCATCTTACAAATAAATAAAAACCTCAATGTAGCAGCAGCGCGCTTAAGTTTTACGTCCTCACTTTCCTCGACAGGCAAATATGATGTCCTCTGATTTGGGTTTGATCCACGGGGCCAAAGTGGATCACTCGGCCGGAGTGGATCACTCCGACCGAGTGATTCGGGGTGACTCGGGGTGACTCGCTGGCGATACGAGGCATCTCGACGCGCGTGAGCCAAGACGCCTCGCCCCTCAAGGCTCTGACCCCGATCGCTGTGTATTGGTCAAACCGCGCACGGCTCTAAAAGCGAGCGGTGTACACACTGCGCACGCCCGATGATTGGTAAACATCGTCTCCGTGTGAAGACGCAGAGAGCTCTCGGCTTAAATTACAATTAAGGAGCAAATCGTCCATACTGACACAAAGATACCCCGTACAGCCTTAACATACTGTTGGGGCAAGTGCTGTTAGCGAGCACCTATGAAGGCCGCCACTGCACACGAGGGGTGGGTGGCCAGCACCAACTCCGGCCGCCTTTGTCTCCCCAGTGGCGATGTCTACACACTTTACCAGGTACTCATTTGAGGCTGAGTCGACCTAGCGGGAATCGAACTCGCGTTGCCGGGTTCGTAGCGCAGCGTAGCACTAACCGCGACACTACCGCTCCCCACACACACGTACACACACACACACGTACACACACGCGCGTACACACACGCGCGTACACAACAACAACCGACATTCGCCACTAAGTGGCGGTGACGTCACCACGACGCTTGTGCCAGGCCATGTGCACCTTGAGGCCACGTATACACACACACGTACACACACACGCAATACCATTTCAATGTTTGAATGGGGGCGCTGTTTTTAAAAAACGTGTTCACCAATCATCGTGCGCGTGCAGCGCGTTGACACTTGACTTGTATCTGAGCGGAGGGATGTCGGCCGCGCACGTGGGGGGGGTCGCCGTGCGTTGGGCTCGGGGTCAACCAAGAGCTCCTTAGCTCCACGGGCTGTGATCAGTGCCAAATACGCTTCCGGTTAATCGTGCGGGGATTTACAAATTCGTCGCAGCAGCCCACAGTCACCTCTCTCCCTCTCTCTGGATAAACCTCTGGGGTGGAAGGATCACCCGCGAGAATTCGGGATGAGTGAACGCGCACGCGGAGCGAGCGAGCGAGCGAGTGGAGGGTCGCTTCGAGTCCGCTCCGCGTCAGAAGGTGGACTCCGGGGTGTCGCCGCGCTCCCCTCCCCTCCTCCCCGGCGCCGCCGTCTCCTCGAGCTCGAAGCTGAAGTTGCTGTGCGAGCGACTCATCGCCGCCGCCGCGCCGCTGCCGCGGCCGCGCTCGCACGCGCCCCGCCACCCAGCCGCCTCGGCGTCGTCCTCGGCGTCGTCCTCGGCCCACGCGTCGCCCCCTTGCAGCTTCACGTACCCCGACGATGCCTTACCACCACCACCACCACCACGTCTACCACCACCACCACCTCCTCCTCCGCTACCACCACCTTGTCCACCTCCTCCTCCCTCTGCTGCCGCTCCACCACAAGACGCAGCGCGTTCTTGCAAGCGTGGCCAGCTTGGGTGCTTCACCTTCTGCTGCTGCTGGTGGTGATGGTGGGGCTCTTGAGGTTGGCCCGAGCAAATGTGGAAGGCGTCTCGCTCGCACAGGTCCAGAGACTTGGACTGCCCGGACACCACCGAGCTCGCCGCGTTGTTGCCGCTGCCCGTGTCTCTGTCGCTCGAACTTCTGCGTCGTGAGCACCGCACTGCGTCCGAGAAGCCATGAGGGGCAGCAGCAGCAAGGGCAGCAGCAGCAGGAGGAGGAGGATGGGGGGGACGCCTCCTGGCCAGGGCAGGCGACAGCAGCTTCCCGAGGAACGCGACGGCTGGGGAGAGCGACGCCCTCGACTCCGCGGAGGAGGAGGAGGTGGAAGAGGGGGGAGCCGCTCTCCTCTGCTCGGCGCGGCTGTGGAGCAGCTCGTCCTCGGGGTTGTCCTGCGAGCCCATCTCCTCCTCCTCTTCCTCCTCCTCCTCCTGCTCGACTTCGCCGCCGTGGCCACCCTTGCCGCCGTCGTCGCCGCGGTGGCCGCGCAGGAGGCGCTCGGGGCGGGAGGGGAGGAAGGCGCCCGCGGACGCGCGCACCATCGACAGCTCCACCAGCGAGGGCGACGACCGCGACGGGGGAGCCCCGGCGGCAGCGGCGGCGGCGCGCTCGGCCGCCTCCCCCTCGTCGATGACGCAGTTGTTGAGCTTGATGATGGGCAGCGTGAAGGCGCTCACCGACGGCGAGACGATGGAGCGCGCTCCGCACTCGCCTCGCCTGATCGCCCCCCTCCCCTCCACGCGCCCTCCGCGTGCTGCCCAGAGCCCGGCCTCCACGGAGCTCTGGAAGGAGGCGGTCGCCAGGCTTTGGGCGAACGGCCTCGGCGCCGTCGCGTGGCCCCCACGTGGCGCCGTCGCGTGGCCCCCACGTGGCGCCGTCGCGTGGCCCCCACGTGGCGTCGTCGCCGCCGCCTCGCTTCGGCTGCCCGGTGGTTGCGCGCTCAGATCGACACCTCCAGCCAGGGCCTGTCCCGAGCCACCACGCCGCACGACGAATCCTCCTCCTCCTGCTCCCTGCCCGTCGCTCTGCCTCTCCTCCTCCTGCTGCTGCTGCTCCTCCTGTGGCTGCCCGGGCCCTTGCCCTTGCCAGGGCTCGTAGCCCGAGAGCGCGTCGCTCGCCTGCTTGGCGTGCATGACGCTCACGTCGATGACGGTGGAGTAGATGTCCCGCAGGTGGATGATGCGCGTCTCGCGGTCGCGGTTCTCGTGCAGCACCGCGTTGGCGCAGATGAACACGAAGATTCCCACGCCCATGAGCAGCGGCCCCAGCAGCTTCATGCGCTCCGAGTGCAGAAGATGCCTCACCACGAACGCGACCACGGAGCCACGGGCCGGAAGCCTCAACTGCTGCTGCTGATTCTGCTGCTGGTCTTCCTGCTGCTGCTGATTCTGCTGCTGGTCTTCCTGCTGCTGATGATGCTGCTGCTGCTGCCACCACAGCTGCTGCTGCTGTTGGAAGGCGGAGCCGTTCCCTTCTCCAGGAGGTTCGAAGGCGGCCCCCGGAGTCCTCCTGCGAGGCCAGTATCCCATGACCGTCATGGTGATGCCCACGAGCAGCACCAGGAGGCCCAGGCACACCACGACGCCGGAGAGGGAGCACATCTGCACCTTGCCCCGCACCACCACGGCGTCCGCCGGCCGCCTCCGGCGGGCCAGGCGCCTCGCCCGCCGCTGTCTCCTGGCGCGCCGGCGCTGCGAGTCGCGGCGCTCGGACGAGCTCTGCGGGTGCAGAGTCAAGCGGAGGCTCCCGCCGCTCGCCGCCTCCTGCCTGTGGCGCGTAGCGACGATGCCGCGCAGGACTCCCCCCGTGGCGATCATGATCCACCCCTCTCCCTCCCACGCCTCTCTTGCTCGCTCGCCTGCTCCGTCTCCGGCCACGCAACTCACGTGGCCGCCTGCGTTCTGGTGGGAAAGGAGGGGGTGGTTAGCTGGGTGGTGGATTGGTTGGTGGGTGAGTGGGTGGGTGGTGGATTGGGTTGGTGGGTGAGTGGGTGGCTGGTGGATTGGGTTGGTGGTGAGTGGGTGGGTGGTGGATTGGGTTAGTGGGTGAGTGAGTGGGTGATGGATTGGGTTGGTGGTGAGTGGGTGGGTGGTGGATTGGGTTGGTGGGTGAGTGGATGGGTGGTGGATTGGGTTAGTGATGAGTGGGTGGGTGGTGGATTGGGTTGGTGGTGAGTGGGTGGGTGGTGTTGGTGGTGAGTGGGTGGGTGGTGGATTGGGTTGGTGGTGAGTGGATGGGTGGTGTTGGTGGTGAGTGGGTGGGTGGTGTTGGTGGTGAGTGGGTGGGTGGTGTTGGTGGTGAGTGGGTGGGTGGTGTTGGTGGTGAGTGGGTGGGTGGTGGATTGGGTTAGTGGGTGAGTGGGTGGGTGGTGGATTGGGTTGGTGGGTGAGTGGGTGGGTGGTGGATTGGTTGGTGGGTGAGTGGGTGGGTGGTGGATTGGGTTGGTGGTGAGTGAGTGGGTGATGGATTGGGTTAGTGGGTGAGTGGGTGGGTGGTGGATTGGGTTGGTGGGTGAGTGGGTGGGTGGTGGATTGGTTGGTGGGTGAGTGGGTGGGTGGTGGATTGGTTGGTGGGTGAGTGGGTGGGTGGTGGATTGGGTTGGTGGTTAGTGGGTGGGTGGTGGATTGGGTTGGTGGTGAGTGGGTGGGTGATGGATTGGGTTGGTGGGTGAGTGGGTGGGTGGTGGATTGGTTGGTGGGTGAGTGGGTGGGTGGTGGATTGGGTTGGTGGTGAGTGGGTGGGTGATGGATTGGGTTGGTGGTGAGTGGGTGGGTGATGGATTGGGTTGGTGGTGAGTGGGTGGGTGGTGGATTGGGTTGGTGGTGAGTGGGTGGGTGATGGATTGGGTTGGTGGTGAGTGGGTGGGTGGTGGATTGGGTTGGTGGTGAGTGGGTGGGTGATGGATTGGGTTGGTGGTGAGTGGGTGGGTGGTGGATTGGGTTGGTGGTGAGTGGGTGGGTGGTGGATTGGGTTGGTGGTGAGTGGGTGGGTGATGGATTGGGTTGGTGGTGAGTGGGTGGGTGGTGTTGGTGGTGAGTGGGTGGGTGGTGGATTGGGTTGGTGGTGAGTGGGTGGGTGATGGATTGGGTTGGTGGTGAGTGGGTGGGTGGTGGATTGGGTTGGTGGGTGAGTGGGTGGGTGGTGGATTGGGTTGGTGGTGAGTGAGTGGGTGATGGATTGGGTTGGTGGTGAGTGAGTGGGTGATGGATTGGGTTGGTGGTGAGTAGGTGGGTGGTGGATTTGGTTAGTGGGTGAGTGGGTGGGTGGGTGGTGGATTGGGTTGGTGGGTGAGTGGGTGGGTGGTGGATTGGGTTAGTGGGTGAGTGAGTGGGTGATGGATTGGGTTGGTGGTGAGTGGGTGGGTGGTGGATTGGGTTGGTGGGTGAGCGGGTGGGTGGTGGATTGGGTTGGTGGTGAGTGGGTGGTGGATTGGGTTGGTGGGTGAGTGGGTGGGTGGGTGGTGGATTGGGTTGGTGGGTGAGTGGGTGGGTGGTGGATTGGGTTGGTGGTGAGTGGGTGGGTGGGTGGTGGATTGGGTTGGTGGGTGAGTGGGTGGGTGGGTGGTGGATTGGGTTGGTGGGTGAGTGGGTGGGTGGTGGATTGGGTTAGTGGGTGAGTGGGTGGGTGGGTGGTGGATTGGGTTGGTGGTGAGTGGGTGGGTGGTGGATTGGGTTAGTGGGTGAGTGGGTGGGTGGGTGGTGGATTTGGTTGGTGGGTGAGTGGGTGGGTGGTTGGATGGGCTAGTAACGTAAAAACTGTTGGGGCACGTGCTGTTAGCGAGCACCTACTAAGGCCGGCGATTCCTGCTCAAATTGTCTGTGAAGCTGTACTCTTATTCATATCCCTGAGTAAGGAATGGAAATTCCACGTTCCTATGACGGGAGCGAGGGTGCGGGGAGACGGGGCACGCGGGATAAGGTTCACTGAACTATGTAGCTCTTTTGCAGAAGCGACCTGGCTATCATTATTGATAGCTCAACGAAGTGGCTTATCACATTGAATGTATCGCAGCCAAATGCTCTAAACGCGTGGTGATGAGAGACACAGACCTCCTGTACACCAGGCGAGGTGGTTAACATCTCCTAGCCACCGTGATGATGATGATGAGAGAGAGAGACACAGACCTCCTGTACACCAGGCGAGGTGGTTAACATCTCCTAGCCACCGTGATGATGATGATGAGAGAGAGAGAGACACAGACCTCCTGTACACCAGGCGAGGTGGTTAACATCTCCTAGCCACCGTGATGATGATGATGAGAGAGAGAGACACAGACCTCCTGTACACCAGGCGAGGTAGTTAACATCTCCTAGCCACTGTGATGATGATGATGATGAGAGAGAGAGACACAGACCTCCTGTACACCAGGCAAGGTGGTTAACATCTCCTAGCCACCACGGCAGAGCTTTATTCACGCTCCAGTCACATGGAGCCTCTCCCCGCCCAGATGGGCAGCTCCCTTCGCTGCTCGAGAGCCAACAGGGGAAATTCGACATTCCCATGGCGAGGGGTTAACTTTATTCGCTGGCACGTGGTGGCTGTGCGCGCCTGTAGCTTGGAGGCGGGGGTTGGTGGATCATGCAGAGATTTGTGAATTCCCCAAAGTCAAACTCGCTCATTCACCGCGTCACTCCGCTCACTCGTTCGCTCACCGGCGTTCAGTCGCCTACTCATCTCTCTTCTATCGCTACCACTGCTACGGTTACTGTCACCGTCAACGTCACTATTTATTGATTTTTGTGAACTATTCACCGTCATATGAATAAGGGCCACTGCCCGAAACGTCGCCTATTATAAAAAGAATTTATCTGAAGGCCACACACGCGCTGTTACTCGGGAATGCGTCCATCTCTATGTAGCACCATAACAGGTGGCAGTGGCCACGGTGATGCAGTGACGGTGATCACGCGCGCACGGCAAGAGAGGACATCGTGAATCTGTGTGCGGGAGAGCGGTGGTGCAGTGGTTAGCGCGCCGTGCGCGCTACGAACCCGGCGACCCGAGTTTGATGCCCGCTCACGGCCAACATCAACACCGGTGACCTTTATCTGAACAAGTCCTGGGCCTGCCTTAGATCGACTCGGCCTCAAATGAGTACCGAGCGCAATTTGTAAACATCGCCACTGCGGAGACAAAGGCGGCCCGGCGTGGTGCTGGCCACCCACCCCGTGCCGGCCATCACAGCTGCTCGCTAACAGCACTTGCCCTAAAAGTATGTTAAAGCTACACGGGGATCTTTGCCTTTGTGTGTGTGGCGGGTGTGAGTGGTGGGTAACAACCACTGCGCTCCGGACCCGACCCCCCGAGTTTGATTGCCGCACACAACCAACACCAGCGTCGAATATCCGAACCAGTCCTGGATCCTTGCCTAGAGTCGATTCGTCAGCACTGGGGAGACAAAGACGGCCGGGCATGGTGGCGTTGGTCACGCGCCCCTCGTGTGCCGTCCCGGCCTGCATAGGTGCTGCTCCTCGCGAACAGCACTTGCCCCTACAGCCTGTTGGAGTCTTCATTGTGTGTGGCCTCTGCAAATGTGTGTTTAGTTGCATGTTCCCGTGCATGTAGGGTGCATGTACGCATGCACGTGTGTTTTACACGACACTTCGCACGCACTCGATACACACACACTAGACAAACTACACTCACACGCACAGTAGACACACAGTGTACACAAACAAGAAACACACAGCAGACACACTAGACACACACACACTCGACACTCACACACTTCACACAACACACACACTTCACAAACACTCCCCGCACACACACACCCCACACACACCCCACACACACCCCACACACCCAAACACACTACACACACCACACACACACACCACACACACCATACACACACACCACACACACACCACACATACCCCACACACACACCACACACACCCCACACACACATACCCCACACACACCCCACACACACACCACACACACCATACACACCACACACACACCACACACATCACACACACACCCACACACACACACCACACACACACCACACACACACCCCACACACCACACACACCACGTACACCACACACACCACACCCCACACACACACCACACAAACACACTCCACACACACCACACACACACCCCACACACACACAACACACCATACACACACCACACACACCCCACACACACACCACACACACACCACTCACACCATACACACACACCACACACACCACACACCCCACACATACCCCACACACACACCACACACACACCACACACACCCCACACACCATACACACCACACACACCATACACACACACCATACACACACACCATACACACACACTACACAGAAACCACACACACACACACCACACACACCACACACACGCCACACACCATACACACCACATACCCCACACACACACCATAGAAACACACACCCCCCACACACACCACACACACACGCCACTCACACCACACACCCCACACCCCCCACACACACCGCACACCACACATACACACACCACACGCACACCCCACAGACACACCACACACATCATAGACACACACACCCCACACACACACCACACACACTCCACTCACACCACTCACACACACCCCCCCACACCACACACACACACCACACACACACCACACACACCATACACACACCCCACACACCACACACACACACCCCACACCACACACACACACCACACACACACACCACACACACACACCACACACACCCCCCACACCACACACACACACCACACACACACCACACACACACCACACACACCACACACACACCACACACACACACACACACCCCCACACCCACCACACACCACACACACCACACACACACCACACACACCACACACACACACACACACACACACCACACACACCACACACCACACACACACCACACACACCACACACCACACACACCACACCCCCACACACACACACACACCACACCCCACACCCACACACACACACCACATACACACACCACACACACACACACACACCCCACACACACACCACACACACCACACACACCACACACACACACCACACACACCACACCACACCACACACACACACCACACACACCACACCACACACACCACACACACACACCACACACACCACACACACACCACACACCACCACACACACCACACACACACCACACACACACACCACACACACACCACACACACCCACACCACACACACACCACACACACCACACACACACCACACACACACACACCACACCACACCACACACACCACACACACCACACACACACACACACACCACACACACACACACCACACACACACACCACACACACACCACACACACCACACACACCACACACACACCACACACCCCACACACACACCACACACACACCACACACACACCACACACACACACCACACACACCACACACACACCACACACACCACACACACCACACACACACACACACCACACACACCACACACACCACACACACACCACACACACCACACCACACACACCACACACACACACCACACCTGCAGGAGGAGGCAGAGGCAGCTGCCCTGGCCGGCGAGATCAGCGTCGCCCCGCTGACACCACGAGCAGAGCCCCCCCCCCTCTCTCCGTCTCTCTCTCTCTCCGTCTCTCTCTCTGTGCCCCGCGCAGCCTCGCGGACTCACGGCTCTCGTCGAGTACGAGTCCCTGCTCCTCCTCCTCCTCCTGCCATCACCACCTTCCTCCTCCTGCTCCTCCTCCTCCTCCTGCCATCACCACCTTCCTCCTCCTGCGCCTCCTCCTCCTGCCCCGCGCTCAAAGCAGACCGCGTGGCTCCGTGTCGCGCGCTCTGTGCGAGGCTGCTGCTGCTGCTGTTCCAAGAGAGTAGGGACACTGGTTGGACGGTGTAGCGTGTGTGTGGGTGCGTGTGTGGGTGCGTGTGTGTGTGTACGTGTGTGTACGTGTGCGTGCGTGCGTGTGTGTGTGGGGAGCGGTGGAGTAGCGCGCTGCGTTGCGCTACGAACCCGGCCACCGGAGCTCGAATCCCGCTCACGGCCCCAGCAGCCAGTGACGATTTTCTGAATCAATCCCGGGCCCCCAAGAAGTCACCCCAGTTGTAGATCAGGACCCGGTGCGACAGCGCCACTGAGGGAGACAAAGGTGACCAGGCGTGGTGCCGACCACCCACCCCTCGTGTACCGTGCCGTTCTTCGTCGGTGTTACTCGCTCACAGCACTTTCCCCACAATCTGGGGAGGCTATAGGGGGCGTCTTTGTGTGTTCTGGTGAACGTGCATGCGGCTCTGTGTGAGTTTGTGTCCTTTACGCCCCCACCGAAGATGAACATCAGTGGAGGGATGCAGGCAAGGCCGATGAGTCAGATGCCTCCCGTAACCTCCTGTCCCAAGTGTTAGCTAAAGTGGCCCCTCGGGATAGAGGCATCCTGTTGGGGCCAGAGTGATTGGAAGGCATGGGCTAGATCGGATCAACAACAACTGGAGGAAGCTGTTAGACTTCTGTGCGAGACTTCGTGGACACGCTGTTCCGGCATCGGCGCATCCACACGACGCCGGCTCCAAACAAGAACATCTGCCCGACTCTGTGTTGCCGGAGCAGCCAACGTGGGCCCATGTCATCGATACCAGGCGTGCAAAGCGACGCTGCATCTCTGGAGGTCTCTTCTCACCGTGCAGTGCTTGCCAGGAGCTCTCCCTGCGCGCCGAGCAGGAAGCTGCCCGGTGGTTGTGGCAATCAGTGCGGCCCCACTCCTCCTCCTCCTACTTAGGAAGGGGGACGACCATGACATGTTCTGTTCACGTGACAAACTTGACCAATTGGCGGTTTAACGACACGTTTATATATTTACGCGATCTAACCCCAAAAACACCTGTGCTTATGGAAGATGTTTTTTAGTTATTTAAATTCGCGAAAATAAATGCGTGTCGTGCACCCTCCGCCACTCGACAGAGCAAATTAATGAAGTGGTCTCTACTTGAGCAGCACCACCGGTGTGACGTTGAACTACGATCCACACGCGTTTAACAATGGGGTAGTCCGACGTTTCGCTGGGAGACACAACCAGCATCATCAGACAGTAGCTAGATTTGTGATCCCCGTGTTGCTGCTTGTCCACAGAGTGTTGGGACGAGGAGCAGCACCTGTGAAGGCCGGCACGGCACACGAGGGGGTGGGTGGCCAACACCACGCTCGGCCGCCTTTGTCTCCCCAGGGCTGATGTTTTACACACCGCACCAGGTACTCGTTTGAGGCTGAGTCGAGCTAGGGGAGACCCAGCACCAGTTCTGATAATTGTCACTGGTGGCAAGGCCGTAGCCATGAAGTCAACATTGGGGGGGGGGGGGGCAAATCTTCTCGGGGGTCTGGGGGTCCCCCCCCCCCCAGAAAAAAAAATCTAAATTTGAAAACTAATTTCCTGCCTAAAATATAAAAAAAAATCACTAACGCATGGGATTTATTTTTTATTTCTTTTTTACAATAATGTATAATACAGTAGTGTATTGTATTACATTGCTATGTTTCTTCTTTTTTACCTTTTCTTGTTTCATTGTATGTAATGGCAGAGATTAGGGATTTATAAAGTGCAACCATAACCACAATCATCTGGACAGAAATCTAAATAATAGCAATATATTTGTGGGGGGGGGGACATTTTGATCACATTTGACTATTGGGGGGGATGAGTGTCCCCCAATATATTGTATAATCACGGCCTTGACTGGTGGTGGCCGTGAGCTGAAATCGAACTCGAGTCGCACGGTTCGTAGCGCAGCGCACTTACCGCTGCACCCCCCCCCCCACTCAATACACACGCACGTACCAACAAAGACAAAGATGCCCCGTGTAGCCTTAACAGACTGTTGGGGCAAGTGCTGTTAGCGAGTAGCACCTGTGAAGGCCGGCACGGTGGCACACGAGGGGGTGGGTGGGTGGCCGGCACCACCCCCGGCCGCCTTTGTCAGCCCGAGTGGCGATGTTTACTACACACCGCACCAGCTACATACACACATACACACACACACACACGTACACACACACATACACACACACACATACGCATACACACACACATACACACACGCGCAGAGTGCTCGCCCCCGCGTGGTGCTCGCGCGCGCTCACGAGAGACGCGCTTTTCTTCACAGGAGCCGCTCTGGTTGCTAAGAGACCGCCTGCTGATGAGACGTCTTGCGGATCGAGGTGGGGGGGGATGTTACCTTGAGACTCTTCCACCAACACCAAGAACTCGAGCTCCCACACTCTGACTGTTCCGTCTCCTCCGCCAGCAGCACGCTGTGCTCAGCCACCACCACTCCCTCACTCACTCACCCACTTGCTCATCCACTCACTCATCCCCTCACTCATCCCCTTACTCACCCACTTGCTCATCCATTCACTCACCCACCCACTCATCCCCTTACTCACCCACTTGCTCATCCATTCAAACACCCACCCACTCATCCACTCACTCATCCACCCACTCATCCACCCACTCACCCACTCACCCACTCACCCACTCACCCACTCACCACACCGCAGGTCACCTGCTTCTTTGCTCGCACTGCTCCACTTTGAATTTCCCTCCTCCTCTAACCACAACCACCATCGTATCTACCCCCCCCCCCCCCCCCCCACCATCACCATCGTATCCCCCTACCACCAAAATCTGACAACAATAATCGCCTCGTTCAATTCAAGGAACGCGAACTAACCTCTGCTCTGTGACATCTGTGATAACGGTGCTGTTTGTCGCTGGCCGTTTGACTTGCTGGACCTTTGGGCCGTGTACTCAAAGAGCCCCGTGGGACGAGTCGGTGTCTTTATGTCGCCATGCCACCATCGTTGTTTATTTACTAATAATCTCGTGATGCGCTATGAAGAAGGAGTATTGTCCCAAACGTATTTTACATATTGTTTTCTGTTAAGGCCACATTGTTGTTATTGACGAGTGTGTTGAGTTGTTGATGTTGTTATTGTTATTGTCAATTGTGCGTGTGCATCACTGCTAACGCAGCAGCAGCAGTGTCATCGCCAACATAATCTCTCTCTCGGTTTATTCCCAGGCAGCCGAACCCCAGATTCGAACCCATGCAGGCGGTCGGTCTCGGTGCGTTTGTAACCTCTGAGCCACCTCTGGTTGGTCTTAAATATCGTTGTGAAATGTAATAAAGAATCTTCCTATAACAACAACAGCAGCGACAACAGCCTCAGCGGCGACAACAACCACCACTAACGCCGGGACAATTATACAACTCAGCGAAAACGCGCCCGCGCTGTGCACGCGTGGCGCATGCAGCACGAATCTAAATCCTTTCATGTCTCTCTCTTCTTTAACAAGTGTCGATTTTTTTTGTGCGGCCTAATTAAGAGACCCCGCTCCGCTCCACAGATGTCCGAATTTTGCACATCAAACACTGGCCCTTGCGCAACCAGCGCGTACCACTGGCCACTGACACACACACACACACACGTGTGTACACACACACACGTGTGTACACACACACGCGCGTGTCAGAGCACGAACGCCTTTGTATCGTGTGTCAACACTGCGCCTGTGTGTGTCCGTCTCGTCATGCAGCTCTCGCTGCGGCGCTTGAGCGCCACTGCTCTACGAACCCCGGCGACTCGAGTTGGATTGACGCTCACGGCCAGTGACATTGAACCTGTCCTGGGCGGTACCCGGTGCGTTGTGTATTAAACATCAGCACTGGGGAGACAAAGGCGGTCGGGCGTGGTTCTTGTCCACCGCGCCACCTCGTGTGCCGTGCCGGCCCCCACAGGTGCTACGCGCTAAGAGCCCTTGCCCCAAACAACCTGCTGGGGCTTTTATTGCGCATGGCAGCAGTCTGGCTCAGGAGGTCGACGCCCCCGTGAAGGTCTGCTGCTCCTGGTGGGCACGGCGAGAGGGCTTCAGCAGAGACAGACAGACAGAGAGAGAGAGAGAGTTCGTGGCCCTTTGCCGTTCTCCTGCGTTGGTTTCACTGCAGGCTCTCTCCGGGCATCTCTGTATCTGTGCAGGTCTTTGTGTATCTCTATGGGTTCACGGTATGATCAGTCGTTTGGGTTGCATGGATCTGTGTGCACCTCCATAGGTCGTTATTTATCTCTGTGTGTCTCTAAGAGTCTATTAGCATGTCTACGTGTCTCTATGAGTCTCTGTGTGTCTATATGTGTCTCTGTTAGTCTATATGTGTCTTTGTTGGGCTCTATGTGTCTCTGTGTATCTCTATGAGTCTCTGTGTGTCTCTATGTGTCTCTGTTAATCTCTATGAGTCTGTGTGTGTCTCTATGTGTCTCTGTATCTCTATGAGTCTATGTTGGTCTCTATGTGTCTCTGTGTATCTCTATGAGTCTCTGTTGGTCTCTATGTGTCTCTGTGTGCGTCCGTGGGTCTACTAGGCGGGCCCACTCGTCTGGGTTGCATGTCCACCACAATCGCGCCGTCGTGGGTGGGCGCGGCGCTGATGTCCCGAGCAAGCGCAGGTTCTGGCACGCACAGTCCACGTGGCGAGCGGGCGAGCGTTTCGTGCATCGATGAATGAATAATTGATTTCGTCATTTGAATGTAACGAACTCGAGTGGCCGGGTTCGTGACGCAGTGCGCTGACCACTGCGCCACCGCTCCCCCTAAACCACACACGTGCGTGTGTGATGTTGGTGCGTGTGTGATGTAGGGTGAGTGGTGGCGCAGTGGTCAACGCATTGCACCACGAACCTGGCCACCCGAGTTCGATTCCCGCTCGCGGCCAACATCGGTGACGGACATTGAAACCGGTCCTGTGCCTTCCAGCGAGTTGACTCAACCTCAAGCGAGTACCTGGCGCGGCGCGTATTAAGCATCGGCACCGGGGAGACAAAGGCGGTCGGGCGGGGTGCTGGCCACCCACCCCCCTCGTGTGCTGTGCCGACCTTCATTGGTGCTCGCTAACAGCACTTGCCCCGACAAACTGTTGAAGGCTATACGGGTGATATTTGTCTTTGTGTGACCATGTGTTATGTAGGTCGGTATGTCCTGTTCACTCTTTAATAATTAATCGATAACCATATATGAAGGATAAGTAATTGTAGGCAGATTATTAATTTATTATGAATTTTGACTCATTGCAAAAATAAAATCCATGTTGGTGGTGATTTTCATGTTTTGGGGATGATAATGTAATGTATTGATAATGATGAATTAGCTTATTGATGCTGATGATAATAAGGACGATATTTGCAATGATGATGATGATGTTTCGGGAAATGGCCCTTCTTCACAGCACAACATTAGAAGAGTAATTGCCCGAAACGTCAAGTATTATATGTTTTCCGTTGAAGGCCACGCACACACACGCTCACAGTGGTGTTACACACGAGTGTATATTGACGTGTTTGTATATTGACGTGTTTGTTTATCGACGTTCATGGTGCTTGTACACCATTGCCAACGCAAAAGCAGCATCACCACGTAATTATCCACGATGGTGATGTAATAGACGATTATTATAGTTTATGTAAAACGATAACAGGATGTGTATTAATTTTAGTGTGTCTACTGCGACTAATTTATGCAATGCTGGTTACTATTTATGTAACCAGAATCGTATGATGTGCAATGACTGTCAATAACAACATAATGGTGGTGTTTGCAGTGTGGTGCTGTTGCTGGTGACCGTGATGATGATGACGACGATGATTCCGACTGTTGGAATCTTGATGGTGAAGATCCTTCACGTTGTGTCACCCCGAGTAGACACAGTGTTGTGTTACACCATCTCCCACTTACTCCAAGTTACATAATTACATAATTGCATTATTACATCGTTACATAATTACATTGTTACTTTATTACACAGTTACATTGTTACATTGTTGATGAAAGTTGCAAGCGAGAATTTCATGATCGCTTGCAGCTGGGATTGGCATCGTCCCCCACTCCTCCTGAAGTCGAGGGTAAATGGGCGAGGTTTAGGACTGTGACTCATGCAGCTGCAATGGCTGCTTTGGGTACGCAGTCCAGACCTCCCCAGAGACTCTGGCTGACAGAGGAAGTGTTCAGGATAGTTGAGAAAAGCGACAGGCCCACTCTCATCGCCTACAGCATCCCACGTCAGAGAATGAAGAGGCTTACCGCAGCCTTCGCTCGGAGGTTCGGAGAGCCGTAAGGCGCTGCAAGGATGGGTGGTGGTCGCAGGTTGCTGAGGAGATGGAGTCTGCCTCAGTGGCCCGCGATCACAAATCATTATTTAACTCCATCAAAAAAGTAACCTGCAGCGCCACAACTCTTACCATCATTAGGGGGAAAAACGGTGATCCAATCTCCGACCCCCAGGAACAGATTTGCAGATTTGCTGAGCATTTCTGTGAGGTCCTGGGGGAGGGGAAATCCCTCAGCCAGGAAAACATCATGGCAGAAAGTGGGGATAACCCTGCTGAGGCTGCGGTGCCTAAAATATTGGAAGAGGTCACCCCCTGTGAGTGGCTGGCTGAGGTGCCATCTGTTGAGGAAGTACTGAAGGCGATCTGAGACCAGGAAAGGCACCGGGCAGAGATGATCTTCCAAGCGAAATGCTGACGGAGGGTGGCGTTTGTGCACATACTGCCCTATATGACATCATAACAAGAGTCTGGACCGCTGGACGGGTTCCGCTGGATTGGAAGGATGCCATGGTACAGACTGTAACAACTACAGGGGCATCTCACTCCTCAGTGTGCCGGGAAAGGTCCTGGCAAGGATTATTCAACATCGCCTTGCTAGGCACGCTGAGGAGAGGCTTGCGGAGCCCCAATGCGCTTTCAGGAAAGGGCGGTCCTGCACAGATGCCATATTTTCAGTTAGTCTGCTACAGCAGAGGTGTAGGGAATTTCAACAAGACCTACATCTCTGCATTATTGACCTGGTCAAGGCCTATGATAGCCTCTGTAGGCAAGGGCTCTGGGTTGTTCTTCGTGCTTTCGGAGTCCCTGACCCTCTGCTCACGATCATTGAGGACCTTCATGATGGTGGGCGGGCCCGGGTTAAACTACGTGGCCCGGAGTCAGAGCCTTTCCCTATACACCTTGGGGTGCGACAGGGATGTCCTCTGGCTCCCACATTATTTAACATCTATTTTGACCACGTAATTCGTGAAGCCTTCAATAGCTGTACCGGGGGAATCTCCATTTGCTACAGATATAATGGGAGGCTGATCGATGCCCGGGTGCGATCAAGGGATGGCTCCCTATTGGTCAACCACGTTGTGTATGCCGATGATTTGGTAATAGCTGCTCATTCAGAGGAGGAGTTGGAGACGCTGCTGCTGAGACTGGACCGTGCCACTAAGAGGTGGGGCCTTACCATCAGCCCCACCAAAACTAAACACCTGCCTTGGTATTTTGTACCATCGGACACTCCACCCCCACAACTCCCCATCGGTGATGGGGCAGTAGTGGAGAGAGTGTAGAGTTTCCCATACCTGGGCAGTGTGCTTATGACCGGCTCCAGTTTAACATCAGAGGTCTCACTCCGAATCAGTCGAGCGACAATATCTTTTCATCGGTTGCGTAACGCTGTGTGGAAGCTACCTGGTCTGTCGCTCTGCACGAAGCTTCAAGTCTTCTTGGCCACAGTCATTCTCTCCATTCTCTACGTTTGCGAAACGTGGACCCCCCTAATGGATCATCTTCGCCGGTTGGAAACATTTAGGCTGGCCTGCCTACGATCCATTCTGGGTTTAACGAGGCTGGATTGTGTGAGGAGCTCACAAATCCTTGAAAGATCTGGGTAAAGTCCCATCGGTGAGCTCCTCCGGCAGGCAAGGCTGCGTTGGCTGGGTCATGTAGCCCGCATGCCCAGCCACTGCATGCCCAAACAGCTTTTGTTCGGCCGGATCGAGGGGGCTAAATTGGCGCGGCACGGGCTGGATAAGAGATGGAGTGATGTGGTACAGGAGGACGTGGAGCTGAGTCGACTTGCCGATGACTGGTACCAGCGGTGTCAAGATCGGCCTCTGTGGAGGAGGCTCGTGAAGGACGCTACTGGGCAGTTGGAGGCAGTCGCCCTCCAGCAACAACGGAGGGCGCAGGAGCGACACTCACAACAACGAGCGGAACGCCGGGTGGCTAAAGCACAACAAGTTGGCACATTCGGGGGCACAGGTGGTGCATCAGCCAGTCATCTCAGTCATGTCAGTCAATCGACCCGTGGCACCTGGGTCTGCCCCGTGACCTCCTGCCAGCGGGCGTTCGACACTTCACGTGGCCTCAAGGTGCACATGGCCTGGCACAAGCGTCGTGGTGACGTCACCGCCACTTGGTGGCGAATGGCGGTTGTTGTTGTTGTTGAGTGTTCGTGACGGCGCCTGCAGGGGGCGCGCCAACTCCCCCGCTGGGTCGCGTCACCGGACGCGGCTCACGACCTGGAAGCGCTTCCACGTGGAGCGCTCACAACAACCACCACCACCACCACGTCTCGAGCTGCTGCTGCTGGTGGTGGTGCTGGTGGTGGTGCTGGTGGTGCTGGTGGTGCTGCTGGTGGTGCTGGTGGTGGTGCTGGTGGTGCTGGTGGTGGCGAGTCAGCTGATGGTGACGGCGGCGGCGCTGGTCACGGTGATGTGAGGGATGGGACGCCACGTCTGAGGAGGAAGAGCGGCCTTGACCAAGTGAAATGTGCGTTTGTTTTGTGTGCGCGCGTGTAGGTCGGCTTGGCCTCGAATGAGTGCTTGGTGCGGTGTGTAAAACATCGCCACCGGGGAGACAAAGGCGGTCGGGCGTGGGGCTGGCCACCCCCCACCCCCTCGTGTACCGGGCCGGCCTTCATAGGTGTCACTCGCTAACGGCACTTGCCCCAAAAGTCTGTCGAGGCTATACGGGGGATCTTTGTATGTGTGGGTGGGAGCGGTGGTGCAGTGGTTAGCGCGCCGCACTTCTAATCCGGCCACCCGAGTTCGATCCCCACTCACGGCCGACACCGGTGACCTCGATCTAAGCTGGCCCTGGCCCTCCCCTAGGTCGACTCAGCTTTAAACCCTCACCTTGCGCTGTGTGCGCGTAGCCACTGTGCGTTGAACTTCTTGCGCACCGTACGTAGCCAACCGTGCTCAGCGGAGGGGCGCGGAAACGACGACAGGCACTTAACGCAAACATTAACGCTGGGGAGACAAAGGCGGCCGGGCATTCTGTTCGCGCGCCGTGCTACTCGCCTGCAGGCTACACGGGGGATCTTTGTCTTTGTGCGCGTGGCGGTGCAGCAGCAGGAGCAGCAGCAGGAGCAGCAGCAGGAGCTACAGCAGCAGGAGGAACAGCAGCAGCAGGAGCAGCAGCAGGAGCAGCAGCAGGAGCTACAGCAGCAGGAGGAACAGCAGCAGCAGGAGCAGCAGCAGGAGCAGCAGCAGGAGCTACAGCAGCAGGAGGAACAGCAGCAGCAGGAGCAGCAGCAGGAGCAGCAGCAGGAGCAGCAGCAGCCCCGAGATGTACACGCTGCTGTCGGGCTTGTGGAAGTACATGTTCAAGAAGGACGAGTACTGCGTGCTCATCCTGGGCCTGGACAACGCGGGCAAGACCGTGAGTGCCGTCAGGAACAACCCTGGGGGAGCGGTGGCGCAGCGGTTAGCGACGAACCCAGCAGCGACCCCAGTTCGATTGTCGCTCGCGGCCAACACCGTCCCTGGGCCTCCCCTAGGTCGACTCGGCCTCAACGGAGTGCCCGCTGCGGCGTGTGGTAAACATCGCCGCTCGGGCGACACCGGCGGCCACCCATCCACTCCCTCGTGTGCCACAGTGCCGGCCTTCACCGGTGCTGCTACTGGCTAACAGCACTTGCCCCTTAACAGTCTGTTAAGGCCGTTTGGGGTATCTCTGTCTTAAAATAAAAAACAAATATCATGGGCGACGTTTCGGGCAATGGTGCTTGGGTCACAACACGTAATGTCACATGCGGTTATGACAAAGGCCCGGCTTCCAGTGGATTGTGACTAATGCACGAGAGGTTATCCCCTGGCTTTATGCGGTAGATGCGTTCTAAAAAAAAGTCTCCAGGAGGAGGAGGAAGGGGAGGAGGGATGACCCGGCCAAGATGAACGGCGATGAAGAGAGGGTTGCTGGTGGTGGTGGTGAGAGGGGGGAGGTAGGGAGAGGTGAGAAGGGAGGAGCGAGCAGCAGGGAGCTGCGTGGAGGAGGAGGAGCGGCGTCTGTTTTCACAGTGGGCGGGGAGAGGGGAGGGGCTCAGAGTGGGGGTGGTCACACGGGAGTCACGTGGTTCACGGGAGTCTTGAGCGGGTGTGGATCGAGGGGCTCCTCTGTGTTTGTTGGCAGACGTTCCTGGAGCAGACCAAGACTCGATTCAGCAAGAACTACAAAGCCATGAACCTGTCCAAGATCACCACCACCGTGGGACTCAACAGTAACTCCCCCTCACCACTCACCACTCACCACGCTCACCGCTCACCACTCACCACACTCCACTTGCCCCATGCCACTCACCACACACCACATAAACTTACACCGTACGTGTGTTGAACTTCTTTCGCGCCGTACGTAGCCGACCGCGCTAATCGGGGGTGCGGAGGAAGGACAAACTGAACACAACGACAAGCGGTTCTGACGGAAAGGGTTTTAAATGTAGGGTGCGCTACGAACCCGGCGACCCCAGTTCCATTCCCACTCACGGCGACCAACACCGGTGACAATTATTTGAACCAGTTTTGGGCCGCCTCTAGTTCCACTCGGTCTAAAATGAGTACCTGGTGCAGTGTGTAGTAAACATCACCGCTGGGGAGACAAAGGCGGCCGGGCGTGGTGCTGGTCGCCCACCCCCTCGTGTGCCGTGCCGGCCTTAATAGGTGCTCGCTAACAGCACTTGCCCCAACAGTCTGTTAAGGCTATACGGGGGATCTTTGGTGTGCGCAGTCGGGACGATCGACGTGGGCTCCGTGCGTCTCATGTTCTGGGACCTGGGCGGTCAGGAGGAGCTCCAGTCACTGTGGGACAAGGTGAGGTCAGCACGGTGCTCACCACACGCACTCACCACACGCACTCACCACACACTCACCACACACTCACCACACACACCACACGCACTCACCACACACACCACACGCACTCACCACACACACTCACCACACACTCACCACACGCACTCACCACACACTCACCACACACACCACACGCACTCACCACACACACTCACCACACACTCACCACACACTCACCACACACACTCACCACACACTCACCACACGCACTCACCACGCGTCTCACCACGCACTCACCACACACACTCACCACACACCACACGCACTCACCACACGCACTCACCACACACTCACCACACACTCACCACACACACTCACCACACACACCACGCACTCACCACACGCACTCACCACACACTCACCACACACACTCGCCACACACTCACCACACGCACTCACCACACACTCACCACACACTCACCACACACTCACCACACACACTCACCACACACACCACGCACTCACCACACGCACTCACCACACACTCACCACACACACTCACCACAGACTGACCACACGCACTCACCACACACTCACCACACACTCACCACACACTCACCACACACACCACACGCACTCACCACACACACTCACCACACGCACTCACCACACCACTCACCACACGCACTCACCACACACTCACCACACACACCACACGCACTCACCACACACACTCACCACACACTCACCACACACTCACCACACACACTCACCACACACTCACCACACGCACTCACCACGCGTCTCACCACGCACTCACCACACACACTCACCACACACCACACGCACTCACCACACGCACTCACCACACACTCACCACACACTCACCACACACACTCACCACACACACCACGCACTCACCACACGCACTCACCACACACTCACCACACACACTCGCCACACACTCACCACACGCACTCACCACACACTCACCACACACTCACCACACACTCACCACACACACTCACCACACACACCACGCACTCACCACACGCACTCACCACACACTCACCACACACACTCACCACACACACTCACCACAGACTGACCACACGCACTCACCACACACTCACCACACACACTCACCACACACACTCACCACACGCACTCACCACACGCACTCACCACACGCACTCACCACAGACTGACCACACGCACTCACCACACACTCACCACACACACTCACCACACGCACTCACCACACGCACTCACCACACGCACTCACCACAGACTGACCACACGCACTCACCACACACTCACCACACACACTCACCACAGACTGACCACACGCACTCACCACACACACTCACCACACACTCACCACACACTCACCACACGCACTCACCACACGCACTCACCACAGACTGACCACACGCACTCACCACACACTCACCACACACACTCACCACAGACTGACCACACGCACTCACCACACACACTCACCACACACTCACCACACACACCACACGCACTCACCACACGCACTCACCACAGACTGACCACACGCACTCCGCACTCACCGCACGCACTCACCACACACTCACCACACGCACTCACCACACGCACTCACCACACACACACACCACACACTCACCACACACACCACATGCACTCACCACAGACTGATCACACGCACTCACCACAGACTGACCACACGCACTCCGCACTCACCACACGCACTCACCACACACTCACCACACGCACTCACCACACGCACTCACCACACACTCACCACACACACCACACGCACTCACCACAGACTGACCACACGCACTCACCACACGCACTCACCACACACTCACCACACGCACTCACCACACACTCACCACACACACCACGCACTCACCACACACTCACCACACACTCACCACGCACTCACCACAGGCACTCACCACACACCACACGCACTCACCACAGACTCACCACACACACTCACCACGCGTCTCACCACACACTCACCACACGCACTCGCCACACGCACTCGCCACACGCACTCGCCACACGCACTCACCACACGCACTCACCACACGCACTCACCACACGTACTCGCCACACACACTCACCACACGCACTCACCACACGCACTCACCACACGCACTCACCACACGCACTCACCACACGTACTCGCCACACACACTCACCACACGCACTCGCCACACGCACTCACCACACGCACTCACCACACGCACTCACCACACGCACTCACCACACGTACTCGCCACACACACTCACCACACGCACTCGCCACACGCACTCACCACACGCACTCACCACACGCACTCACCACACGTACTCGCCACACACACTCACCACACGCACTCACCACACACACTCACCACACGCACTCACCACACGCACTCACCACACGCACTCACCACACGCACTCACCACACGCACTCACCACACACACAAATATCCTCACTCATGGAGGCTGTATATGCGAATCTGCGTCCGTTTGTCCATGCGCATGCATGCGTGCGTCCGTGCGCATGCAGTATTTTGCCGAGTGCCACGGCGTCATCTACCTGATCGACTCCGTGGACGAAGGGCGCCTCGTGGAGTCGAGGGACGCGTTCGGTACGAGCGCCCGCGGCGCGCCGCTGCCTCGAGAGAGAGAGACGGACGCTTTCGGTCTGTCCCCGACCACGCTCGCCCCGGCGCTGGCGGCGGCCCACGCACCGGGACTTGGGCATCCCGGCCCTGCTGCGCCGCCGGAGCCGTAGGCTGCCTGCCGCACGCGTTCCATTCTTCGCTTTCATGTTTAATCGCCTAAAATCAACGGAGGGCCCATTAGCGCAACCCGCCTCAACATTCTGTTGAAGGCTACTCGGGGGATATCTTTGTGCGTGTGTGTGTCTGTGCTTCTGTGTGTGCGTGTGTCTGTCTGTGCTTCTGTGTGTATGTGTCTGTGGTTCTGTGTGTGTGTCTGTGCTTCTGTGTGTGCGTGTGTGTGTCTGTGTGTGCTTCTGTGTGTGTGTCTGTGTGTGCGTGTGTGTGTCTGTGCTTCTGTGTGTGTGTCTGTGTGTGCGTGTGTGTGTCTGTGCTTCTGTGTGTGTGTCTGTGTGTGCGTGTGTGTGTCTGTGCTTCTGTGTGTGTGTGTGTGTGTCTGTGTGTGCTTCTGTGTGTGTGTCTGTGTGTGCGTGTGTGTGTCTGTGCTTCTGTGTATCTGTGCGTCTGTGTGTGCGTATGTGTGTCTGTGCGCCTGTGTGTGTTTGTCTGAGGGGCGCCACGATGGCGAGATGTTAACTACCTCGCCTGGTATGCAGGAGGTCATGGGTTCCATCCCGATCCTGACGCCTGCTGCTGTATATTTGGAGTTTGCGTCTCTCTCTCATGTTGGCGTGGATTTTTCTCTGGGTCTTCCCATTTCTCCCTCCATATGTGGCTGCTATATATTTTGATATGATACGCCACTTGAAGCTATCATTTGGGGTTAGGTCGCGTCTGAAAAAGAGCTGTACAGCTGAGTGGTTGGCTCACCGCGCTATGAACCCGGCAACCCGGGGTTCCACTCCCGCTCACGCCCAATTACGGTGGCAGTGACCAACAACGGTGGCAGTGAATATTTGAACCTTTTCTATTTTCCTCCCCGAGGTCGACTCGACTTGAAATGAGTACGCAGTGCGGTGTGCGTTCAACACGATGAGCACTGGGGAGACCGAGGCGGCCGGGCGTGGCTTTGGCCACCCAGCCAATCGTGCGCCGTGCCGGCCTGCGTGGGTAAAGGCTGTGCGTGATGCCGGTGGTGGTAACGGTGTGTGGCGTGCAGACAAGATGGTTAGCAGCGAGGCGCTGGAGGGGGTGCCCCTGTTGGTGCTGGCCAACAAGCAGGACATGGAGGTAGGTGGCCTCCCCTGCCTGTGGCAATGCTCCAGCCTCGCAGCCAGAAGCACCTGGGTTCAATTCCCGACCACGGGTGACTTTTTGCGTGGAGTTTTGTGTGTTCCCCTATTGTGCACAGTGAGTGTGTGTGTGTGAATGTGTATCGGCGAGAGTATGAGTGAGTGACTATGTTTGCCAGAGTATGTGTGGCCATTATAGGGGCTTCTCGCTAACAGCACTTGCCCCAAAAGTCTGCTAAGGCTATACAGGGGATCTTTGTCTTTGCGAGGAAATGTGGGGAGTTTGTAAATTCTCTCCCTCTGTTCTCCGCATGGGTTTCCTCCGGGTTGGTGTGGTTGTTGTGATTGTTGTTGTGATTGCTGTGGTTATTGTCGTGGTTGTTGTGATTGCTGTGGTTATTGTCGTGGTTGTTGTGATTGTTGTGGTGATTGTTGTTGTTCTTGTGGTTGTTGTGGCTGCTGCGGCTGCAGGGCTGCCTCACGGTGCCCGACATCAAGACGGCGTTCAGCGACTCCGCCACCAAGATCGGAAAGAGGGACTGCCTGGTGCAGCCCAGCTCGGCGCTCACCGGGTGAGCATGACGCCTGCCTCCTCGCCACCCCTGTAAACACCAGCACTGGGGAGACAACGGCGGCCGGGCGTGGTGTTAGCCACACCACCGCGCCCCATCACGGCCTTAACAAATGCTGCTCTTGCACCGACATCCTGTGTGAGCTACACTGGGAACCTTTGTCTCTTTGTGTGTGTGCAGGCATGTGCATGTGCGTGCGTGTGCGTACGTGTGCGCAGGGAGGGAGCGGTGGCATAGCAGTTAGCGCGCCACGCTAAAAACCCCGGCCACCCGAGTTCGATACCCGCTCACGGCCAACGCCAGTGACGATTATCTGAACCCGTCATGGGCCTCCCCTAGGTCGACTCAGCCTAAAATGAGTACCTGGATATAAAGGTGGCCGGGCGTGGTGCTGGCCAACTCACCCCGTCGCGTGCCGGCCTTGATCGGCGCTGTTACTTGCTAGCAGCACTTGCCCCATACAGTCCGTTAAGGCTACATGGGGGCTGGGGGGGGGCGGTCTTTGCCTTCACAGGGACGGCGTGAACGAGGGGATCGAGTGGATGGTGAAGTGCGTGGTGAGGAATCTCCACCGGCCCCCGCGGCACAAAGACATCACCTGACCCCGTCTCCGCTGCCTCGCGCTGCTCCCGCTCGGCGTGGTGGGCGTGGGATCTTCTCCGTCTGTCTTCGTTCAACTCGACCCGTGGGTTGGGGGGTGGCCGGGTGACGCGCAGGGGAAGGGGGCGAGGGAGGAGCGGAGGGGAGGAGGCGAGGGTTTGGGAATGGTCGCGTTCGAGACGCAGAACTGGGAACGGCGAAGGTTCTTCAAGTGGCGTTTCAGCCGCCCAGCCTCGGGACCCATCCGAGACTGGAACCGGCTTCTCGAGTCGAGCTAGTCGACGGTAACTCAGCCCGGTCGCCGGTGATTTGCATCTCTAACTTTGTTTTATTTTCACCACTTAATTTAGGCGATTCCAGGCTCCCCTCCCCCACGAATGAAGCGTTTTACATCGACAATTTGACGAGCACCCAGGATTTCCACCATTTCCGCTATCGACGGCAACCCGGATAAGTCGCTCACTCGGCACGAGATCGATTATCGCAAACTCCGCCGGCCTGCGGTAAAGTTCAACACGCCAACACCGGTACCACCAGATCTCGGTACTCATCAATCGCCACGGTGGCGAGATGTTAACTACCTCGCCTGGCAAACAGGAGGTCGTGGGTTTGATCCCAACCCTGACGCCTGTTGTATTTTTGGAGTTTTCATGTTCTCCCCGTGGTCGCGTACATTTTTCTCCGTGTCCTCCGGTTTTTCCCTCCACATTTAGAATCAACAGCGTTTAGTATTTGTGTGTGTGTATTTGGCTGCTGTGCATTTACACACGATGATAAGCCAAATTGTTGGGCTCTCATTTGTGGCCAGGTCGCTTCTGAAAAAGAGCTACATAGCTTAGTGGGCCTTAGCTAGCCAAATAAAAACTCCCGCCACCAACAGCAGATGCCAATTCCCGGGCTGCGTTCTGGTGGGTGGGTAGGGCGTTGATGAGCACCGAGATCTGGTGGTGCCGGTGTTCTGTAGAACTCTACCCCGAGAGGACACCGCACAGTTTGTGACGTCCTGGATTTGGCCTGCAGTGGGAAAGGTGGTGACCCTACCACTCACCTACCCACCCATCTGTTCATTCACTTACCGATTCACCCACCCACTCATTCACTTACCGATTCACCCACCCGCTCATTCAATTTCTCATTCACCCACCCACTCAATCACAGTACACTGAGCTGTATCACAGGATACTGCACAGGTTTGATAATAGACTTAGTCGTACTGACTTGAGAAATATGGCGTGGGTTTGGTCTGCAGTGGGGAAAAATGACAGCCGCAGTCTGAGTCCATTGATGAAGAAGGCTGCTGCTGCTGCGAGCGAGGATCTCGTTGTGCGTTTTGATAATTGTCGGCCTGTGAACAAGGGGAGGTGGATTAAACAAAAAAATAAAAAACATTCATTCATGGCTATTGGGATTTAGACTAATATCTAAATGTAATAATCTTTTACCTGTAACTGTTGCGTAACGATAGATATTATCAGACGATTGCTGCGTAACGAAAGGAAGAGGCACACTTGTTAATAAACCCTGTTTGGTGTTAAGTCGCCTGCGTTGGTTGTTAATCAGCAGCAGTAGCCATGGTCAATCCACTGCTGGATGTAGACCCCCACCCCCATCAACGTCATCGCAAGCCCTCCCGGTCCGCTGACTCCACAATGATTCCCCTCTCACCTGCACGAGCGCTCACAACGCCAAGCGGCCAGCAGCAAACGGCACGGCTGAAGGTGTCATACAACGGGAGGTGACGCGCGTCCTGGGTTGAGCGATAGGAGAAGGGGATTCCAGAGCGGAGCGAGGGAACACGTGGAGAGAGACGTGTTGTGACCTGCAGTGTGGTGAGTGGGTGAGTGAGTGCATGGGTGGGTGAATGGGTGAGTAGGGCAATGATGGATGAGTGAGTGGGCGAGTGTGTTGTGACCTGCAGTGTGGTGAGTGGGTGGGTGGGTGAGTAGGGCAATGATGGATGAGTGAGTGGGCGAGTGTGTTGTGACCTGCAGTGTGGTGAGTGTGTGAGTAGTGGGTGAGGGGGTGAGTGTGTTGTGACCTGCAGTGTGGTGAGTGGGTGAGTAGGTGGGTGATTGGGTGAGTGGATGAGTGAGTGGGTGAGTGTGTTGTTGTGACCTGCGGTGGGGTGAGTAGGTGGGTGATTGGGTGAGTGGATGAGTGAGTGGGTGAGTTGTTGTGACCTGCGGTGTGGACGAGACTAGTGATCATGGGAGCAAGTGACCTTGTCGTAGCGACAGAAGAGTGACAGGGAGGCGACTGGTGAGCGAGTGACGACTGAATCGGTGAGTGCTGGGGTATCGGTCACCCTGACTGCAATTCGAGCGAGTTATACAATTAGATAATGTTTTAGTTTCTCCCATTTAAGGCCTCAGTGTTTCTGATGAATGTTGTGAGTTGTGCTCGTGCACGACTGCCAACGCAGCAGCAGCATCACCAAATAATGCAGTCGTGATTGGTTTCAGCAAGCGCGGCTGCTGCTGATGAGACTCTGAATGTCGAAACTGGTCCAGGGTTTCTGCCCGTCCCGCACCAGGAAAAAACGCCGCTGATGAAGTCCGCACTGCCAGAAGGCCGCGTGGCTGATGGGATGTGTGAAACAAATTAATACCGTTTGTTTATTATGAGGCGGGGCAGATAAGGGGGAGGGATTTGAGTTTTCTGCTTTAGTTAATTTGAAATCTTTAACGAAATAAGTAACATTATTGGTTCTTTCGGTAAAGTCACGTAGAAGGGAAATAATAAAACAATAAAATTATCACGACATGTCGATTGCAACACAAGCAATCATCAGGTGTGAAAACCACAGCAAGAAAATTTGAAAAACCGCCACTTTTTTCTAATTTTCTTGTGGTTTCCACACCTGATGATGATTGCTTGTGTTGCAATCGAAACGTCGTGATAATTTAATTGTTTTATTTTATTATTTCATTATTTCCCTTCTACGTGACTTTACCAAAAGAACCAAGAATATGAATCCCTGCAGTCACGAAAGCTTTACATCGAGAAATAAGTAACGTCACGATAATCAGATTGTAAAAGTTGCAGTGGGTTTATACTCTCCAACACCGGTGTGCTGTATTAGTAACGAATTGGCACGTTCTGTAAGTGACAAACATTACTAATTGGCTGTGTCGGGTGGTGGCGGGTTTCAGCGACACATATATTTACGAGATCTAACCCCAAAAAAACCTAAATTGTGAATACTGAGACATATTCTTGGGTCTTTCGGTAAAGTCACGTAGATAGGTTCAAAGAAGATAACAAACCTATCTACGTGGCTTTACCGAAAGACCCAAGAATATGAATTCCTGTAGTCACGAAAGCTTTAAGTCAATAATGAGACATTGGGGGAGACGTCTCGCTCCGCCCCCCCCCAACATTGGCCCCGCCCCTACCCCCCGCAGCCCCCCCCACCCCTGACTTAGTCCCGTGACGTCACTCTGCCCAGGACCAACATGGCGTTCCCTCACATCGGCGCGAAGAGAAAAGTGTGCTACTACTACGACGGTAAAACGATGGCGACGCGCCCCTCCGCGCACTCCGTGAACTCACTCGCACGCTCGCACACCCGCGAGTTTATGGGGCGCCGGGTGGGTGGGTGATGTGGGCGGCGGCGAGGGGAAACGAAAATATACGAGACCGAGCCGCGACCCGTATTGGCGCTGGTGCCTCCGCCGCGCTCCTCGCACCCAGCCCGGCGGGGAATCTAGCCGAGGCCGGTGGTGCCGTCGAGTGCTGGGCTAGGCCGCGAGCACGCTCTCTCGCGGCCTCGCCCCCGGAGCGATGCTTCGAGGTCCGACGCGGCCGTGGGCGCGTTCCGACTCGCGGAGCCGCTCGCGGGCGGCAGGATAAGTGGCCCGGCCGGCTTGGGGTGGTTGAGTTTGTGTGCGAGGTGGATGCGAGGTGAGAGAGAGGCTGAGAGCCATTGAAGCTCTTTGTTAAGTCCGCGACGATGAATCCCCTCGATAAGGACTCACTCCCAGCGTCTCGTCACTCTTCTGTGGGTATTTTTATGGAAGTGAAGATTTTAAACAACTATATGTACACTCTTGAAGGAAGTAAAAATTCTAAGGATGGACGAGCCCCCGTCAAGAGAATGTGGAATTTCCATTGCTTTGTTCGGCCGCCATCTGCAATGTGCGTTACGTATCGTGAATAGTTTGATTATCTTCGACATCGATGAGTCTTTTAAATGCGAACCAAATATTCAGGCAACGTACAGATATTTACAAGTATATATATAATTATACGTTAAGCGATCGTTTTGTCTTTGTCTGGATCAACTGTGCCCCCTGGCGGCGGGTTGGAAGTTATAATAAACACGGCGCTAATTGGCTGGCCTTTGTGCTTCCTGGTTTCAAAATGGGGGGCTCAAGAGTCGATTCTTCTCGCCAGCAGCCGTGCTCGGCTCATGAAAAGACCTCGAGTGATTTCCTCCTGCCCAGTGATTTTTTTTTAAGTTCATTTATTTGGTATAGCACCGTGAGCCATGCGGCTCTTGAATCGGGTGCAACCGCAACAAACAAAAACATGAATAAGAAAACATCTTAAAGTGAATACGCGCAACAGAAAAATCCAGAAAAAAACAGCAAAGTCTTCCAGACAAAGCACAACGATTGCCTCCTGCCCGGTGATTGCCTCCAGCTCGAATGAGCTTTCAGACATCGGTGTTCCAAATCTCCCCTTTTACAGCCCTGCACGGCTAGTGGTGGGAAAAATAAATCCACATTTCTATGGCAGAGGCAAGCCCATTCGTAAAACAACCACCCTTCATTGCCCCACAAGGTGCTTGATATTTTATCGACCCCTGAGGAAGGGATGATGGGCTGAGTCGACCCCTAACCAGGATATGACTTCGCGACCTCTAATATTTTACTTGTTTGTCCAGAAAAGCCATTCAGAGGCGTAGGACTCGTCAGGAGGATCCTTCATTGGCTTTTTATTTTAAGCTGCCAATGAGTTAAGACAAGTAGGAGGAAACCGTAGCACCCGGAGAAAACCCCACGCATTGCGTGGGGGAGTACTCTGTCCCCCCACAAATAGGAACAAATGGCCATTCGTCCACTTGCTGTACTAGCTTTTCCTTGGTGAGCCAGGGTACACACTATCTGCTGGATAACATTTAGGGCAATGGCCAGTCTTCATAACAGGAGTGGGGGGGTGGCAAAGTCAATCCATAGGCAGATGGGCTATTGCCCAAAACGTTGCCTATTATATTTGTTATTGATCTATAAATTAAATTACATTATACAGTTCTTTCAAAGAAGTCGGTGTGTTGCTCCCTTTCTGTTTCTCTGTTAAAAATGTAAAACTGTGATGCTTTTTTCGAGATATCACTATCCGTGTGACAAACCGATAACCTGTCTTTTACCGTTTTAAAGACCTTAATGGGTGCCCTCTTTTGCGTTGCAATCGTCGCGCCCTCACTGTGCAGGTGACATCGGAAACTACTACTATGGACAAGGTCACCCCATGAAGCCACACCGCATTCGCATGACCCACAACCTGCTGCTCAACTATGGCCTCTACCGCAAGATGGAAATCTACGTGAGTGGGTGCAGGGCTTGTGGGACACCGGGAACAATAAACGATCTTTGGGAGATACCGCGCTGGCCACTGCTTGTCACGGCCACACTGTCGCATCGTTCCAGCATTGTCGCGGCTTTCGTTCTGTTTATAAATGTATGCCAGTAAATGTAGCGGTGATCTCCATTCGTAACTGGCCTGATCTTTCCACTGCTGGATGAAGGTCTTGCCAAGCCGTCGCCAAACTTTCACGGCGGTCTCATAACATTCATGTTGACAACAAAAAGCTCAAAACATTAATCAATAACACTGTCGCCTTAAACAGAACATGTAAAACATAGCCGACGGTACAGATAGTCCCTGAGACCCATTCATAAGTAGATACCTCCGCGGTTCGTAGGTACGATCGAACATTCGCAAGTCGGATGGTTAAAAACAATAACATCTTATGGCGGTTCGTTTGCAAGTTACAGATGTTCGCAAGTCAGACGTTCATATCTCGGGGACTGCTTGTGCATTTAAACAGTATGAAATACAATACATTTACTCGAATGAAGGTTGACTTGGACAAACTTAGGGAAAAGAAACATTCGTTGTAAACTTAGTGGAAAAACATCAAAATGTATTTTGGGTGATTGTCGCATGTGACATGCTGTCGCCCGGAGCCTGTTCTGGGCCCGTTGTGGTGGTGGCTTGCTCTGTGTGTGTACGCGTGTGGTGCCCGCGCTCGTCATCACGTGTGTCTGACGATGCTGTCGTCGCTCGGCCTCTCGCAGAGGCCGCACAAGGCCACGAGTGAGGAAATGACCAAGTACCACAGCGACGACTACATCAAGTTTCTGCGCTCCATCCGCCCGGACAACATGTCCGAATACAGCAAGCAGATGCAGCGCTGTGAGCATCGCAGCACACGCACGCCACACACATAAAGACAAAGATTCCCCCTATAGCAAGTGCTGTTAGGGAGCACCTATGAAGGCCGGCACTCACACGAGGGAGTGGGTGGCCAGCACCTCGCCCGGCCTGATGCGATGTTTACACACTGCACCAGGTACTCATTTGAGGCTGAGTCGACCTCGGGGAGGCCCAGAACTCATTAAGATAATCGTCACTGGTGTTGGCTATGTGCATATCCTCACACCCATATCTTTGCACACATTTTACGATGGCACTAGATTCATGAAATGATTAAACAAAGAAAAAATAAGTTTAAAATATTACGAAATCAATTCATGTATAAAAACCCAGTCATGAAGTTGGTAAAATATCCAAATATAGGACCACAAAGCTTGGGAAATTGTTGGTGCTTGCCTGTTGTTTCCCCTGCCTCCGTGTAAAATCGGTGCGTGATACGGAGTCTGCTCCAGTGTTGGTAACGATGCAATCTGCATGCATGATGCTGTATCAAAATAATTATTTGTACCGGTCCATAACATTGCGATTTGTTTTGTGTGTGTGGCAGTTAATGTGGGAGAAGATTGCCCGGTGTTTGACGGCCTTTACGAGTTTTGCCAGCTGTCCACTGGCGGCTCTGTGGGTGAGCTTCACAGCAGTACAACGTCAACCGCCGTTAATCACGGCACTTGCACCACGCTAGATGCACTTTTGAGGCCACGTGAAGTGTCGGAAGGCCCGCTGGTAGGAGGTCACAGGACCGACCCAGGTGCCCATGAGTTGACTGGTCTGTGCACCAGCTGTAGTACACAGCAGTGCACACACATGAACACATTTTAATCCGCATGCAGTAACCAACTGGGATGCATTTTGTATCTCCTCCGTGAGGGCGAGCACAAACAGTTTATTAAAACACACAAACAATGTTTCCGTTTTGACTTAAAACTTTCGTGACTGCAGGAATTCACATTCTTTGGTTCTTTCGATAAAGTCACGTAGATTGAAAATAAAAATAAATAGTTTGTCTACAAACTAAGCTTTTTCTGCGGCAGCAGTTACATTGGGGAGACTTAGCGACATGTCTCGGACCGTGTTCGTGAACATAAGGTGGATTTGATACACGGTAGGACCAATACTTCTGCTGTAGCTGATCATTATTTTAATGCGGCTGGCTCACGCAAAATTGATTTCTCTAAAACGATGGTACTTTGCAAGCCTACTGGCTATCAACAAAGATTTGTTCGTGAAGCCATCCACATATATAGACACAGGCACAATATCAACCGTGAAGACGGTTATAAACTCAGCAATCATTGGAAAGATGTCTTCAACCACTTTGGGTCATGACTTGATTTGTGATTTCTTGTCAACCTCCACCGTCATCAGTGTGGGTGTGTGGAGCGAGGTGCAATGCTCCCTATCTCTACCCCCCCTCTCTCTCCCTATCTCTACCCCCCTTCTCTCCTCCTCTCTCTCCCCCTATATCTCCCCCCTCTCTCTCCCCCTTTGTCTTCTCCCTCATTAACATTAGCTGCCCCGCCCGTGCTGCTGACACACTTGGACTACACCGCTCGGCACGAGCTCCACGCCTCTTGCCCCGCCCACTCACAACTTTAGCTCGTCCATTCATGCTGCTCCGTGGCTCTTGGCCCCCACTGCTTCTGACACTTGGGCTGTCCCCATGTTAAACCTTTATAAACAGTTGAAGTTAGAGGCTTACCCCCATTTTCTCTCCGCCTGATGACGACCGCTTGTGTTGCGATAGAAACGTCGTGAGTTTTTGGTTTTTTATATCTATATTTTTCTATCTACGTGACTTTACCGAAAGAACCAAAGAAAATGTTTGCGTTGAGCCCGGACATTGTGCGTGCGCGATCGTTGCTCCGTCCCAGCCGGCGCCGTGAAGCTGAACAAGCAGCAGACGGACATTGCCGTCAACTGGGGCGGCGGGCTGCACCACGCCAAGAAGTCCGAGGCCTCGGGCTTCTGCTACGTCAACGACATCGTGCTGGCCATCCTGGAGCTGCTCAAGTGAGGGGGGGGGGGGGTGCAGGCAGCCAACGCCGTACGGTTCACACGAATAGTTGAGGCAGCGGGGCGGGTGGTCCCGACACTCTGGTTTGAGTCTGGGTTTCAACCAGGTTCATAAGTCAAGTGGCGAGTTTTGAAGGTCCTCGGCCCAGTCACCGATGACCGACCCGCACGTCATCTTCTCTGTCGTTAACATCGTTAGGCGAGTTGGACAGTCAAGCTCTTGAGCATGTAAAAAAAAACACAACGTTGATTTTGCTGCCGGAACTTTTTTCGCGCAACTTCTGCAGCTGCAACGGCGAGGGTACGGTCTGTACGAGCCGGCGGGTGCGCACCTTGTCATTATTTGCCGGTGTGACTGCGTGTGATATTCATAGTTTAATTGCACGCTGTGTAAGATGTAATTAGTTTGTACGCGTGTCACGATGTGTTTGCGATGTGGGTAACGGCGGCGCAATGGTTAGCGCGCTGCGCTACGAAGCCTGGCAACCCAAGTTAGATTCCTTCTCATGACCAATAATAGTACCAATTATATGAACCGGTCTTTGGCCTCCCCTAGGTCGACTCGGCCTCAAATGAGTACCTGGTGTGAAGTGTAAACACCACCAATGGGGAGACAAAGTCAGCCGGGCTTGGTGCTGGCCATCCACCCCCTCGTGTGCCACAATGCCGGCCTTCATAGGTGCTACTCACTAACAGCACTTACCTCAACGGTCTTTTAACGCTACGTGGGGCACCTTTGCCTCTCTGCTTGCGTGCAGGTACCACCAGCGCGTGCTGTACGTGGACATCGACATTCACCACGGGGATGGCGTGGAAGAGGCGTTCTACACCACGGACCGCGTCATGACCGTGTCCTTCCACAAGTACGGGGAGTACTTCCCCGGCACGGGAGATCTGCGGGTGAGGCGACCTGACCTTCCATCGCACGCATGCGCACGCACACCTGCCCGTCTTCTCTGTGCTAGTGGGAGCGGTGGCACGACGGTTAGCGCACCGCACTACGAGCCATGCGACCCGAGTTGGATTCCCACTCGTGGCCAACAGCAGTGACGATTATCTGAACTGGTGCTGGGCCTATTCTTTGGGTCTTTCGGTAAAGTCGCGTAGATAGGTTCAAAGAAAATAACAAAAAACTACGATGTTTCGATCGCAATACAAGCATTAGTCATCAGGCTCTTCCTGTTATTTTATTTGAACCTATCTACGTGACTTTACCGAAAGACCCAAAGAATATGAATTCCTGCAGTCACGAAAGCCTTAAGTCAAGATTTGGTCCTGGGCCTCCCCTCTAGGTCGACTCGGCCACAAATGAGTACCTGATGCGGTGTGTAGTAAGCATCGCCACTCGGGAGACAAAAGTGACAGGGCGTGGTGCTGGCCACCCACTCCCTCGTCTGCTGCTCCGGCCTTCATAGTTTGTGCTACTCTCTAACAGCACTTACCTCAACAGTCTGTTAAGGCTACACGGGTGGGGTGGGGAGGAAATCTTGTGTCTTTGTGAGACTGTAGCCTTTGGGCCTGTGCTCAGCCACTGCTGTTTTTAACAACGCGTGCCAGCTCTCGCTAACCTTGCGTGCACCTGTGACCCCCACCACAACCCCGCAACAGGATATTGGCGCCGGGAAGGGCAAGTATTACGCGGTGAACTTCCCGCTGCGCGACGGCATCGATGACGAGTCTTACGAGGCCATCTTCAAGCCGGTGAGCCGTCCGCCGCCTGCTGGGGGGTGGCCCTTTTTCCGCATCCTCACGCGGTGACGCCGGTCAATCGGTTTTCGCTTTTGTGGTGAAATCGGCCCATGCCCCCCGGCGAGCGGTTCCTGACTTTCGTATTACCGGTTCCAAATCGTCATAATTTTATGCTGGTTGTCGTTTAACGGCCTCGGGAAAAACCGCAGCTCCTGTGAGCTTCACTCGGACGCGGTGTGCGCGCCCTCCCCTCGCCACGCAGGTGATCTCCAAGGTGATGGAGATGTACCAGCCCAGCGCCGTGGTGCTGCAGTGTGGAGCCGACTCGCTCACCGGCGACCGACTCGGCTGCTTCAACCTCACCATCAAGGGTGAGCGGGCGGGCGGGATGTGCCCAGGTTTAACCTCCCGGCGAACGGCAGCACCGGAGAGGAACAGATCGTGCGAATAGGTCCTCTGCCAAAAGTTGGTTTCACCAGCTGGTAACTCGATTCAAGAAACGTGTAAAAATCTCTTAGACATTACAACTTTGCCAGCGCTATGTTGATTCTGGCTGCTCGGGGTTCCAGAGCCCTTGTGCCTATGCTCGGCAACTCCACTGATGAACTCTTCTTCTGATGAATTCAACACGAAAGAACGCATCCTCTTGTCCGTCGCTCGTCCCTGCAGGCCACGCCAAGTGCGTCAACTTCATGAAGAGCTTCAACTTGCCGCTGCTGATGCTGGGCGGCGGTGGCTACACCATCCGCAACGTGGCGCGCTGCTGGACCTTCGAGACGGCCGTGGCTCTCGACAGCGACATCGCCAACGGTGCCCCCCCCACCCCCTCCAACAGCCCCCTCCCCCACCCCGTGCAGCCTTAACAGACTGTTGGGGGGCGAGTGCTGTTAGCGAGTAGCTGGCACGACACACGAAAAGGGGTGGGTGTCCAGCACCATGCCCAACGTGCCTTTGTCTCTCAATTGGTGATGTTTACACATCGCACGGGTATTCGTTTGAGGTGGACGACCCAGGAGAAGGCCATTACTGGTTCAGATAATCGTCACTGGTGTTGGCCGTGAGCAGGAATCGTTCGACTAACTGGTGATCCCATTCTGTTTGGGTGGACACAGGCAGAGGGAGGGCATGTTAAAAATCTTGCACCATTTCAACAACCGCCACCAGGAGATAGAATCGAACTTGCGACTTCTGCATGGCGAGTCTATTGCACTGCGATCCGTCACACCACTGTGTGCAGCTCCCTTCACTTCTCAAAACGCTTAACGTTGCAATGTGTACTACCGCTGTAAGCATTTCTGTTCGTGCGGCAAAACCATTTCCGTCAAGTCAGTCGGTTTATTTGTGGCATGGCCCATTGAGCTCTCTTTGAATGGCGACGCGGCCAAAGTGGCTGATGCGAAGGTAGGGAGCACGTAACACGGGAAGTGAGAGAGCTTACGGAGGTTGCAGAGGTTGAGAATAAAAGCTGGGAAATATAAACATGAAAAATAAGTACAATTATAGACGACCAGTCCTATGTACAATAGAAATCTAGCGAGCAATCCACATTTACACCGTGCATGACGAGTGAGAGGAACCTGTGTATGGCATCTTACAGTGGCAGCGTTTATTAATACAACAGCAAGGGTGGCAGTTTAATATGTAGGCTTTCGCGACCATTATCCATGATATATATTTTTTGTTTGATTGCGTAAATATATAAATGTGTCATTAAACCTGCCACCACCTCACAGCCAATTAGTAAGGGCTGCAATCGCATTTCCTCTTTTACCTGCGACGCAAGCAAACCAAAAACCTCGCTGTGAACGACCCGGCCACGACGCTCGGCAGTCGTCATCAAAGCAGCGCGCGCATTGTGGACAGCGCGGTGAATCCCCCCCCCCCCCCCCCCCCCCGTGTTCCCCCCACACCCTCCTCCCCCATCAGAGCTGCCCTACAACGACTACTTTGAGTACTTTGGGCCGGACTTCAAGCTGCACATCAGCCCCTCGAACATGACCAACCAGAACACCCCCGAGTACCTGGAGAAGATCAAGTGAGTCCCGCGGCCACTGCCCCCCCCCCCATTGTGACGAGTGCGGACCCCCCACCACCACCACCCCCACCAGCCTCCCACCAGCCTCCCACCAGCCCCCCACCAGCCCCGCTCAGCTTGTGTTCCTCTCCCGCCCGCAGGCAGCGGCTGTTTGAGAACCTGCGCATGCTCCCGCACGCGCCCGGCGTGCAGATGCAGGCCATCCCGGAGGACGCGGTACCCGAGGACAGCGGCGAGGAGGAGGAGGACCCCAACAAGCGAATCTCCAGTGCGTCTCACACTCGCACAAAGACAAATATCCCCCCTGTCGGATTTATGGACTGTTGGGGCAAGCGCTGTTCGCGAGTAGCACCTATGAAGGCCGGCACGGTGCACAAGGGGGTGGGTGGCTGGCGCCACGCCCGGCCACTTTTGTCTCCCCAGTCGCGATGTTTACACACTGCACCAGGTACTCATTTGAGGCTGAGTTGACCTAGGGGAGAACCAGGACCGGTTCAGATAATCCGTCACTTGTTGGGCATGAGCGGGAATCGAACTCCGGTCACCGGGTTTATAACGCTGCACAAACGCTCCCAACACACACGCACACACACGCACACACACGTGCGCACACACACGCACACAAGCACACGTGCGCACACACGCGCGCGGCCACTTCCTATCGCCACGCAGCAGTAGTGCCCTTGATCTGGGCTGTGCCTGGTGGCTCTGGTTGGAGAGTATCGAGCTGGCACCGCTGGGATCGCAGCACAGCGCGAGGGGGAGGCTCTCTTCATGGGCTGGCTCAGGCAAGGTCGTTTTAATTTACGCTCTTCTCTTTTCGTCGGAACAACGCAAGTCCGCGCGTCGGACAAACGCATCGCGTGCGACGAGGAGTTCTCCGACTCGGAGGACGAGGGCGAGGGCGGCCGGAGGAACGCCGCCAACTACAAGAAGATCAAGCGGCCCAAAGTGGAGGAGGAGAAGAAGGCTGAGGTGCCCAGTGCCCCCGTCGCGGATGAGAGGAAGCCAGGTGAGGGGGGGGGGGCGTGCATGGGGGAATTATAAGGTCACGCGCGGTGCGTGTGTCGGTCATGGTCCGCGGGATGGGTCGAGGGATTTTTAATTGCAGAGGACAACAACCTGCTCAGGTTGTCGTCGCGCGCGTGTGGTGTCTATGGCCGTGTTGCGATGCTTGTCCCCGGGTACGTTGTGGCTGCGCGCTCAGCGTCCGTGTGTCATGGGGTGGTTTCCTTTGCAGAGCCCAAAGAAGACGAGCAGACCAGAGAACCCAGTGCGGAGACGGGCGAAGCTAAAGGGTGAGTGGTACGGTGGTATGGTAGTACGGAGGGTCGCGCCCTTTCACCGGCGGGCGTTCAGTCAGTCGCCTCCTTATTGCTCTTCTATCGCTGCTACCACCAAGACCAAGGTTACTGCTCCTGTAAACTTTCCACCCACTGACTCCTTCGTCTCATCCTCGCTGTGTTCAACCACCACCACCCACACTGCAGGTCAACAACACTCTCACCAAACCACCCACTCGCTAACCTGCTCAAACCACCACACCGCAGGTCACGCCACGTCTCATACATACGTCTCTTTCTGCTTCCTTTCGCACGGTGGAATTCCCTCCCATCATCGCCTATCTTTCACAAGTTCTCATCGTAACAATAATAATAACCTTGCTCGATTCAACAAACGTGTCAACTCATCTACAACAACTCTGATGGTGCTGTTTATTGCTCGCCCACTTGTCGCTCTGGGCCCTGCGTGCGATGTGGCGGCGATGATGATGCCATCGTGGTTCTGATGAAAACCGCTGTGTCTCCTCTGCCTGCCAGGCCCAAGCTGGAGGAGTCTAAACCGAGCACCTGAGGGAGGAGGAGCGTCGGGGGGGGGAGCAAAGGCGGCGGGTGCCGTGCGGTGTTGCCCGTGTGCGTGCCACCCCGGTGCCCTTAAGAGGAAGGGTCCCTTACCAGTCGATGATAACCACCACTGCCTCCCCGCCCACCACCACCACTCCCACCTCCCCAGGATTTATATTCAAGTGCCACTCATTACAACGACGACAACAACAACAAGAGTTCATGACCAGAAGCGTAGAAATGGCAGCGTTGGCTGGCTAGCGGCCGTAGCGAAACCGGAATGGTGCGGACAAACGTGGCTCTGCTTGTCCCGCGTCCGCAAAGATGTCTGGTACGTCGGCGCAGAACGGTGAGGAGCGGAGCTCGCCCGTGCCAGAGCAGCAGCTCCGGAACGAGCTCCGAAGGAAGTTAACCGCTAAAGATCTTTTTTTACAATCCCCTCCTCCCTGTCCAAACCCTACCCAGCATTAAAATGTAAAACGACAAAATCGGCTGAGTGTTTTGTCTGGTGCAGGCACGGTTAAACTTTTTTACACGTCGTTTTTTCGACCAAAGCCCTTTTAAATTAAGCGTTGTGAATTGTCGTGTAGGCCTTCCTCGCTTGCCTCCATCACGGTGTTGTCTTTTAGTTATTCCGTACAGCAAAGCAAAATAATTTGAAATTGAAGTCAAGCGGCAAGTGTGCGTTTCAGCCGCCATCAGATGAGATGCCGTGGGTGGTTATAACACCGCTCTGAACCTGCGGAGGAGAGCTTCAAATCCATAGTATTTTGTAAATTCCGTGCGTGCTTTGTTTTTCCACCCGACCACCGTAGCCGTAGTTGTCGGATTGCGACACTCTCCGTCCGTGTAACAAGCGGGTGGCTTTATTTTTAAACGATGCCATCGTCACGTGCTGCCCCCCACTCCCGTTATGACGAGGTCACTTTTGACCCCCCCTTGCCCCAGGTGTCGTGGCAACGTTAGCACAGTTGTGGAGGAATTTTGTGTGAAAACTTCCCCCGCCCCCACAATAAAGTCAAGTCACGTACACGAGTATGCTTATCTCTTGCTCATTCAACGTCCAATTTGTTCGCGGGTCTGTCAAAGAAGATTGAAAGTTTTATTTTACCAGGTAAGAGGTAAGGCCTACCAAGCTATATATGGCTGTTTTTCAGAAGCGACCTGGCCACAGGAGAACTCGACGAAGTGGTTTATCACGTGGAAATCTATAGCAGCCAATTAAACCCATGTTGGTTCTTTCTGTGGAAGGGAAGACCGCAGGACCCAGAGAAAAATCCACGACCACGGGAAGAGAGACACCGCAAACTCCAAATATACAGGCATCGGGATTGAACCCACGACCTGTATACCAGGTGAGGGCTTTAACATCTTGCCACCGTGATAACGGGGAAGCCTCAAATTCGTTCTTGCACGTAGGATCTCAAGGCCGATATGATTCATAATTGGTTACTGTTGGGTCCGATTGTGTAGTTATGACGTCGGTGTTGGAGCTGTGACCATTTGCCGCCCGACAGCCTTCTAAATTAATTTCACAACATTTCGTAGCATGCAGATCAACAACAGTCCAGGTGAACGTGTTTTGTATCTTTCATTTTTTTATTCATAAACATACTACAACAATAAACGATTTCATAACCAGAACATTTGCAATATCCACCAATCCCTCCCAAGGTCGTGGATATCGCAGCTGATTCTGGTGATGCAGGTTCAAGCCCCAGAGCATTTTACATCCAGTATAAGTTTTACAAATTATTCCACAGCGACATCATCACACAGCCAGGGGGCCGACCATAAATGACGTCACGCACCTAGAGGGGGGGGGTGGTCAGACATTTGTGACGAGGGGGGGTTTGAGAAATGTGGCGTCACATCAAAATGCGCAACTTTGAATAAATATAAACACGTTCTATTTCGATTTCAAGCTTTCGTGACTGCAGGTATTCATCTTCTTGGTTCTTTCGGTAAAGTCACGTAGAATGGGAATAATAAAAATAAAACAATAAAATAATTCTCACGACGTTTTGGCTACAACGCAAACAGCCGTCCTCAGGTGGATAACAGGTCTGTCGAGAAATCATTCAGACTCTGTCTTCTCGACAGACCTGTTCTCCACCTGAGGACGGCTGCTTGCGTTGTGGCCGAAACGTCGAGAGTATTATATTTTATTTTTATTATTTCCATTCTACGTGACTTTACCGAAAGAACCAAGAAGACAACACGTTCTACTTAATTAAATAGACTTTTTAATAAATGTTTTGTCCTGCAAAATCAGAGTGCAGCGCCACATTCAATACAATGACAATAGTTTAAAGCGATTTGAAGCATGTTTTATTTTGGGGGGGGGGGGGGCAGAGCTTTGTGACGTCATATTTGCAGGGGGGGTCGGACTTTTTGTGACGTCTTGTGACGAAGGGGGGGGGGGGGTAAAAAAATCGTCCAAAATCGCGTGACGTCATTCATGGACGGCCCCAGGTGTCACGTCGTGTGCTCACTGCACTGAGCGAGCGCCTCCTGTGTGTGTGAGGACGCAGTGGCTTAGGGCAATAAGCAAAATACGATATCAGAACATTGGAGGTTATGATCCAGCCCCGAGTTTATGAGGAGCTACTAAATCCCATACTGCTCTTCAAGAATGTGGACATCCCCCTGGGAGTAGGTTCCGCTTGACAGGCGTCTCAGCTGCTTCATCGCGTTCCTGATCGCCTCTTTTTCGGAACTTGTCAGGAACGAGCAGGCCACCTGCAAGACGCATTTCACGCACACAGACATGGCGTCATCTTCCCTGCTACTGCTGCTGATGATGCTCTCGTCCGCTGTCGCTACTCCTGGTGCTGCCGTATGAATGTAGTGTGGCGGTGCGCGTGCTGCGCTATGAACCTGGCGACCCGAGTTCGATTCCCGCTCACGGCCAACACCAGTGATGATTATCTGAACCCGTTCTGGGTTTTTCCTAGGTCGACTCAGCCTGAAATGGGTACCTGGTGCGGTGTGTAAACATCGCCAATGGGGAGACAAAGGCGGTCGGGCGTGGTGCTGGCCACCCACCCCCTCGTGTACCGTTCCGGCCTTCATAGGTGCTCGCTAACAGCATTTGCCCCTACAGTCTGTTAAGGCTATACGGGGGATCTTTATCTCTGTATGTTGAACCTATTTCACACCATAAGTAGCCAACCATGCTGCTGCTATGCACGCGTCTTAGATTTCCTCTGATTTATATTTGCTTCATTGCTGCACATTGTTCTTGCTGTACTCAAAGACAATGTTTGAGGGTACTGTTGACAATTTTTAGTTTGTATACGTAGGCTTCCACGCCCTCTGCTATGATTCGTAATTAATTTTTCTGTTGGGTTAGATCATGGGGTCCGCTCACAGCCGACTATAATCCACCACCTGACGGAGCCAATCAAATCAAGTAGTCACGTGGGCAAAGATGCCAACTGATTTGGTTCATCGGCATGGCCTTTTCAACGGATGAATGTTGAAAAGGCCACGCGAAATCTGACAATCCTTCCAGGAGGTTTTCGCTGGAAATCACGACCAACATGGAATGGCGCTGAAAAGCGCACGGCACTCCCCTCGCGTGGAAGAGTTTCCCGCCCTGGTCCTCGCGTGGGTGCCATGACGTCAACAGCACAGCCGGGCAGTGTGAAGTCGGTTTAACGATTACAGAGTTGATGGATTGCTGGTTGATTGGCTGTGATTGACAGTGATGAAGAGATAAGAACAGGTTTTACCCTTTTTGGCAATAAAACAGGAGGTGTTAAGATGTTCAAACACCAAATAGATGCCTTTTGCAAGGCAACAAAGTCTGCATTAACCACACGTACTTGTGGAAAAAACGCGCAAACATCCTCTGATAATCAACACATGCATTGTCTTTCAAACTGATTTGGCCATCATACTGGCATCGAGGTGCCATAGATACGCAATTGACAGGTTACGCGATTGGCGTAACGAGGAGGTAAGCACCGGTGATGCCTCGGAACGCTCCCTGGAGCAGCGGGAGATCTCACGCGCCAGGGCCCACCACGGCCTCACCTGGAATCGCGGCGCCCTGGTCAAGCGCTGCAGGTAGCGGAACGCCGTGCCGGGCTCGCCGGGCAGCACGTGCCGCTCGACGGCCCGCGCCACCAGCGCCACGTCGGCGCCCTCCAGGAGGTTGCTCGAAACGAGCGGCAGCCGGTCCGGCCCGACCGAACTCAACAGGTCGGCCGCCGCGCGCACCGCGCCGGCGTTGGGGTCCGCCCCCAGCCGACTCCACCGCTGCCCAAACTCGTACGCGCTCAGGGGCACGGCCTCGCCGGACGTTCGCCGGTCGGCGCCGCTCCTCCGGCCGAACGCGGTGACGGTTGCAGCGGCGGCGGTGGTGGCAGTGACAGCGGTGGCGGTGTTGGTGGCGGTGGTGGTGACGGTGGCGGCGGTGACGGTGGTGGTGGTGGCGGCGACGGTGGCGGCAGTGACAGCGTTGGTGGCGGTGGTGGTGGTGACGGTGGCGGCTGTGGCGGTGGCGGTGGTGGCGGCGGTGGCGGCGGTGGCGATGGTGGCGGTGGTGACGGTGGTAGTGGTGGTGGTGGCGATGGTGGCGGCACATTTTGAGGAATCCTCGTTGCTCTGGGACGAAGCGGCCGTGGGGGTGACGGCGTCCGCGTGCTGCGTGACACTCGGCGCGGCGCTGGGCCACGGTTGCGCTCCTGCGAGGTCTTCATCTCCTTCATCGTCCTGCAAAATATTTGTAAGAACGGACGTCGCCAATTGTCTCGAGGGACAGCAATGGTTTAACGGCTCGTTGCGGTGGGCGGTGAAGCTGTGCGTTGCCAGTGTGATCCAGCCGGGTGGCCCAGCGGTCGAGCGGGCGGCTCGCAATCGGAAAGCCCAGAGTTCACCTCCCGGTTGTCGGGGTTGACATTGAAACATAATGTGCATTTCATGTTAATATCTTTGTTATTTTATTACTAGATTAATTTTTTTCTTTTGACAGCTGACGTAAAAGTGGTTCCAATCACCCATAAGTTCTCTCCTAACTTACACAACTGATTACGAGTAATCCCCGTACGGAACTCAGCGCTAGGCCAAGTCTCGTACGTAGCGTGCCGTGCTAATTGGAGGTGCGGGTGAAGGACAACAAACTGAGCTGCCATGTGTGTTAAGTTGTCCTTACCCCGCACCTCCGATTAGCACGGCTCGCTACGCACAGTGTGAGAGAAGCTCAACATACATACGTATAAGTCTCAGCTTATGCGATTTGTTAGAATTACATAAGTCGTTCCGTGTTCGGGCCCCTGTCCCGAGAATTAATAACAACACCGTGGAACGTACCTCCATCTCTATTTGAAGGGTTACCCTCTTCTTACCGAGGGAAGAGGATTCTGGATGCGAGGCGAGAATTGGACGTTCACCTGTACGCACACACAGCCACCAAGAGTAGAGCAACACACACAAACACGCACGCCGTCACTGGAGCCGGACTCGCCTTGCTCACGGCACGTCTCGGATTTTATAAATCAAAATATTTCATACCCACGTGACTTTGCCGAAAGAACCAAAGAGTATGGATCCCTGCAGTCACACAAACTTAAAATCTATAATGATGACGTCACTTGTGAGCCCATCACGTGCGAAGGGGGGGTTATTGAATTCACATAAATTACAATGGGTACACATTGCCCGTTGGGTTATTCACATGGCAATCAACGCACATTGTGCTTGTACCTCCTGTCGCTTTCTTTGGTTCTTTCAGTAAAGTCACGTAGAAAATTATAATTAAAAATAAAGTGAATTAAAATTATACAAACCACTAATGTAGACTGTAGCCTGGTTCTTAATCGGAGTGAATGTACTGGCAATCTATAAAGTGGACTGCAGTCTGGTTATTTAGTTTGGTGAGTGTACTGGCAGTCTATAATCTAGACTGTAGCCTGGTTTTAAGCTGGTGAGAGTATTGGCAGTCTATAATGTAGACTATAGCAATGGTTATTAAACTGAGTGAGTGTACTGGCAGTCTATAATGTAGACTGTAGCAATGGTTATTAAACTGAGTGAACCTACTGGCAGTCTATAATGTAGACTGTAGCAATGGTTATTAAACTGAGTGAGCCTACTGGCAGTCTATAATGTAGACTGTAGCAATGGTTATTAAACTGAGTGAGCCTACTGGCAGTCTATAATGTAGACTATAGCAATGGTTATTAAACTGAGTGAGTGTACTGGCAGTCTATAATGTAGACTGTAGCAATGGTTATTAAACTGAATGAGCCTACTGGCAGTCTATAATGTAGACTGTAGCAATGGTTATTAAACTGAGTGAGCCTACTGGCAGTCTATAATGTAGACTGTAGCAATGGTTATTAAACTGAGTGAGCCTACTGGCAGTCTATAATGTAGACTGTAGCCTCCTGCCGTTTTCATGCAATATACCAGCACTGTACCTGCTATTGTCTGCGTACAGGTAATCCCGATTGATGTATGGTGACCTGTATAGGCATGTATGATTTGATGATTCACTTCCAAGTAGCACAATGCCTGTTGCTATCCGAATGGTTACAATTATTTTTATTTCTCTCAATTTCGATAGATTCTCGAATTAGTCTTGGCCAGTTTTGCACCGAACTGATATAAATAAATAAAAACTCTTCACTGGCCCTCATATCGACCCTTCGTACGTCCGTCACAGACCCTCTGGGCCCAGGGTGGGTGTCGGAGCCGTCCCGCGCTGCCCTGCCGCCAGCACGCCGGCAACGCGGCACCCTCCGTCGTCGCCACCCTCCACGCTGAGCGTGAGCTTACGCAGCAAGGTCTGTTCCACACGGGGAAATAAACATCCTTCGCAAAATCCCCACAAAGCTAAACATAGCGCCAAAGACAAAGATCCCCCGTATAGCCTGCAACAGACTGCTGTGAGCATGCGGTACCTATGAAAGCCGGTACAGCACACGAGGGGGTGGGTGGCCAACACCATGCCCGACCGCCTTTGTCTTCCCAGTAGCGATGTTTACACACTGCACCAGGTACTCATTTGAGGACTGGGGGTCAGATAATTGTCAATGGTGTTGGCAGTGAGCAGGATTGACAATCGGGTCGCCGGGTTCGTCGTGCAGGGCGCCAACTGCTGTACTACTGCTCCCCACGAGCCCCACACACACACCCCCACCTCGAACAGCAGCATTTCAACAGCACTGGTGCAAACACGAGTGTACCACTCTAGACAATAATTGTCTCATCAGCTTCATCAGGCTTGGTTGAGCCAATGCCGGTGTCGAACTAGGACTCATATCTAATCGAAGAGGGTCCTTGCCCATACACATATTACAGTTCCTTCCCCAGCATTGGTTCAAGCAAGCCTGACTGCTGCTGATGAGAAACTGTGAATGACGAAAAACCAGTCCAATGTATCGTCTTATTGAGCCAACTGCTGCTGAAATTACGCATTCCCAGAAGGCCGCGTGGCTGATGGGATGTGTAAAAATGTACGTTGTTATTCTTTTTCTACTTGAAGGGAATAGCTACGCGAAGAGGGAGGCGTGTTGTCTGCTTATTCATCTTGTTAATAACAATCTCCCCGACACGCCAACGCTCGTGATTTTCGCTCATAACTAGAGCACCCAATCTTGCAACCCGCACACATCAAGTTCACATGCACTAGCCAACGCCATCTCCCACAACACATCGAGCTCAGCCCGGCTGGCCTTGGGAACAAGGCCCGGCTCCAGCTCCTCTCCGAAGTTGAGGCTAAGCAGAGCTGTCGAGTGGGGTGGGGGGACCACCACGACAGTGATTACACCGCTAAAGGAGGAGAGTGACCTTGGCTTGGGCCTAAGGAACTTGGGGTGGTGCAGGGCCCCCCGCCCCCCCCCTCCGCCCTTGCGGCCAGCCCTGCGTGAGGAGTTGTGCAACGACCTGAGCCTGAGTGTTGTGTTGGTCCAGCTCCAGGACTGTGAGCAAGTCGCTCCGGGCAGAGGCGTCTCGGCCCCGTTCCCTGTGCACCAGCGCCCTGCGCAACAGAGCTGCAACGGCACAACATGTTGAACTTCTTTCGCACCGCACATAGCCAGCCATGCTCATTGGAGGTGTGGGGGAAGGACAACAAAGTAACACACACAAAGCTGTTTTTCACACGCTTGGGGTAGTGCTGCACGTGAACACCGTCGCTGTGCCCCGAGCTCGTAGACCTCGAAACATCCATCGGCCAGCAACAGCCGGCACTGCTGTCAAAGTCGTAATAGACACCAGCGGCTTATGGGCTCCTTGAATTGAGCAAGTACATCGTTGTAAGAACATGCAGCAGTGCAAGGGAAGAAGCGGAAGTGTTTTGACCAGGGTGAGTGGGTCGGCAGGTGAGTGTGTATGTGGGTGACTGAGTGAGTGAGTGGGTGGTTGAGCGAGTGAGTTGCTGTGACCTGCGGTGTGGTGATTGAACACAGTGCGGACGAGGGTCGTTCCCCCTCGTCGAGAGTGAGCAAATACCGCGTGGCGCTTTACCAATTGACATTATCATTGTTACCATAACGTCGTGAAGATCGAAAGGTGACGCCGACGACGGTGGCTCAAGTAAAGCGCGAGCGGTGCGTGAAACACGGAACCTTTGATGTTGTTTGGTTCGAGCCCGAGGACCGTGTTGCAGTCGCGCAGTGCGTCGTCCCACGCCGCTCGCTTGATGTGAGCCAGCGCTCGGTTGTTGTAGCAGGCGGCAGTCGGCAGCGCGGCAATGCTCCTGTTGTGCCGGCGACAGTGGGTGCCGCGGGAGCGTCGCTCGTTTCATACGATTCCGACAGGTACAGCGTTGTATGTACGATGTACATTAAACCTCTTTCGCAATGTACATAGCCAAGCAGGCTAATCACATACATGACGCTAACACGAAGCACAATTGCCATGACATCGCTTTGAGAAGGTTAACTGATGGTAATATTGTTGTTAAAGCAGCCGACTTACTTTAAAGTGAATACGTTACATCGCAACACGAATGTCCGGTTAGTGTGGAAGAGTAGACCAAAGGCCAGTCTAGCTCTCTAGTGGAGGCTCTTCCACCAGTAGTGATGTGAGCCAGCAAGCAAATTGGTAGGGTAGCACCTCTCCCTTTTGATGAAGGAATTATGGCAAACAAGAACCACGCCGTGACTCAGCCTGCCGTGCGGTGTGCACGACCCTCACGCATGCCAATCGTCGCGTTCGCTGCTCGACATTCCACAGGAGACGACGATTACCAACTCCTGGCCATCGGAAAACCGTTGACCGATTCTGAAACCAGTCAGTGTGGTTTTTTTTTTACCAGTTGGCGTTTAACAGCCCTGCTGGAGAGTAACAACCACTGAACTCGTGGCAACAAAAACACGTCCACACGTCCCACACACTACCTGGTCCACACGTCCACACGCTACCTGGTGTAGTAAGCCAGCGCTTCTGCAAAGTCTCCGGCTCGGAACGCATCGTTGCCCTTCTCCTTCTCTTTCTCTGCCCTCACCGCCAGCTCGGCAGCAGACATCCCTGCGACAACATTTGCACCGCCGCACGTGGTGGAACCACCGGTCACACCGTAGAAAGCCACGTCTTTTATACGGTGTCTCGCTTGGCATCTACTATAACTTTCCCCCGCCATATGAATGTGCACGTTGCACCACTGGCTCTGCAGGGGTGCAGGAAGAGATGAGCACCAGTGCCTCGATGCTCATTGGTGCAGGAAGTAACGCTAATATTTTTCATAGGAGAGTTATCAAGCTCATTTTTATAAAAAAAATCATTCATATTATTGTCACCTGTGTGAAATGTGAACATTAAAGTACACTTACATTGCCAAGGGGATTTTCCAGGCGATATAAATCAATACGAAAAGCGTGCAGGTGACCCACCCACTGTGTTCAAGGCCAGCGCAAGGTCCGGCGGGTTCCTCGTCGGCTCGTCACCGGCAGGAGGCCGTGGGTCACCACCTTCCCCGTCTGCGGCATCCAGACGGGCACACTCCCCTTCGACGTCATACCTGGAACACGCGTTCCCAGTAAATCCCATCATCACTTTTGGGACGTCTTACCATTGACCCACCGTTACAGGGAGCCAGCCACACACGCCCATAACCAGGGCGCCTGGTTTATGTTGTTGTTTTTGGTTGAATTACAGTCGCAAAGCACAGGCTAAAATTCTAGATTTGAAGCTTTCGTGACTGCAAGGATTCATTCTCTTAGGTTTTTTCGGTAAAGTCACGTATGTAAAAAATAAATAATAAAAGTTTTATTAATAATAATAGAAATAAAATAATAAATCACGACGTTTCTGAGGCAACACAAGTCTCTGTCATCAGATGGGACCGTCACAGCTAAATTCACTGTATCAAGTGAGGGCTAAAAGTTGTAGCACGTCCAGCGGCCAGCGACAAACAGCACTATCAGCACTATCAAAGATATTCTATATAATAGTGTAACATGTTTCTTGCGTTCAGCGAGGTAATTATTATAACAGCTTGGGGAAAAAGAGATGACGATGATGATGGGAGGGAATTCTAAAGTGGAGCAGTGCGAGGGAAGAAGCAGAGTGTGGAGGAGGCGAAACAGTGAGTCTGGTAGCCCGAGTCGCCAACAGGCGATGATGCTCTGGGCTAAATCCTAACGGGATCAAACATAGAGAGACAACCCTCATTTCAACCAGCAGTGACCAAAGTTTATTTTCATATCATAAACCAACAGAGTCTATGTGAGGATATCATCGTTTGGCACACCTGCCAATGGCGTTTACTGCCTTGTGGTACATATGTAATGCGGTTGTAAACGGCCCTTCTGAGGTGCCGTCAGGGGGGGAGGAGTTAGGTCACGTGGGGGTCAGAGGGGTTGAGTATAGAAGGAGGGGAACCGGAAGAGCAAGAGGGGTGACGGGGAACCAGGAACAGAGGAAGGCCACGAAGGGCGAAGCAGGGTGTGGCGAGATCGCCACGAACACGGGGGGAGCGAGGATCGGCACCGTTGGCCAGCGGTGACCGACCCGAAGCAGCGAGGAGGCTGCAGTCAGCAGCGGGGCTGCACAGAGAGAGTGGGCAGCGGGTCTGCATACAGTGACAGCCAGAGGGTCTGCACATAGGGGTAGCAGCGGGAGTCTGCATAGGGGTAGCAGCGAGTCTGCAGGGAGGAGGTTACAGTAGATGAAGCAGAGAGTCAGAGGGGAGAGGAAGCTATAATAGCAGTGAATAGCCGGGGGCTACGAATACAGGAGTTATAACAGAGTGCCGTGTGGGTAAAGACGTGAACCTGAATAAAGACACGAAGACAGAAAGAAGTGTTCGAGTCCTTTTATTACACTGGAGTCAGAAGTGAAACGGCATGGCGAAACAACTGAGGAAGAAGAATATCCCATCTCCGGCGTCGGCTTCATCATCGGACGACGACGATCTTCCTCCTGAGGTCGGCTTCACTTCGGCGGAGGGAGAGATCCGTGAGGGCCCGGGTGTGGAGGAGGTTGCCGCTGCGTCTGACCCATCTGCGTTGAAGGACGAAGATTTAAGATGGACCCGGATGGCGGAGCAACTGGCGACCCTAAAAACCGTCATCACGGAGTTGTGTGACCTTGTCACGCCAAGGGCGGCGTTGGAAGGTGATGGTGGTGATCGGCAGGAGCCCGGGTCGTCTTCGATGGCGCCGCCATCGGCCACGCGGCGTGAAGACGCCATCTTGGGCGTGGCGCACCACGGAAGGCGGGAAGCCGCCATTTTGGGGCCGCCACGAGGATCGTCCGCCATCTTGGCGACACCGCGTTGCGACGCCTTGCTGAACTTGCCGCCGGAAGAGTCGGTGACGGACGGAAGCAGGCCAAGGAGCCGCAGTCGTCACCTTACAACTGTTAAGGAGTTCTCCATCGGGGGCGATTGGAGTGCGTTCGCTTGTCGATTTTTGGCGGCGGTACGAACGGCAAGGTGGACGGACGCCGAGGCGCTGGAGGTGCTTCCGACTCTCCTTGACGATGAGTCTGTTCGTTTTTTTCGCTCTATAAAAGCTGCGAAGAAGAAAACATTGCGTGGAGTGTTCGACGAAATGGCGGACGCGTACGAGCCACCGGATGACGCCCATCGCCGCTTCGTGCAGCGGCAACGCGCACCGGAGGAGTCGCCTGTAGCGTACAGGGGCGCCGTGCTGGAACTCGCGATGGCCGCTTACCCGGACACGGAGCCTGACCTGCTGGAACCTCTCATCTTGGGGAAGATGTTGGAGTTATCCCGGGATCTGGGCATTCCTATGCCGGCGTGCGGTCACGAGAAACTCACGTCCCGGACCGTGGCCAAGTGTTTGGACGCCCAGTTCAATCTCCGCCGCTGGAAACAAGTCACGGCGTGGACGGGCGGTCCTGTCGTCGATGGGGGGGCCGTAGGGTGGGACCCTACAAAGGCCGTGTACGTGCCGGATGCGACCGGCCCAAAGGAGCTGTCGGCCGCCTCCACTCCGTGGCCGGCTCGAAGCGGGCCGGGGCCGCGGGCTCCGCCGCCGGCGCGGCCACGTCGGGACGGGGGGCCTGCTGCGCGCCGACCCGACGTCGACTGTTTCCGCTGCGGCCGTCGGGGCCACTATGCCAGGGACTGCTGGGCCCGGGTTCCGGGGCCACCCCAGCAGGAGGCCTCGATTGCGGACGCCCCAAAGAAAGACCCTCCGGCACAGACAAGCCGGCCGTGACACCGCAGGGAGGAGGACCTTCCGCTTGTGGGACGCCGACCGGAGCCGCAGAACCCACGGGACCTGCAGCTCTTCCTATCCCTCCGCGGACGCGAGTACGGGATGTTTCTGGACGCGAGCGGGACAGTGGCGGGCCTCCAATGGCGACGGAAGAACTTGCGCCCGTCGCCCCTAAAACCCTTCCACGTTCCCGCTCGGCGGGTGGGCCGCCGACCGTCCGGGACGGCCCGGCTACCCGTACTCGCTCGAAATCCCTCACGTTTCGTTAGATTGTGTTGTGTTGTGTTATTGTTATAATGTCTTCAATGCTTCGTGTCTTTTTGCGTGTTGGCCCTTTACACCCGCATTGCTTTTCAGGTTGCAATTCAGCCGAGGTCGGCTGGATTTTCTTTAGGGGGGAGGGTGATGTAATGCGGTTGTAAACGGCCCTTCTGAGGTGCCGTCAGGGGGGGAGGAGTTAGGTCACGTGGGGGTCAGAGGGGTTGAGTATAGAAGGAGGGGAACCGGAAGAGCAAGAGGGGTGACGGGGAACCAGGAACAGAGGAAGGCCACGAAGGGCGAAGCAGGGTGTGGCGAGATCGCCACGAACACGGGGGGAGCGAGGATCGGCACCGTTGGCCAGCGGTGACCGACCCGAAGCAGCGAGGAGGCTGCAGTCAGCAGCGGGGCTGCACAGAGAGAGTGGGCAGCGGGTCTGCATACAGTGACAGCCAGAGGGTCTGCACATAGGGGTAGCAGCGGGAGTCTGCATAGGGGTAGCAGCGAGTCTGCAGGGAGGAGGTTACAGTAGATGAAGCAGAGAGTCAGAGGGGAGAGGAAGCTATAATAGCAGTGAATAGCCGGGGGCTACGAATACAGGAGTTATAACAGAGTGCCGTGTGGGTAAAGACGTGAACCTGAATAAAGACACGAAGACAGAAAGAAGTGTTCGAGTCCTTTTATTACACATACACCTGGACACAGAACATCTGGAGGCGATATAAACTGCTTTAGCAGTGAAGTAGAGTGATGATGCGGTATTGCATGATGAGCACACGGTGTGTATTACTACTACTACGCTTGCTTAGCCATCAATGTCTCAATACTCTCTTTCAGGAGGGACCTGCCAAGCTTTCAGAGTAGTAGTAGGGGGCGATGCTTTTTGTGTGTGTAATCCCAATTGAGTAATTTGCAATGTAATATTTCAGCATTGGGATATTTTGGCCAATACCAGATATATTGTGTATATATATATATTTGCTATGGGAAGAAGCCAATGCAGAACAGAGGAGGAACATGCAATGTACACTCGCTCACTCAACACTCATTCTCTGCAGAGCAGATGGAGAACATACAAACTCCACTCACTCACTCAACACTCTCTCTCACTCTCTGCAAAACAGATGAAGAGCATACAAACTCCACTCACTCACTCAACACTTTCTTTCACTCTGCAGAACAGGGGGAGAAAGTACAAACTCCACTCAACACTCTCCCTCATTCTCTGCAGAACAGGTGAAGAACATAAAACTCCACTCACTCAACATTCTCACTCACTCTCTGCAGAATATATAGAGAACTTACAAACTCCGTGCAGAAAGGCGCTTGGATCGGGGATCGAACCCAGGGACTTCTTGCTGTGAGCACGGATGTTACCTCTGTGCCAGCCTGCACATGAGCAGCATTCCTCCTTCACGTCACAAGCACACACTCACTTGCATTTGAATTCTATTCCACCTTTCACTCACCTGTCCCAGGCCTTGTAATCCACAGAGCGAATCCTTCTCTCTGCGGCACCATGAATGTCTTTCTTAACAGATTTCTGATGAAAAGCAAGAGCATTGCATTAAGCCAAACACACACAATTTTCTATTTTTAAATGAACAAGCAACCCAAATGACACAAAAAACACATTTGTCAATAACACTGTGGCCTAAACAGAAAGTGGATCATAAGATCCATAATCATTGTCTTTTTGAGCTAGATTGCGTAAATTAAAATGTGTCATTAAACCTGCCACCACCGACACAGCCAATCAGTAAGGTTTGTCACGTAAACAGATCGTGCCAATGAGTTACTAGTTCAGCACGTCGGTGTGTTGGAGAGCAAACCCACAACATTTACAATTGGAGTACGACGTGTCGCTGGTGATTACAACCAGCCTCATCAGGCGATAGCCAGAAACACATTTGCACCTACACACACACACATGGACTCAACCGAATAGTCAATGGAGAACATTAGAAAGGTGTATTCCTACAACACACCCACCACAGTCTCACCTCAACGGAAATCTTGTCATGAACGTTTCTGACAGGAGGTAAAAGTGCCCCCATGAAGGCGTCTGCCTCAGCGGGACGCGTGCTCTTGATCGCTTCTTCTCTCTTTCGCATCTCATCACTCCACTCCTGAAATATACCAAATATCATATTTGTACAGAGGTAGGATTATTTTAAGTGTCTGTTAATACCGAATGAGCCGCTATACTGTAACAGAAATAAATAAGCACACAATAAAGCTGTATGTGTCCCTCCACATACAAAAAATACTTTTTTTTATCACAGCCCATCAGCCACATGGCTCTCTGGCAGTGCATAATGTCAGCAGCATTGGTTCAAAATCAGCAAAGCTCTGGACCCGTTCGATACTCAGTGTCTCATCAGTAGTGTCGGGCTTGCTTGCAGAAATACAATTGAACTGCCAGTGCCTATGGGCAAGAACCCTTGCTGTTATATATGGACCCTTGGTTTCCACACAACACAATATAATACAGAACACAACATAATCAGCCACGTCGTTTGGACGTTCGATTCGCGTGTGCCAACCAGTGCATTTGTTACTAAACATCCCACCGGATACGGTGAGCGGTTCCTGACTTTCGGAAACCAGTAACAATTCTGTAATCGGTTGGCCGTTTGTGCTTGTGTAGGACTAGGGCAAGCCCTAGTGTAGGACTAGGGCAAGCCCTAGTCCTACACTAGTCCTAGTCCTACACGAGCACAGCGGCGGCGGTGCAGCGGCGGCGGCGCCGGGTGACGTACCTGCAGCGCGTCCAGGAGTTGGGCGCGCTCCTCGGGCGGCAGGCTGGCCGCCGTGGGCGCCGGCCTGTCCACCCAGAGGGCACGGCTCTGCGGGGCCAGCGCCACCAAGCGCCGCTCGCAGAACTCGGTGAGGTGCGGGAAGCAGCCCTCCTCGCCGCTCCTGCGCACGCGTCCACAGGAACACAAATATCGAACTGGGTCCGGGGTCCTGCCCGTCTCAAGGTTATCTCCCGAGATGTTGGTATCCGTGCTTTTTTTCAGTTCATGCTGAATATGTTTTGTACTGATGTACGTTTTCACGGCTCGATGAATAAGAAATGCTCTCAAACGCCGCTCTTTTGGGATAGCCGCGGCGAGCGCTGCTCCTTTCTCCTTTGGCGACGTTGTTTGGGTGTCGAGGAGGTGCCGTAGCCCTGGCCAGCGAGGAGAAGGTGGTACGGCAAAGTGCGCGCTGATATCAGTCTCTTCTGTACCGAATAGAGTGTTGGCCCCCTCGCATTTGTGGGTGTTCTCCAGGTGCTCCAGTTTCCTCCCACATGTATCAACAACGCTCATTCATTGGTTGAAATAAAGGACTGCAGAGCGAAGGCAATATACATGTAGTTGGTAGCGGCGACTCTGCCTGGTGACGACCCTCCAACTTGTCTGTGGTTCCTCAGCGATCGTGAAATGCGATTTTCATGAACGATGCGATATAAAACAAAATGTCATTACTATTTGGTGACTCCTGTGTTATGCAGTATTATACATCATCGTGTTTTAAATATACTCCCGTAAGATTCTGATATTGTTATGGATAGGTTATGTAAAAAACACGTGATTATTTTGCGCGGAGAGGCAGATAAGTGAAGCAGGCATATTGTCTGCCTATCTATTGTGACGTTCTACACGACAATGCAAATGATTGTTTTGTGTTGTGTGATATCATGTTCTGTTGAACTAAGACCCATATTTAACAGAGAGGGCCAACAACAGTGGCGATTAAGTTACCTGGTCCTCCCCTAGGTCGACTCGGTCTCAAATGAGTACCTGGTGCAATGTGTAAGCATCGCCACTGGGGAGACAAAGGCGGTCAGGCGTAGTGCTGGCCACCTACCGCCTCGTGTGCGGCGCCAGCCTTCAGAGGTGCTCGCTAACAGCACTTGCCCCAAAAGTCTGCAAAGGCTATAAGGGGGATCTTTGTCTATACAGTGTATATGTTGTGACATAATAAATTATTCCAAAATGATGACATCTCACATGTGCATGTGTTGTACTTTAGCACGTAGAAAGGGGAAATAATAAATTAAATAATAGCATACGACGTTTCGATTGCAACACAAGCAATCGTCATCAGGTACAAAAGAAAGAGAAAACAAACCTAGTAAACTTAGAAATATAATGCAATACAACACATATAGTCGGCCAACATAACAGTCAACACCCTACCTGGTTGATTACATTCTTCCAAAGATTGCTAAATTTAAGAGATTTCTCTTTCTACGTGACTTTACCGAAAGAACCAAAGAGTAATTCCTGCAGTCACGAAAGCGCCAAATCAAGTTTGTACCTTAGCACTCTGAGAATGCGTTCAACTTCTTTGGCATTATCGCACTTGTCGATGTAGGCATAGTCCAGGTGCTCGACGGGAACCGGGTTCTTGCTGCGAGGTCCATTCGCAAGGCAGGCGAAAGCATCGGCACTCATCCTGCAATGGCACAGCAGAGCAACCAACACAGCACTAGCTGCAACACATAAAGACAAAGGTCCCCCGTGTAGCCTTCACCGACTGTTGGGGCAAGTGCTGTTAGCGAGCAGCCACCTATGAAGGCCGGCACGGCACACGAGGGAGCGGGAGGCCAGTACCACGCCTGGCCGCCTTTGTCTCCCCAGTGCCGATGTTTACACAACACACCCTGCACGCATTTGAAGCGCTCATATTGCACACACGCATATGTACACACACTCTCACTCACCCTCCTACTCACTTACCCACTCACCCTCTCACTCACCCTCCCACTCACTCTCTCACTCACCCTCTCACTCACCCTCCTACTCACTCACTCCCTCACTCACTCACCCACTCACTCACCCTCTCACTCACTACCCCTCCCACTCCTCACTCACCCCCTCACTCACTCACCCACTCACCCTCTCACTCACCCACTCACTCACTACCCCTCCCACTCACTCACTCACCCGCTCACTCACCCGCTCACTCACCCTCCCATTCACCCTCTCACTCACCCTCTCACTCACCCTCCCATTCACCCTCTCACTCATCCTCCCTCTCACTCACTCTCTCACCCACCCTCTCACTCGCCCTCCTACTCACTTACCCACTCACTCACCCTCTCACTCACCCTCCCACTCACTCTCTCACTCACCCTCCCATTCACCCTCTCACTCACCCTCTCACTCACCCTCCCATTCACTCTCTCACTCACCCTCCCACTCACTCTCTCGCTCACCCTCTCTCACTCACCCTCTCACTCACCCTCCTACTCACTCACCCCCTCATTCACCCTCCCACTCACTTACTCACCCACTCACTCACCCTCTCACTCACCCTCTCACTCACTAACCCTCCCACTCACTCACCCGCTCACTCACCCTCCCATTCACCCTCTCACTCACTCACCCTCCCACTCACTCACCCGCTCACTCACCCACTCACGCTCTCACTCACTCACCTTCCCACCCACTCACTCACCCTCTCACTCACCCTCCCACTCACTCACTCACCAGCTCACTCACCCTCCCACTCACCCTCTCACTCACCCACTCACTCACCCTCTCACTCACTCACCCACTCACACTCTCTCTCACTCACCCACTCACTCACCCTCCCACTCACCCTCCCACTCACCCTGTCAACCACTCACTCTCTCCCACTCGCTTCTCGCGCCGATGTCGCACTAAGGCCGCGGCTGCGGCGGCGTGGGGCGGTCCCCATGGTAACGAGGCCTAGGCTCGTCGGCAGCCTCCTCCTCCTCCACTCATAACCTTGCGCAGGCCGCGATGAAGTGAATAAAGACGCAACTCTGCACAATCCCCGTGACACAAACCCTCTGGCGATTGTGGCCGTGCAACCCAAACCACTCTGGTCTGCGCTCTTTCAACAGAGGGGGGGAGCGGCAAGACGACGCCAACTCTCTCGTGAAGCCCTCTCGTCGCGGCTGGCAGACATCGACATTGCCACCGAGACGAACCTCGAACCTCAACAAAAACGGACTGGAGGAACGAGTCATGTTATTGGCTGGCCAGCACCCACGTCCGGCCGCCTTTGTCTCCATACCTGCACGGAGCCTGACACGCGCACAGACAGAGAGAGGCGGCGCGCTGGCGACGTGAAGGCGGAGTCGCGTGAGAAGCACTCGCGCGCGCTCCGTCCCACGCGCTGCCCGCACGTTGCCACGGCGACAGCTGCCGTTGCCACGGCAACAGCTGCCGTTGCCACGGCGACAGCTGCCGTTGCCACGGCGACAGCTGCCGTTGCCACAGCGACAGCTGCCGTTGCCACGGCGACAGACTCAACTCGTAGATTCCTTCACTCGTTGATTCCTCCACCCACACCCATGTTGCGGACTCGGGTCAACCAGACTGTGTTCAATCACTCACTCACCCACTCACCCACCCCACTCACTCACTCACTCACCCACTCACCCCACCCCACCCCACTCACCCACTCACCCACCCCACTCACCCACTCACCCCACTCACCCACCCCACTCACTCACTCACCCACCCCACTCACGCACTCACCAACCCCACTCACGCACTCACCAACCCCACTCACGCACTCACCCACTCACTCACCCACCCCACTCACTCACCCACTCACTCACTCACCCACCCCACTCACCCACTCACCCACCCCACTCACCCACCCCACTCACTCACCCACTCACCCACCCCACTCACTCACCCACTCACCCACTCACTCACCCCACTCACCCCACTCACTCACCCACCCCACTCACCCCACTCACTCACCCACCCCACTCACGCACTCACCAACCCCACTCACGCACTCACCCACTCACCCACCCCACTCATCCACTCGCCCACTCACCCACCCCACTCATCCACTCGTCCACCCCACTCACTCACTCACTCATCCACCCCACTCACGCACTCATCCACTCACCACATCTCAAGGGCACAATCACTCGCTCACCCTGTCACCCACGCCCTCCACCCAACCACTCATCCACCCAACCACTCTGTCACTCACCACACTCCCTCCTTCGCCCAACTGCTCACTCACCCTTTCACTCGGACACTCACCCACTCACCACTCACCACACTGCAGGTCACCTCACTTCTCGTGCTGCTTCTTCCCTCGCTCTGCTCCACTCCGGAATTCCCTCCTCCAAGTCTTTTACCGATTGCAGCTCTGGTCGTGCTGCTTGTTGCTGGCCGCTTGACAGATTATATGGCAAGCAGATTTCTAAGCACATTGGGCTACAGCCATTTCGATGTAACAGTAGAGAGAAGTAGAGAGAACACGATAAGGACGCTTGAAGTGTTCATCGTGAAATGTGTTGTTTTTAAATGTCCTAATCAGCACTCAGCAGGCCCCATGGTGTCAAGTGCAGTCTCCATCTCTTCAAGTCAGAATGCCAACTTGTAGCGCTCCGCTCAGACAGAGGGGACGACTCAGAGGCACCAGGCGGAGGAGGGACCACAGCTGAGCAGCACGGAAGCAGCAGCAGCCACGCGGCGAGGAGCCGACGCCAAATCCCTCACCCCCAAGCTCTGCGGTCCTCTATATATCACGGTGTTCTCGGTCAAATAATGAGTTTGACACCGGAGAAAACCCACGTGTGCGATGGGGAGTAACACTCTATACCACTGCAGGTGAGGTAAATAAATAAAATCATCTCAACACCACCTGTTTATTGCCGGAAAGGTGCTGCAGCGCCTAATCATGGCGAGCCAGAGGCACGGCTCCTCCTTGATGCCCACGTGTCAGGGAGTCTCGCAGCATCTGTGCAGTGACCCACCAACCCCCGCTGACGTCTCCACACTGCTGGGTGACAGGCTGCCACGTGCAGCGTAGCCACCACCACGACTGCCATCCACCCGAGTTTGTCTTGAATCCAGGAGTGCAAAGGTTTTAGACATATCAGGGAGCAGGACACGGGGAGGGAAATAACATTGGAGGCAGTCATTATGTTTTTAACGTTAATATTTAATGTTTATTGGTTAATATTTATTGTTGCAGATTTGTCAAAGGATGCTGTCAGCATTTTGTGAACACAATGGATTTTTTCCCTCTCTTGTTTTGCCCTGCTTGTGTAATCCCAGGCATCCCTTGGGACGCGTGCACTCACGTGGTTATAAGTAAAGGACACACAATATCGATATAGTTTCACGATCAGCTTTCCACGTCAGAAATAATTCATCACAACAGAAATTGTGCCGAGTCGGCTGAAACCCCTCCAGTAAAAATCATTTGATATTATTACTTGGAACTGTCAAAAAAAGTGATTTTCCTGCGGCTGAGCAGTGTGCCCATTGGTGCTCCTCACGTTTACAACCCTGCAGTGCCAGTGTTGGAAATTCCACGTTCCTATGGCGGGTGCGAGCCTATCCTGAGGACAACCACACTGTTGACTTCCCCACAAAGTGGTACTCATTTTATCGATCCCAGCATGGAGGTGAACTCGCGACCTTTCGCCTGCAACTCGCTCCACCGCTGGGCCAGCTGGCAGCCACGCTCACCGCTCACTTGCACCGGCAGGGCCCGATTTAGAACACGAACGGTTACTGGCAACTGAAGAACGAAGGCAGACAAAATCAATTAAATTCTACCACCGTTCGCCACGTGAAGCGAAGTGACACATGCCACCTACGGCACCGCACCCATGGGTTCTAATTCATTCCCAAACAAACCAGTAACGCGTTGACGAACACATGTAAGGGCACATCACGCGCGCCCTCCTCCTAGTGGTACGACTCACGAACACAGTATAGGCCACTGTGCATCTCGACGACGCCCCCCATATTAAGTTCACAAAAAGTTAGAAACAGTTCCTTCTGCTTTGCACCCAACATCTTCCTGCTAATTATTTACTGCCATTAGTTGAAACGAATAGCACACTGATTAAATGAAATCCTACAGATTCCAGAGGCAGATCAATAAACTTCCCAGGGAAGGGGGCACGAAATGTCAAGTTTTTTTTAATGGGGCCCTACTGACCCTACTTAAATAAACAACACCATTCAATACGTTTTATCTAGTAAATATCAATAAAAATACCAATTTTCGGTTCTCAAGGGAGGGGGGTGCAATCGCCCCCTCATCTCTGCCCCTCTTTGGATCTGTCACTGCCAGAATAAAGTAGTTTCATAAGTTAAAATCTGACTTTTGCAATGATGTATTCACTGATGAAAATACATTCGTGCCAGGTGTATGAAAAACGTACAGACAGTCAAAATGCGAGATAAAAACCCTAGATATAATCAGAATCACGGTTTGTCAACGGTTGGTTCAAATCGCATGCATCTGTTGTAAGAGTAGGGTGGGGTAAGGGGCCCAAGGTGGTGTAAAATGCCTTTGTGATCCTGGTGCTGACTGAAATGTCACCAGCGATGATCAGGTTGAGGGGCAGATTGGCGCCATCCTGCTGGATACTGCAGTGCAGTGGACGGACCACGTGTGATCACCAGGACTAAGAGGCTCTTGACGCCACTCGGCCCCTTACCACCACTGTACTATATCTGTAACTGAAATGTACATTTTAAATAAATATACAAAACGGCACTCAAACGTAAACATTTGTGCCAATAAATATACCATAGACATTGCATTTAAATATAACGTCCAAAACCATTTGAGTGCTTTACAATGTGTAATACATGACACTTCCTGTGTTAATCACATCGGCACCCAATTTAAATTATACTGTACATAATGCTGGTCTAAACAAACTCACTCTAACCCTGACCAAAACACAAATCCTTCTTTAAAACTTGCAAAGTGTTTAGCTAGAGAGCCAGGAAGGGCACATTCAATGCCCTGAGTGTGGTTCCAGAGTGCTTTGCTACTGAACAACCGGTGAGCAAGCCCAGAGCGCATCGTGGCAGCAGCTAACGGTGCGAGGAGCCACCTCGCTGGACGTTCGGCAACATTCACCGCCAATGCATCGGGCATCCACATTGGTTCCTTCATTCCGCATGCGTTTCTCTTGCTTCGGTCATCTAGCAGCTAACAAAGTACAAGTTTGATAGGAAAAAAGAATAGGCTTTACCCTTTCCGGTAATAATACAGGCGGTGTTAAAATGTTCAAACATCAAATAGACATATATTGCAAGGCATCAAGTCTGCATTAACCACACATGCTTGTGGTAAAATATGCAAAACAAACATGCTGTAATAAAGCATGCAATATTCTTCAAACCGATTGGCCTTCATGGCCTTGCCTCCCCCGGTGTTAGACCAGAGAACGACGGCAACAGGGGAACAGCACAGAAGCTTTGCAAATATCAAACCATCAATAGCTCGGCTTTAGCAGTTACATCAATAATCTCCGCCAGTTTAAAACAAAAATAACTCTCCTCCTCCTAACACCTCTCAATGAGGGCGAACTTCTGCCTGCTAGCGCCAGGGCACAGCGCCCTGCCCTTCCAACGCATGCCAAAGGTGGCAGCTGCAAGTAGCAAGCTCCGTAGCGCAGTGGCAATGCTCATGCCTCACAGCAGGAAGGACCTGGATTGGATTTCCAATTGAGGCGCCTCTCTGTGTGTGGAGTAAGTACGTTCTCCCCCTGTTCTGCATGGGATTTCATCCGGGTTCTCTGATTTTCCACCACAGCTGAAAAAACACCACACAATATAAGTGGTATTGCCCAAAAAAACATCCCAATGCTGAAAAATCACCTGCAAATCACTCCATTGGGATTCTACACAGCAGTAGCATCACCACCCCCCCTCACTTTAAAAACCTGACAGGACCCTTCTGAAAAAGTGTTGAGACTGTGAGGTTTTCCTCGGTAAACAAGCAAAATAATAAATAAATTTAGTTAATAATATAAGTTTTTATATATCATCTTTTATGCAACCGCAATCCACAACACACAGAGGCGTCCATAAATTAAGATGTTTTAAGCCAATTAATTCGTGTTTATACGAGTGGGAGGAAGCTGGAGCACCCAGGCAAAACCTATGTGTGTGAGGGGGCAACGCTCGATCCCCGTACAGAAGAGACGGATGGAGGTTAGTCCGTACTTTGGTGCACCGCCTTCTCCTGGCGAGCCAGGGTGTGGCTCCTCCTCGACACCCATAGGAAGGGAGTGTCGCAACAATCCTGCGATGATCCACCAACCCTTGCTGCCTTCACCAATGCTGAATTACAGGCCACGTTCGTAGCGACCACCACCCAGCGATCTAACTCGTTTATTGTGCTCTACTTGCCTCTCGTCCCAGTGGTCTAACACCTGTGTTCAAATTTATGCCCCAAAACAATCAAATTATGCAGACATGCTCGTCTTGACAATAAACTGCAGCAACCCAAAGCTATTCGTCCGTTACAGTTTCGCGTAATTTCCAGTTGAAACGTCGCCACCCGAACGACGCTGTCGACGCCTCCGGGTAACCAGCTACGTACACCGCCACGTGCGCATCGCTCCCACCACCGCAGCGACCGCCGGCTCCGATTGAGCATGGGACGCGCCCCCTGCTTCCGCCCCCCACGCCAGCTCGGGGAGGAAGCCGGCGCCCTTCACACGAACGGCGTCGAAAACGCAGCGCGCCGCGGAACATTGCACGAGTATTTTGACGTCGACCGTTTCCGAGATCGAGAACTCAAGACTGGTCCCAGGGCCTTCTCCTGGCAGCACCAGCACTTTGGAATGTATTCATCTCTACTCTTAATATTCCACATTTCCCTTAAGGCGATGCTCCAAGATTGAACTCTGCCACAAAGGCGAATATTTATCCATTCTTTCAGTAAGTTCTGGCATGGGTTTCACGTCATTAATTTTAGTTTTTTCTCCTCCACCCTGAAATTTTATTTAACTGCCACCACTGCGGACGGACGGTCTTGGGCTGCGGTCATCCTTGCAACAGAGCTGATCAGCGACATCGGGCCTCACCAGCTGAAACAATAAAGTCCGAGTCTGACATCGGTGGTTGACTATTTTATATTTTACCAGGTAAGGCCCACTGAGCTACGTAGCTCTTTTTTCCAAAGTGACCTGACTACAAATGATAGCTCAACGAAGCGGCTTATCATCTTGTGGACATTTATAGCAACATGTTGATTCTAAATGTGGAGGGAAAAACCAGAGGACCCGGAAAAAAATCCACGCGACCACAGAGAGATTATGCAAACTCCAAATATACAGTGGGCATCAGGGTCGGGATCGAACGCACGACGACCTCCTGTAGACCAGGCGAGGTGGTTAGCATCTCGCCACCGTAGCGCCTTGACGCTTACCAGGAAGGTGAAACGCGTAGAAATGCCGTCGCATGCCAACTCCTAAGTCTCACACGCGGAGCGTGCGGTCGCAGGCACAATATAAGCACGTGTTTTTTTCTTACCCCTGAAATAAGTTAAGTTAAACACACCGGCAACAACCGCATCGTAAACAATATCGAAGGTTCAATACTATGCATATCACACGAAGCAGTCTGCTGAAAACAACTTCAATAGGCATGACAGCCGTACAGCAACAAAAGGCAGCAGATACACAGGCAGCATACCTCTTTGGGACGGATGGCACAGTGGGACGCGCTGTGATACCTGTGGTGATGCGTGGTGGATGGCTGTTGTGGTGAGTGGGCTTGGTGGCGTGAGATAATGGTCGCAGACATTCGCACGAAATAACTGGGACCCATGTCGAACGGACAGGGCCCTTGGCTACAAACATCTGGCATTTCGCCAGCGTCGTTTCAAGCGAGCCCGACCCACTCCGCTGATGAGACATTGCATGTCGAAACCGGTCCAGAGGTGTTGCTCGTGTTGAGCCGATGCTGATGAAATGATGCACCCCCAAAAGACTGATAGGATGTGTAAAAAACATAAATGTTTGTGTGCGAGAGGCATCCGGCATGCTCGTTTGTGTTGACGGACGTGGAGTTGTGAGCGCAGGCGTGGGACGGGCGGCACAGCCCTCAGAACTGCGTGGCACTGGAAGGGTCGCACTGCAGGAGCCGGACAATAGAAGGGTCACTCTTGGCCCCGCGTATGAACTCCTCTACCGACAGCTTCCCTGCAATGAGAAGAACGGAGTCACTGTGTTGAACCTCACGCCACCATGACAACGGTGACGAAGAGCCGCCCTCCTTTATTCAGAGAGCGCCTTCCACACGATAAGTGACCGGCATCGTCACACCGCCTCTCAACGCAATTGAAAGGGGGGCACCCCCAGTGGCAGCTGACTCTGCCCGGCACAAGGTGGCCCGGCACCTAACCCTGCGAACAGGTATTACTAGCTGAGATAATAAAGTCTGAGTGTAATGCAGTTCTGCATTGGTCTCGATGTAACACATTTGATTGGAGCTTCCAAGGCCAACAAGTTTTTTTAGATTAACACACATCGTGGCACTGTAGATGACAGAATTCAGGGTTAAATCAGCAGTAGGAATGATTCATTCATCTGACACCGTGACGTTGAAGCGTGGGGCCCCCCAAAGTGTGGGGCCCAGGGCAATTGCCCTGATTCACAGAAACATGGGAACGGCTCTGCTGGAATGGGTCTAACATGCCAACGGTTTTAAAAAAAATTACCCGCAAATTACTCAATTGGGATCACACATCACCCCTTTACTCCGAAAACTAAGCAGGACCCTCCTGAAAGCCTCACCGCTTGTCTCGGGCGAGAAAAGCGTGATAGTAACCATAGCGTGCAGACGTGCGCATTTACCATCCTTGTTTGTGTCCATCTGCTGGAAAATCTTCTCCGTTCGCTTCTCTGGCGTGGACTCATCTTCGGGAAGTTTCATCACGGAAGCCACCATCTTATAGATGGCCTACATGCACAAACACGCGAGACGGAGCTTACAGAGATGCACCGTCACGGTCAACTGTCATGGCGCGTTTCCTGTACGCTCGCTGGTTACCGTATGTCCGTAAATTACATCGAGATCTATGTGCAGCATTATATAGAGATTATTACACAGAATTACACGGAGATCCATAGAGTTACACAGAGTGGCGTAGAGTTGCGCAGGGGTGGCCGATGAGCGTACAGGAAACGCGCCGTGCCCATAACCGTGCTCAGGGACGCACTGCGGTGCCATCGTTAGAATGGTGTCACAGTCAAACGTGCGTTTAGAGTGTTTTCCTGATGTAAATTTCCACACGATGATAAGCCGCTTTGTTGATCTATCATTTGTGGCCAGGTCGCTTCTGTCAAAGAGCTAAAGAGCTCAGTGGGCCTCACCTGGTAAAATAAAAATTGTTTTAGAATAAGACCTGCGAGCAGCGTGGAAAGCGGACGTGTATACCCAACTGAAAACCTCGGCACATTTGGCAGAGTATCACAAACGCTTTCTTTCGGGTTTCCAAAAAACAAGTGAGCAGACAGTACGTCTCCTTATTTGGGTCCACCACCTTTAAAATTTGTAACAAAATATGGAGAGAGGTGACGCACAAAGTCGTCAATCCGTGCTCATGTACATTTTTGAGAATGGCTTAGAACCATGCCAGCGACGATTCAGAAGTCCTTCCACACGGGCGCAAAGGTCCCCCCTATAGCCCTGTACACAGGCTATTCAGAGCAAGCGCGGTTAGCGAGCACCCATGAAGGCAGGCAAAGTGCACGAGGGGGTGGGTGGCCAGGCACCACTCCCTGCCGCCTTTGTCTACCGAGTGGCGATGTTGACTCCACGCACACTGCACCAGGTACTCATTTGAGGCTGAGTCGATCTAGCGGTGGGGGGCGGGCATACCCAGGACCGGTTCAGATAATGTCTACTGGAGTTGGTGGCCGTGTGCGGGAATCGAACTCAGGTCCCCGTATCCATAGCGCAGCGCGCTAACCGGCACACTATCACTCCCCCACACTGCACACACACAAGTCCTACACATCCCGCAATCCCAAACACAACCTCCGGCTAGCTGCCCCTACGATCGATCTCACTCGTAGGCGGTGTCACGCAGTCACTCTCCGATTGAAACGGGACAAGCCCCTGGTGACGCCGGCAATGCAGTAACAACAACAGCCGTTCGCCACAAAGTGGCGGTGCCATCACCACGACGCTTGTGCCACGCTCGGCGCACTATGAAGCCACGTGAAGTGTCGAAGGCCCGCTGGCAGGAGGTCACAGAACAGACCCAGGTGCCATGGGTTGGTTGACTGAGATGGCAGATGCAACAAATGTGTTCCCCACTGCGCCAACTTTCTGCGTTTTAACCGCCCGGCGCTCCGTTCGTCGTTGTGAGCGTCGCTCCTCTGCCCTCCGTTGTTGGCGGAGGGCGACTGCTTCCAACTCCGCAGCGCGATGCACGTACACAGACACAGCCACGAGCTTCTCTCATCCCGTCGCTCTCACCCGCACGATCTCCAGCATCTCGGCCCGGCTGATGTAGCCGTTGCCGTCCAGGTCGTACATGCTGAAGGCCCACTTGAGCTTCTGCTCGAGCTTGCCACGCGACGTCACGCTCAGCGCGATGATGAACTCGCGAAAGTCGATGGTGCCGTCGCCGTTGGCGTCGAAGGTGCGGAACACGTGCTCGGCGAACTTGGAGGCGTCGCCGTACGGGAAGAAGTTGGAGTAGATCTTCTTGAACTCGTCCACCGTGAGGTGCCCGCTGGGGCAGTCCTTGAGGAAGCCCTTGTACCACTCCTGCAGCTCCTGCTCCGAGAACTCGGTGTTCTCACGCAGGTCCTGCAGCACCTCCGGCCGCAGCTTGCTGTTCTGCTTGCCCATCGCCCGCTGCTGCCGCTGCTGCTGCTGCTGCTGCCACTGCTGCTGCAGCCCACACGCCGCAAGCCTCTGTATCCAAACACAGCGCTCACGTCAATGGCAAAACTCATCATACGACAAAACGCCGAAGTGCGTAACACCGTTGTACAAGATAACAAGAGCCTTTGTGTCACCCCACTGAGTCATACATAATCTGTATTTATCCCGGATGATCCGATGAGCTAAAACAGCCTGTAACCACACCAAGGCAACGCCACAGGCCCTCACTTACACAGAGGGCCTCCCCCACGCCGTGTTGGTCACGTGCGTTGGTTGGCCATACTTCACCACAATGCCAATAATCCAACTTGGGTAACCAGGGCTCACAGCTCCATGCGCTAAACACTGCACCGCCCTTTAACTCGGAGTCTATGGGGCACTTCACCGTTGTAAATTAACAACGGAGTTCTGGACATCAACACGCTCCTGTTGGAATTCCTGCTGCACGAAGCAGTGAGCTGCCACCTTTTAGGACGTGTATCCACCCTGCCCGGCCTCTCTCTCTCTCTCCTCCACTCTCCCTCGTGCCTCCCTCGTGCCTCCCTCATCTCCCGTCTCCACTCTCCCCTTGTCTCTCCCCTTGTCTCTCTGTCTCTCCCCTTGTCTCTCTGTCTCTCCACGTCTCTCCACTTCTCTCTGCTTGTCTCTCCACGTCTCTCTGCTTGTCTCACCTGTGTCTCTCCTTGTCTCTCCACGCCTCTCCACGTCTCTCCGCGTGTCTCTCACCACGTCGCTCACCACGTCTCTCTCCACGTCTCTCACCACGTCTCACCTCGTCTCTCTCCGCGTCTCCCTCCCCGTTTCTCTCCCCGTCTCTCCGCTCGTCTCTCTCCGCGTCTCTCTGTTTGTCTCCCCACGTCTCTCTGCTTGTCTCTCCACGTCTCTCTGCGTGTCTCTCACCTCGTCTCTCACCGCGTCTCTCTGCTTGTCTCTCTCCACGTCTCACCACGTCTCTCTCCACGTCTTTCCGCGTGTCTCTCCGCGTGTCTCTCCACGTCTCTGCTTGTCTCTCTCCTGCCCGTCTCTCTGCTTGTCTCACCACGTCTCTCCGCGTGTCTCTCACCACGTCTCTACTTGTCTGTCCACGTCTCTACTTGTCTCTCCACGTCTCACCACGTCTCTCCGCCTGTCTCTGTTTGTCTATCCCCGTCTCTCTCCCTGTCTCTCCCCCTGTCTCTCTCCCCGTCTCTCTCCGCGTCTCTCACCACGTCTCTCTGCTTGTCTCACCACGTCTCTCCGCTTGTCTCTCTCCGCTTGTCTCTCACCACGTCTCTCTGCTTGTCTCACCACGTCTCTCCGCTCGTCTCTCTCCTGCCCGTCTCGCGCCGCGCGCAGGGTGGCGCCTCACAGGAAGTGACGCCACCGCGTGTTTCTGGGTGGCGCGCGACTTCCGGGATTCACCACTGGGGGAGTGGGGGGGGGTCAGTGGTCAGGGGTCACGGGGGGGGGGGTGAGCCTCGCTCTGCTCTCTCGCTGCTGATGAGGTCACCCCCAGCGCCCTGCCCCTCCCTGCGGGGGTTGCCATGCCAACATCCGTCTACATATTTTCCTGTCTTTTCTTGGATTTTCTGTTTGCACTTAGTCACATAGTCACTTTGAGATGTTTTATTGTTCATGTTTTAGTTGTTGTTTGTTGCGGTTGCACCCAATTCAAGAGCCGAATGGCTCACAGGGCTACACCAAATACATGAAACTGAAACTGGTTGCCACGCGACCATCCGCAACTTTTCGATGAAGAAGAGACATTTAGTTTTATTTAGGATCTGCCTTCAGCCAAAATAGTTGTAGAGCCGCATCACACGCGGAGCTACACAAGCATAGCAGCAGGTGCACGGCGGATACACTTGTTTATAACTTAAATAAACAAAATAAGTGGAATAAATTTTGACTTGAAACTTTCGTGACTGCAGGAATTCTCATATTCTTGGTTCTTTCAGGAAAGTCACGTAGATAGAAAAGACAATTTTAAAAATTAAACTTTAATTTTTATTTTCTATCTATAAAATAAAATTTAAAAAATTAAATAAAATGTAAAAAATCAATTTGATTTTTATTTTCTATTTACGTGACTTTCCCGAAAGAACCATGAATATCAGTGGAATAAACTGGGTCTATTTAGTGCCCCACCCCCCTTATTCTTTCACAACACAATTTGCCCGTTGTACATTTTATTGCGACCAAGACATCGTGACCCGTAACATTACCTGCCAAATTTCATAAACAAATAACCTTTACGTTAAATTGCGTTTAAGATTTAAGTTTATAAATATATAAATATATCCGACTGCCCGCTTCGGTGGCACAGCCAAGGAGCCGCCCGTCGGCTCCAGAGTGGCAGGTCCCCTCCGGGTCCTGACGGTGGCTTCCAGAGTAACAGTGAAGACGCCTGGGCAGTGGTGGTGATGATGCTGCTGCTGCTGTGTCGGCAACCCGGCACATTCGTCAATAACAACAACGCTATGTGTGGCCTTAAAATTTAACATAATGTGCGACGTTTCGGGCGATGGCCCTTCACAGAACATGCATGCTTCAGACTAGGCACGAACGTGTATAAATACAAACTTAAAACCTACCAGCAGTTCCTGTAGAACCGCGCTGTGGTCCATCAAAGTGGCCTTGAGCAAACGAGAGAAATGTGAGCCCTACTGAGCAGCAGGGAGCATGACTGTCAACCCACGTGGCTTACCCCGTCTTCTTGTCCAGGGAAATTTAGTTTTCAGGTCCATACGGCGTACAGCCGTTTCAGTACGTGCAAAAAAATGTGTCCATTCGTTTGTGTTTCTCCCTTGTGATGGGACCAGGGTTGCGATTTCCGCATGGAAAATGCGGAAGGAGGGTTCAAATTTTCCCGCATTTTTGCTAAAGTCAACCGCAAACGGTGGAAAGACTACTCCTATGACCGCGCGCTTTTAACAACACGTTAATGCGTTCTATTGGAAAGGATACATCATGTACATGTGCTCGTAATCACGGCTCCGCATTTGAATAAAGTATGTGGTTTTTGTGCGGAAATGCGGAAATCATATATTCATTCCAATCAGTAACTCAAAGCCCTACGTGATGCTGGGCCTTGCATGTATCCTTTCCAATAGAACGCATTAACGTGTTGTTAAAAGCGCGCGGTCATAGGAGTAGTCTTTCCACCGTTTGCGGTTGACTTTAGCAAAAATGCGGGAAAATTTGAACCCTCCTTCCGCATTTTCCATGCGGAAATCGCAACCCTGGATGGGACTTTGTAGGATGAAGGCTGAGATTACAAAGGGCACGGGGTGACCAAGAATGTCTGAATTGGTATGTAATAAGATAGGGCACTGAGAAGGGGTTGACAGGTATGCAGCAGACAATCTGTGACGGACGGGTTTCATCAACACGAGGACTCATCAGCACGGTATCGTCACCAGCGCTCACTGCTGCGGATGCTGCCTCTGGCTCTCACCACAAACGCTTCGAGCCACGCGAGCTGACTGCGTGGCTCCCTCGACGCGCGGTGGAGCCACATCCTCCGTGCAGACCGAGAATGCAGCGGGCTTATGGTGGTGGTGGTGATGGTGGTGATGGTACTGGTGGTGATGTTGATGGTGCTGGTGTTGATGGTAATGCTGGTGGTGATGGTGGTGCTGGTGGTGCTGATAGTGATGGTGGTGATGGTAGTGGTGGTACTGGTGATGGTGGTGATGGTAGTGCTGGTGATGGTGGTGCTGGTGGTGATGGTAGTGCTGGTGATGGTGGTGGTGGTGCTGGTGGTGCTGATAGTGATGGTGGTGCTGGTAATGGTGATGGTGGTGATGATGGTGGTGCTGGTAATGGTGGTGATGATGGTGATGGTAGTGCTGGTGATGGTGGTGGTGGTGCTGGTGGTACTGATAGTGATGGTGGTGCTTGTGGTGGTGGTGCCCTCTGGTGGACAGAGCGCGGCGTGGCCAGGATTGGGGTTCCGGGCGCGCCCCGCGTGCTTCACTGCAGGGCCCTGCGGGCTACGGGCGGCCCCTGGTGGCCTTCAGTGCGGCCCCGACAGTCCACAGCGAGTGAGGACACCTCCCATCGTCGTCGTGCTGCTGTCAACCCCCCAATGGTTTACAATGTGTGGCGGCCTTGCTCACACTGACGGCGTCTTGTCGGTGAGAGTAGCCCCCGCCCCACCTCACCCCAACCCACCCCGCTTCTAAAAATCAGTAAAGAATTACAGAGAGATGCATGCACTCACATTGAGACTCATAGACTCGCATAGAGACCAATAGACTCGCAGAGACAATGCCATCTTTAGCCCAGGAGGTGTTGGCTGTGGACGCCCGTAACCCAGCATGGTGGAGTATCGAGGGTTGGTGACCGCAGGCGTCGGGGAGGAGCCATGCCCTGGGCTTGCCAGAAGGTGGCAAAGCAAACAAAGTGGACTCCACCTGCTCCGTCTGTATGGGATCGAGCGTTGTCCCCTCACACGACGCGTGGGTTTTCTCTGGGTGCTCTGGTTTCCACAGGATCATTAGTTGGCCGATAACACCTTAACGTACAGAGGACTGCAGAGCGTGGGCGACCGTTGGCGCCGATCTCGTGTCGTGACTGCCTTCGCCACGTGTCTACGATTCCCCCTGGCGCCTCTCGAGCCATATTCTCTCCCTGCGAGAGAAGGCCCTCCCCCCGCACCTCCCATCAGCACGATTGGCTCCGTGTGGTGTGAAAAAATTTTAGAATTTTTTTTTCACGAAAATAAATTGTCACGCACAACGAGTCTGTGTGCAAAATGTCAGCTCGATTGGATCACGGGGAGTGGGTTAAAAACGACCGAAAGATTTGCACGGTCGTAAGCGCGCAAGCAAGCAAGCAAGTGAACTTAATATAAAGGATTTTATAAAGTTCAACATACATACGAAGGTACAAATAGTAGGAGTGGTGGTTGCAGGTTGCTGATGAGATGAAAACTGCCTTAGCAGCTCGCGATCACACGACACTCTTTAATTCCATCAAAATAGTAACTTGCAGTGCCGTATCTATACTAACACCCTTAAGGGAAAGAGCGGTTATCCAATCTCCGATCCCCAAAGAACTGGTTTGCAGATTTGCTGACCAATTCTCTGAGGTCTTGGGGGGCGCAGAAACCTCTCAGCTCAGACAACATCATGGGGCAGGTGGGGTTGTACTTATGTTGAACTTCTTTCGCACCGTACGTAGCCAACCATGCTAATCGGAGGTGCGGGTTGACCACGCTGGGACTGCTGTGCCTCAAACATTGGAGGAAGTCGCCACCCCTCGGGAGCGAGTGGCTGGCTGATGTTGCCGTCTGTTGAGGAGACGGCACGAGTGATCCAGAGCCTGAGGTCACAGGTCAACTATCTAGATTCTAGAGTTCACAGAACACCAACCTGGCGTGTAGGACCAAGCGTAGCACCATCACGTTTAGCCCGGCGCATCTCAAGAGCGCCTTCGATGCAACCTGTGGCTTCCATCGCATTACACATCTCAGAGGACATTTGAAAAGGGGCACCCCCAGTGGCAGCTGTCCCTGTCTGGGCTGCGAGCGGGCATCAGTCCGCTGCCAGTAGGTGGGGGCTGGGGGGAGGGGGCGATCAACGTCCTTGAGTGAATGGAGTTTGGTGTTGGGTGGTGGTGGAGACTCGGGACTACCCTCTGCGACGAAGAATGAAACGAGTGGCATAAACAGCAGCGGTTTTTTTGTGTTTGTTTTAATATTTATAATATATACAGTACAACTTTTATCGTTACGTGTGAATGACATCGGACGAGACGGCAGAGAGAGAGAGAGCGAGGGTTAACGTCCAGGTGATTACAAAACACGGCCGCCACCGAGGGAGCATCCGTCTCGTTAACTGTGTAAGAAATGCGAACTCCCGACGTACCGATAACGTTTAACCCTTTAAAATAAAAAAAACGGTGGGACAAACTAAACTGTGGCGCAGCAAGTACGAGCCTCCATGTATATACACACACGCGCACGACGACCAGGGGAATCAATAAATAACTCGACGGCCCAGCCTACTTTCTGTACTCACTTCGCATTGAAGTGCCCCCTTGTCAAGGCGGTGGCGCGCCAGGACACGTGGGGCTAGGACACGTGGGGTCAGGACATGTGGGGTCAGGACACGCGGGTTCAGGGCAATCGTCACCGGCGACGAGGAGCAACTACTGCCCGCCAACTTGGAACCGCGACACTTTTTTATTGTTTAAATCACGTTCAGCTGGGAAGATAACGCGAGCCGAAGCTTTCACCGAGTCTCATGAATGGCTACATTTTCTGGAGGGACCTGGAGGAGGGGACGGGGGGAGGGGTAATGATTACTGCCACGTGTGTTTGTGACTTGCGCCGTTTCTTTTGAACGTCGGCAAAAAAGTGGACCGCGACGCCGGGACCCGCTGGGGGAGGGGGGGGGGTCTCTTAACGTCGACTGCGAGCGAAATCAGACGGCGGTATTGTAACGGTTGATGCCACACGGCAGTATTAACCAAGGCGGCCGCTGCGTTCGAAACGCGAACCTCTGCAGCAACGAGCGGCGGATGCAGCGTGACCACCCTGGGCAGGGTCGGCATACAAAATAAAATAAACCACCTCGATATTTCAGGCGCCGCCAATGCAACGTGAATGCGTGACGGTTGGTCCTCAATCCCGTCACGATGCAGTTCTTGCAGAGCCGTACGCGGTTCCGGAGCCGCAGGTTTCCGATCCGTGGGCTAGGCCGTGTCACCGCCCCGATGGTGATGCGTGTATGTGTGTTGAACTTCTTTTGCAGCGTACGTACCAAACCGCGCTAGTCGGAGGTGCGGGGGAAGGACAACGAACTAAACACAAAAAGCGGTTTTAAGGAAATCAGTGGCAATTGGCAGAGGGCATTCTGCCTGGCCACCAAATATGGTTTGTTATAACACGGTTTGTTAAACTGCACGTGTTTAAAATGGGCAATGGCTCACCTACAAAGCGGACAACCTGGGGTGGCCACGTGAAGACCGCCCGCGATTCGATCAATTTGTCCAAAATCTGGGACGGGGGGGGGGGGGGGCGATTTTTCACTTTCAACGCAAAGCGGTGCCGCAGGTCAAGCAGGGGCCGCCGGCGGCGACTGCCCAAGCGAACCGACGCGCCGAGGGGTCGTGGCGAGCGGCCCCGCGTACACGCGCGCCCCCTTCCCGCACGACGCTGCCTGCCGGAGGTATTTTACAAGCGAGGAGGTGAGGTGAGGGGGGGGGGGCGGCCTGGGGGGGGGGGGGGGGGGGTTACCACCAGGCAGGGTAAGAAAGGAGAGGGGAAGGCAACATCAGGGAGCGAATGTTTACAAAAACAACGCCACAGCCATAGGCGCGGGGGACGAGGGGTGGACGAGGCGGTGTGGTTGGTTACGGAGGCTCTGCGTCAGACGTCGCCCGAGCGATGGAATCCGCTCAACCACCACCAACTCCGCTCCCCACCGCAAGCCATCTGTGGCATCATACCCTGAACGTGTCACTATACACATTAATATTACCGTCGTCGTCGTCATCATCGTTACCATCCTTTGCATCGTTAGAATCGTTAATATCATTGGACGTAATAGTCGTCGCCATTTGCTGAGGCGACGGGAGCCTAAGGGACGAATGACAGGGTGGGGCCTTGGGGGTGACTACTGACCAGAGACGAGACAAAGACAAAGGTCCCCCCTATAGCCTTATCAGACTGTTGGGGCAAGTGCTGTTCCTGACCACATACACACGTACACACGCACTCTTACGTTCACAAACCCCGTTTGTGTAAAATTGCCTGTTTGCCGATTGACTCCGCGGCCGTTGCCGCGACGCAGAAAACAAAGACAAGATGTACACGGAGGGCGACGGTCGCGACGAGCGACCGCTCCACGCCCGCCGGGACCTCGAGGGCCACCGCCGCCTCCCTGGGGCCCTCGCTGGCGGCCCCAGGCCCGCCCCCTCGCGCCACCTCCGCTCGTTGCTGGCTGCGTCCTGGCGCCGTGGGCCCCCCGCGGCGCCAGCCACGCGGAGCCACCGGCCCCTCCTCCTCCTCCTCCTCTCGGGTACGGATGAGGAGATGGTGGATGAGGAGATGGATGAGGAGGTGGTGCAAGAGGAGGAGGTGGATGTAGAGGTGGATGACGAGGTGGTGCAGGAGGAGGTGAGGAGGGGACTGGGCAGCGGCGCTAGCGGGGCCAGAGCTCCTGTTGCCGAATGGTTTCCGGGTCGTTGTCGACGCACGGATTCCGGGAGGTGGCACGCGCGGCCAGGCAGCCGCCACAACCGTCGTGAGAGAGCTATACTGGATGTGGTGTGCCCGCTACGGGGACATTACTTGGCTAAGATTAATGCAGCCCTGACGGGTACGGTACACAGTAGGGGGTGGGTGGGGGGGGGGTGTCTCTGCAGGTGGGGGGGGAGGGGATGGAGGCGGGGGGGTCCGCGTGTCTCTCCATGCAAGCGAGCGCAGCAGCAGCAGCAGCAGGCCACGCGTGCCGTGTGTTCGCCTCTCCCCGCTGACGGCGCCTTCTGGAGACGCCGTCACCGCCACCACGGCGCTCAGCGGCGCTCCTCAGTAGATCTCCTGCTCCCCGGAGTCGGCGTGCTCCCCCGCCTCCTCCTCCTCTGGGACGGCGAAGCCCTCCTGGGGCAGAGAGGGAGGGAGACGCACGGCGGATCGCCGCGGACGCAGCGCCGTGAGCCGCCGGCGTCACGGTGTGTCCGGGCTAGCGGTCAAAGGGCTGCGCTACGAACCTGGCAACTCGAACCTGGCAACTCGATTTCGCGTTGATCCTGGGCCACCCGTAGGTCGACTCAGCCTCAAGCGAGTGCCTGGTGCGGTGTGTAAACATCGCCACGAGGGAGACAAAGGTGGCCAGGCACGGTGTTGGCCACCCACCCCCTCGTGTGCCCTGTTGACCGTCTAAGGTGCTTGCTAACAGCACTTGCCACACAAGTCTGTTTAAGGCTATACGGGGGATCTTTGTTTGTTCCTAGAGTTCTTCCCTCACTGCTGCACTCAGGAGGACCTCAGAGCGAAGTGGCAGTCGGGGTGATTGACGATGTAGCAACGAGTCACTCCGCTCACTCGCTCGATAGCGGTCCCTCCCTTATCACTCTTCTATCGCTACTACGTCTACCTTGGTTACTGTTCTCTCATTGATTCCTCCTCCACCAGTGTTGAGGGCTCGGGCTACTAGACACTGAACTGTTCCGTCTCATCCATCATGCTGCGTTCAACCGCAATGACACTGCAGCTCACAATAGCCATCACTCTCACTCACCCGCACAACCATGACCTCACCCACCCACTCGTCCACCTTACTAACTCGTCCACTCACCACACCGCAGCTCGCCTCACGTCTCTTTCTGCTGATTCCCTCGAACTAATTTCTTTATTTCTCTCCAACTGCTTCTTGTCTTTAGTTTGTTGTCCTCCCCCCCGCACCTCTGATTAGCACCGTTCAACGCGAGGGTGGAGGGGGGCAGGAGTGGGGGGCAGGAGTGGGGGGCAGGTGGTTGGTACGGAGCCGGCCGCGGGAGCGTTTGTCCGAGGGTGGCGGCAGTGCCGCCTTCGACTCCCGGCGGCGGGAGACCCCGGGGCGCCCCCCCCACCCCCCTGGCTCTCACCTCGGTGGCGTAGAGCACGTCCAGCACGCGCGTCACCATGGGGTTGGTCTCCGCGTCAAAGTCCTGGCAGATGGTCTCGATGTCGCGCAGCTTGCCGAAGTAGAAGTTCCGCTCCTTCTCCAGCGCCTCCACGCTCACCTTCATCTCCAGCATCTGCACGCACGTGGGGTCAGTGTCACTGGGAGGGTCCGTGGGGTCAGTGCCATGGGGAGGGTGCGTGGGGTCAGTGTCACGGGGAGGGTCCGTGGGGTCAGTGTCACGGGGAGGGTCCGTGGGGTCAGTGTCACGGGGAGGGTCCGTGAGGTCAGTGTCACGGGGAGGGTCCGTGGGGTCAGTGCCATGGGGAGGGTCCGTGGGGTCAGTGTCACGGGGAGGGTCCGTGGGGTCAGTGCCATGGGGAGGGTGCGTGGGGTCAGTGTCACGGGGAGGGTCCGTGGGGTCAGTGCCACGGGGAGGGTCCGTTAAGTTGTTCGTCAAGTGAGTGGGCGACAGGGTGAGTGAGTGGGTGGGTGAGATGCGATCACGCGGGGAGAGGGACAGGAAGAGGAACCTGCTGGTTGAGCTCCGTCATCTGGGCGTCGTCTCCAGCCTTGGGCTTGCCTTGGGGGGTGCCGCCCCCCCCGCTGCTGCTGTGTGGGGAGGAGCGGGCGGGGGTGCTGGTAGGCCGCGGGGCCGGAGACACAGACGTGGCCTTCGGGGCGGCCGCTGCACGTACACACAAAGACAAAGGTCCCCCGGGTAGCATTCAAAAAGTGTTTGGGGCAAGTGATGTTCGCGGTGGCGAGCACCTACGAAGGCCAGCACTCCGCCTGGCTTAGTTGACTTAGGGGGGGCCGGGATTCGTTCTGATCTTCGCCACTGTTTGTTGCTCATGAACGGGAATCTTTTCTAGTGGCCGGATCTGTAGCGCAATACGTGTACATGTGTACGTTCAACTTCTTTCACACCGTACGTGCTAATCAGAGGTGCGGGGGAAGGACTACAAACTAAACACACCAATCTGCCACCGCTCCTCACTAGATACACACAAAGACCTCCCTGATAGCCTCAACAGACTTTTGGGTCAAGTGCTGTAAGCGAGCACCTATGAAGGCCAGCACGGTTCTTGGCAACTATGTGTAGAGGGTGGCACACACACACGCCCGCGTGCCCGTACCGGGCGGGGTGCTGTGCCGCTTGGGCTTGTTGAAGATCTGCTCGCCGTGGTTGGGCGGCGGCGTGGCGTGCACGCCGTGACGCGCCACCACGGGGTCGTACTCCCGCCCGTCGTAGTTCGCCTCAAAGAACTTCTTGAACCACTGCAGGAACTCGAAGTTGTCCTGGAACTTGCCCTTCACCAGCTTAGTCCACCGGGATGATCTGGGGGTGGGGGGTAGGGGCGACACGTCCGACGTGTCAACGATCGCGAACAAACTATTTTCATTTCACCAGGTAAGGCCGCCCTGAGCTGTGTAGCTCCCTGTCAGAAGCGACCTGGCCACGCGTACTCATAGCAGCTCTCGTCCACGATCCCCTCCTCCACCTCCCCACACTCCCCACACTCCCCCCGCCCACTCTCCCCCCCCCCACTCTCCCCACACTCCCCCCACTCTCCCCCCCCAACTCTCTCCCGCACCTTGTCAACGCTCATGCGCTTGAAGGAGGCCTGCAGCAGCTTGTAGTTGTGGATGTACTCGTGCTCCAGCTTGGCCTGGAACTTCACCTTCTTGAGGGAGATGCAGCCCGGGAACAGCATGTCCATGAACTGGCAGTAGGTGGCGCCTGTGTGTGCGTGGGGGAGACCACCACAGGCCACGGGGTCACACAGAGGGCCAGGACCACCACAGGTCACGGGGTCACACAGAGGGCCAGGACCACCACAGGTCACAGGGGTCACACAGAGGGCCAGGACCACCACAGGTCACGGGATCACACAGAGGACCACCACAGGTCACGGGGTCACAAAGAGGGCCAGGACCACCACAGGTCACGGGGTCACACAGAGGGCCAGGGACGTCCATAGGCTGAGTGCGGGGCCCGGGGGTAAATGAACGAAGCTGCAGCCTGTTCTCCCCTAACGCTGCGTGGTATCGTGACGCGAAATGAATATAGTGCGACGAATGTATTCGGGAACGCGTATTTTTATGACGCGGATGCGAATTGGATATACAGTAGCGCGATCGAGTGAACGGAACTACGTCGCGCGAGCAGGAATGAGCGGTCGTGCGGCTCCCTGTGCGGAGCGTCGCGCAAGGCACCGGGATGCCGCCGGATGCTTCTAGATGCTCCCCGCGTGCCTCAGTCTTTGTTCGGCCTGCGTATGCATCTCACGTGCTCGTTGCGGACTGTGCCGTTCCCGATATTACGTATTATTTATTATAACGCGATGTTTCCATACCGCAGTGTTCTTCAGAAAGGCAACTACCGCGTTATAGGAGAACAGACTCTATTTTAAACGATGAACTCTTGTTTACTCTACCAAGTCAGGGCCACCGAGCTATATTGCTGCTTTTCAGACACTCCCCGATTTTCCGTACCCCAGGGATAGCTCTGGAGAGGGCACAATCGGCACCACTCTCAGATAGCAGAGCTTTAGTTACACCAAATTAATCATTTATATGGCCAAGGAGAGTGAATCACGTGACAATCCCACTCGTTCCAGAAGGGCATCACATCGTCAACTGTTACTCGTGTGTACGCGTGTCTGTCTGAGCGGTTAGCGCGCTGCACTACGAGGCCGGGGGCCCGAGTTCGATTCCTGCTCAAGGCCAACACCAGTGACGATTATGTGAACCGGTCCTGGGCCTCCCCTATGTCGACTCAGCCTGAAATGAGTACCTGGTGCGCAGTACCTAGTGCAGTGTGTTCTGGCCTTCAGAGGTGCTGCTCTCTAACAGCACCAACAGTCTGTTCAGGCTATATGGGGGATATTTGTCTTTGTGTGCACGTGTGGTATGTGCGTGCGTGTCTGTCTGTGCGTGCGTGTCTGTCTGTGCGCGTGTCTGCGTGCGCGCGTGTCTGTGTGCGTGCGTGTCTGTGTGCGCGCGTGTCTGTGTGCGCGCGCTTGTCTGTGTGCGCGCGCTTGTGTCTGTGTGCGCGCGTCTGTGTGCCCGCGTGTCTGTGTGTGCGTGCGTGTCTGTGTGTGCGCGCGTGTCTGTGTGCGCGCGTGTCTGTGTGCGCGCTTGTGTCTGTGTGTGCGCGCTTGTGTCTGTGTGCGCGCGTGTCTGTGTGCGCGTGTCTATGTGTGCGCGCGTGTCTGTGTGCGCGCGTGTCTGTGTGTGCGTGTCTGTGTGTGCGCGCTTGTGTCTGTGTGCGCGCGTGTCTGTGTGCGCGTGTCTGTGTGTGCGCGCGTGTCTGTGTGCGCGTGTGCGCGTGTGCGCGTGTGCGCGTGTGTGGTGTGCGACTCGCCGGAGCACAGCTGCTCGATCTTGGTGTAGTTGAGGTGCAGCGAGTCGTTGATCCAGGCCAGCATGTCGTGCCGGCTCAGCGTGTCCATGGTGACGGGCGTGATGTACACGTTCACCGCCATCGCGACCCTCCTCCTCCTCCTCGCCTGACACGCACCGCCTGCCACCACGCACCGCGTAGTGGTGGTGATTACCATGGTGATTACCATGGTGATTACTGTGGTGGTTGCCGTGGTGATTACCATGGTGATTACTGTGGTGGTTGCCGTGGTTATTGCTCACGCTTCCTCCCCACGTGAATGATAAACACGACTCATCATCGGCTGCAAACATGGTAAGATAAAAACCCAACGTAGCGGCAGGAGCTGGCTGTCCGGAACAGACAACCAAATAGCTACGACTGTGACTGGTCTATGAGAATGCGTTGCTGAGTAGCACTTCGAGATTTGCTCATTGAGGACAAATAACCGCAGCGAGGTGAGTATGAAGGTGAGTGTGGGGGTGAGTGTGAGTGTGGGGGTGAATGTGGGGGTGAGTAAGTATGGGGGTGAGTGTGGGGGTGAGTGTGAGGGGGGGGTGTGTGGGGGTGAGTGTGAGTGTGGGGGTGAATGTGGGGGTGAGTGTGGGGGTGGGGGTGAGTGAGTATGGGGGTGAGTGTGGGGGTGAGTGTGAGGGGGGGGGGGTGTGTGGGGGTGAGTGAGTGCGAAGGGGGGTGAGAGGGGGGGGGTGCAGATGTCTCAGGGGGAGTCCCTTGGGGTCGCGAGCAGCAGCACCCCAAATGAGCCCCGAGCTGCCCTGAGGGGTGGGGGCTCGTGGATGTGGGGGAGGGGGTTACCATGGAAACCGTCTGCCAGCAACCACCCCGGGTTCCTCTCTCATCCAGCCGTGCCCAGTGTCCGTGTGTCATTGTGTGTGTGTCCGTGTGTCATTGTGTGTGTGTGTCCGTGTGTCATTGTGTGTGTGTGTCCGTGTGTCATTGTGTGTGTGTGTCCGTGTGTCATTGTGTGTGTCATTGTGTGTGTGTCATTGTGCGTGTCATTGTGTGTGTCATTGTGTGTGTGTCCGTGTGTGTGTCCGTGTGTCGACTCAGCCTTAAATGAGTACCTGGTGCGGTGTGTAAACATTGGGGAGACAAAGGCGGTCGGGCGTGGTGCTGGCCACCCACCCCCTCGTGTACCGTTCCGGCCTTCATAGGTGCTCGCTAACAGCACTTGCCCCTACAGTCTGTTAAGGCTATACGGGGGATATTTATCTTTATCCGCGTGTGTGTGTCATTGTGTGTGCGTGTGTGTGTGTCCGTGTGTGGACAGCGCGCTGCGATATGAAACCGGTGACCCGAGTTCAATTCCCGCTCACGACCAACATCAGCGACGATTGTCTTCACCGGTCCCGAGCCTGCCCGAGGTAGATTCAGTTTAGGAGTACACCACCCCGTCGCGCTAACAGCACTTGCCCCCGTCGATCTGGTCAAGGCTACACGGGGGACCTTTGTCTTTGTGTGTGGCACAGCGTCGATGCGCTTTGCCGCACACCCCGCGGGGAGGAACACGCGGACAGGAAGCTGCTCCTGCTGCTGCTACTACTACTGCTGCTACTACTACTGCTACTAATACTGCTGCTGCTCCTGCTGCTCCTGCTGCTGCTACTACTACTAATACTGCTGCTCCTGCTGCTGCTGCTCCTGCTGTTGCTGCTACTACTGCTGCTGCTCCTGCTGCTCCTGCTGCTCCTGCTGCTCCTGCTGCTGCTCCTGCTGCTTCTGCTACTACTGCTGCTGCTACTACTACTAATACTGCTGCTCCTGCTGCTGCTGCTCCTGCTGCTGCTACTACTGCTGCTGCTACTACTGCTGCTGCTCCTCCTGCTGCTGCTCCTGCTACTACTACTGCTACTAATACTGCTGCTCCTGCTGCTGCTGCTCCTGCTCCTGCTACTACTGCTGCTGCTCCTGCTGCTCCTGCTGCTGCTACTACTGCTGCTGCTACTACTACTAATACTGCTGCTGCTGCTGCTCCTGCTGCTGCTACTACTGCTGCTGCTCCTGCTGCTCCTGCTGCTCCTGCTGCTGCTCCTGCTACTACTACTAATACTGCTGCTCCTGCTGCTGCTGCTCCTGCTGCTGCTACTACTGCTGCTGCTCCTGCTGCTGTTGCTCCTGCTGCTTCTGCTGCTACTGCTCCTGCTGCTGCTGCTGCCACCCCCGACTCGGCCCGGTCCCAACACCCCGGCCCACAGAACCCGATATCCACCCCCGAACTTTCAGAACCTAGACCCCCAGATCCCAGAACCCTGACTCCAAAACCCAGACCCTAAATCCTCGACCCTCAAACACCCAGATCCCAGGCTACAAAAATCAAAACCCAGACTGAAAACCCCCAAATCCAATAGAGCGCAACCCAGCTAAGTGGCCATCCATTGAGTAGGTACTCAAAAATCTGTCAAAACCTGACCCCTCCCCCCCGTCCCTGTACGCACGCGGACTTTTTAGCCCCCCCCCCCCCCACCTGCGTACGGACGCCTGGCGCCCCCCCCCCTCCCCCGAATCCTATAGAACGGCCGATATTTAATCAACGCAGAAACGACCAAACAGATAGTCCACCGCCGTCTATCTAACTCATTTGAAGGCCAAAGTAGACGAATTATTATCGATGCTTCACCCCCCGCCCCCCACCGTTTCCTATGCGACGTACATTGTCAGCAGACCCCCCCCCCCCCCATACGCAAGCGAACACATTTGGGTGAACCCCCCCTCCCCCTCCATGCGTGCGCACTAAATGGATGGCCCCTATACGAGAAGCACTCTGGTGTCGTGAGCCCCACCCCGCACCCCCCGTCTCTCCGCCCAATGCCACAGCGCCCCCGGCACTCAGCGCGAGTGGGAGGGGAGGAAGGGGGGGGCTGGCAATGGGGCGAGGAGCGGGGGGGGCAGTGCATCTCTGCACGCACGAGCAGCGCGCGTAGTTTTTGCAGCGGCTCGTGAACGACGCGGGCATCACAGGGTGCGGTTGACCTCCCCCGTGACCCCCCTTCCCGTGACCCCCCCTTCCCGTGAGCCCCTCCCCCCCACACCCCCCTGGGATCGCACGCAGCCCAGATGTGGACCTCCCTTCCCAGCCCGACCCAGTTTCCTGCGGCTAAGAGCCGCGGACTCGAAGCTGTGGAACCAAATTCCAGCATCGGGACGGCGCGGACCAACGGCTTCCAATGCACACGGCTCATCGGCAAACCCACCATCACACTGCCCGGCTTCCAATACACACAGCTCATCAGTGAGCCCGCCATCGCACTGCCCGGCTTCAACAACACACAGCTCATCAGCGGGTCTGTGGCTGTAACAGGGTGCAGTGTCGGGTGTGGGACACAGCTGCTGCCAGTGTTTGCAGCGCCCCGTCTCACGCAGTCATCACAGCAGGGGGGGCAGGGGGGGGGGTGCTTGGGGGGAGGGGTGGGGGGTTGAGGGGGGCTGGGGGGGAGGGGTGGGGGGTTGAGGGGGGCTGGGGTGGAGGGTTGGGGGGTTGCCTCTGCCTGCCTTGTGTCTGTTCCGAACACGGCGGCATTGTGCACTAACAAAGCGTCTCTCTTTGTGTGCGTGTGAACCAGTCCTGGGACTCTCCAAGTTCGACTCAGCCTCAAATGAGTAACTGGTGCGGTGTGTAAACATCGCCATTGGGGAGACAAAGGCGGCCGGGCGTGGTGCTGGCTACCCACCCCCTCGTGTGCTGTACCGGCCTACATAGGTGCTCGCTAACAGCACTTGCCCCAACAGTCTGTTAAGGCTATACGGGGGGTCTTTGTCTTTGTGTTAATGAGCACTTGCCCCAACAGTCTGTTAAGGCTACACGGCGGGGTCTTTGTCTTTGTGTTAATGAGCACTTGCCCCTACAGATGGACATGAATGATAGACAGCACCGTATACATCAAACGTGAACATATACAGTACATATATACAGTACATGGATATTAATTTGAAGTCCCTTGCCAATCCACTGCTGGATGACGAAGGCCTCGCTGCACTGACCAGGCTTCCCCGCCGCGCTGGTGCAGGTTGTGTGCGCCGCGCTGCGCTAACCGCTGCCCCACCTCTCCGCCCCAGCCGCGCGTGTGCCAGGCGCTGTCCAGGCTCAGACCTGCTGAGCTTGCGAGCGCGCTGGGGCGGACACACCCGCGCGTCCCGTGCTCGCTGGAACCGTTCGAGGTGTAAATCCGGCAGGCAGCCCCGGTTAGTGGGGCGCCACGGTGGCTAGGAGATGTTAACTACCTCGCCTGGTATACAGGAGGTCGTGGGTTTGATCCCGACCCTGACACCTGCTGTGTATATATTTGAAGTTTTCGTGTCTCTCTCTCTCTCCCCCCGTGATCGAGTAGATTTTTTTTCGAGGCTCTTCGGGTTTTCCCTCCACATTTACAGTCAACAACATCACGCGTTTAGAGTTGGCTGCTATAAATGTCCACGTGATAAGCCACTTCGTTGAACTATCATTTGTGATAGCCAAGTCGCTTCCGATAAAGAACTGCATAGCTCAGTGGGGCTTACTTAGTAAAATATATTTTTTTCTAGTTTATAATCGTGTGGTGTGTGTGTACTAACTGTATAACATACTCCTACTACCAAGGGTCGCCTGCTTTCACTCGCAGTGGACGTTAGAGATCCCGGGACGTGGTTCGCAAGAGTAGGCCACTGCAACCTTGGGGTACAGCGAATCAGGCGACTGCCCCGGGCCCCGTGCTTTGGGGGGGGGGGGCGCTTCGATGTCACGGTGTCAGATGCAATACTCCCGGTCTAGTAGCAGCAGCAACATCAGCAGCAGTAACAACAACACCAGAAGCAGCAGCAACAGTAGCAGCAGCAGTAACAACAGCAGTAGCAGCAACAACAGCAGCAGCAACAACAGCAGCAACAACAGCAGCAGCAATAACATCGTACCCCTGTTGTGAAGCTACTGCAGACTGCGAGACACAGCGGCAGCGCGCCTTGCTGCGTGCTGGTCGCCCTGTTGCTGCACAAACCACAGCGCCAGTACCACATGCGCTCAATTAGTTCTAAGTATCATTGTTCTTCTGGGCGATGTGGTCATTCGGCAGCACACACTGGCTGCCGTAATTGTCGTCGGCATCGTCGTCGCTCATTTCCGATTGCGGATCTCAGATTTCTCCCGCAATTCAATTTGCAGCACGCGGTCACGAGCCGCTGACGAGGAGGGAGACGTGGGCCGGGAGAGGCTGACCCACGACCACTCAGCCCCACGCGGCGCTAATTGGGGCAGAGGCATCCACACAGAGTAGCCCCAACCCACCCCTCCCCTCCGGGTCCCACCACTGCATGTTGTTGTAGATGTCACTGCGTGTCACTGCGGTGTCGTTTGCTCTGTGCCATTCGACTCCCTGGACAGCCATTGGAAAGCAAATATTTAAATAGATTTTAAACAAATTGTATGCTGGTGCTGGCAGGACACGGGAAAGTCCCGGGTGCTATGGGTTGACTGACTTGAGTTAACTGGCAAGATACACACACACACATAGACACACAGATAGAGACACATACATGCACAGATACGAATTGGATAAGTGGTGGCAGTACAGCAATGGATTATTGAATTCATCTGTGCGAGGCTTTCGAGAAGGACCCTCCTGGGGTGTGTGGTCGGTTTTTCCTCCCAGTCCTCGCCTTCCCCACCACGTGCGACCCACTGCCCCGACTCGTCCACACGCCCCTTGGAGCAGGACCCTCCTGAAGAAGAGCCGCGAGACTCAGCGAGCCTCTCGTAGAGAGACGGAGGACGACTCAGAGGTGCCAGGAAGAGGAGCCACAGACGAGGAGTGGGAAGGCAGCAGCAGCAGCTACGCCTGTGAGGACACCAACAATTGTCCCCCCCCCCCCAAGCTTTGCGGTCCTCTATATATGAAGGTGTTATCGGCCAATTCACAATGAGTGCTTATCGGTGTGTGAGGCAACTGGAGCACCCCCAGAAATTCCACGCATGCGAGGGGGCAACACTGTATCACATACAGACTGAACAGGTGGAGACTTTATTTCGTGCCATACTCGCTTCTCCTGGCAGTGCCAGGGTACAGCTCCTCCTCGACCCCCACCCACGTGGAAGGGAGTTCCACAGCCCGTCTGTGCGGTGATCCACTAACCCTCGCTGCTGCTGCTGCCATCCACACTGCGCTGGGTAACTGACAACCACGTGCAGCAGCGTAGAAGTCACCGCCACCGCCACCGGTGCGATTCTCCCAGGCAGGTTATGGCCACTTGGTGGATGAGTGAGCACGACGGTTGGTGCTCACTCATCGCGCAACGTGCCGAGGCCTGTACCCGTCCCACAATGCCTGCAGCCTCGCGCTGTCAACGTGCCCCCTACACTGTTGGATGCAAGATGCCACGCACACAGAGACAAAGATCCCCCGTATAGCCTCAAGAGACTGTTGGGGCAAGTGCTGTTAGTGAGCACCTATGAAGGCCGGTACGGCACACGAGGAGTTGGGTGGCCAGCACCACACCCGGCCCCCTTTGTCTCCCCAGTGGCGATGTTTACACACCGCACCAGCTACTCATTTGAGGCTGAGTCGACCCAGACACACATGGAGACACACGCACGCAGCCACGGCCGGAAGAGAGTGTAAACCCGGGATGGTTACTGGCAGTCGGCTCCCATGGCAACTTACAGATACACACACACACACACAACCCCAAACTCACGCCAGCGAGAAAACTGTTCATGCCATGCGAATGAAACGTCCTTTGTCAGCCACTATCATGCCACTATCCTCCTGCCACTATCTTATCGGCACACCGCCGATTGCATCCGTGCCCCACCCAGCCCTGGCCCTGGACGTCACCGACAGGTCCTGTCCCCAAGTCATTGGGATAATTCCGTGCCCCCCCCCCCCCCCCCCCCCCCGTTCGTCGTTGTTTTTAACGAGAGCCTGGGGATGTTTTTTTGCCACGAAGAGCAATGGTAGCGAATTGTAACGGCCGATACTTATCTATATTATAGATCTCACTGGTTTACATTATATATATTACTACTTTACATGACAGAACTCACTGATTTATATTATAGATCTCACTAATTGACATATATATTACTTATTTATATTCTAGATCTCACTGATTTACATAATAGATATTACTGATTTATAATCTAGATCTCACTGATTTACATGATATATTTTTGATCTATAATTTAGATCTCACTGATTTACTTATAGAAAATAAAAACAACTCAAAGCGGTATCAGAGAAAATGGGAAATACACTGCCACCAAGTTTAACACCACGTCGGCGTGATCTTCTCCAACACACAACCGGTTAGTGCTGTACTAGTGACGAATTGGCACGTTCTGTTCACGTGACAACCCTTACTAGTTGGCTGTGTCGGGTCGTGGCGGCTTTCACGACACACCTCTATTATGGATATTTCCACTTCCGGACCGCGCGGTCCAGCGCTGATGAAGAAACGATGTGGTGACGCTGCTGCCGCTGCTGCTGCGAATGTTGCGGCTGCAGCTTCTGCTTCTGTATTGGAGCACAAGCAGAGCCAACTACGGCGACGCCGACTGTCAGTGACAACCCAAGGTGTGGCCTTAATATGAAAACATTATAAAATAGGCGACGTTTCAGGCAATGGCCCTTCTTCATAGCACATAAATGTGAACACGAGCCATTGCCCCGAAACGTCACCCATCGTATATTTGTTTCATCACTACCACAGCCCGTTAGTGTCACCCATCAGCACTACCACTGCCCGTTAGTGTCAGCCATCAGCACTACCACTGGGGCCATTCAGCCTCGGTCCCCGTCCATTTAAACTCACCCAGGCGCCTTCAACCACAAAGCCACCAGTCACTGACAGCCCTAGGCCAGCCAGCCCAAGGCCACTACCCTGCCTCCTGCCGGGTCTCCTGACAGGTCAGGGGGTGCGCGTTCCCGGGCAATTACAGTCGCGGAGACTGGGCAAGAGCCTCCTCCGCGTGAGACCATCAAGCTCACTGTGACACTCTAGAAGCCGGTCTCATCACAGACTCGTCTAAGTGAGTCTATGAGTGTATATGGATCTCTGTACGAGTCTACGGGCCTCTGTGCGAGTCTACGGGTCTCTGTACGAGTCTACGGGTCTCTGGGTGAGTCTATGGTGACCAGGCTGGGACCATGAACTCCCTACACTTGGGAAGCCGGTTCAACGCCAGGCAGCGGCTAAAACCCAGACTGGAGCCCCGCAGGACCTCAGCAGCATTGGGGGTGCCACGGTGGCTAGGAGATGTTACCCATCTCGCCTGGTATGCAGGAGGCCGTGGGGTTGATCCCGACTCTGACGCCGAATGTATATTTGGAGTTTGCGTGTCTCTCTCCCCGTGGTAGCGTGGATTTTTCTCCGGGTCCTCCGGTTTTCCCGTCTGCATTTAGAATTGACTTTCCATTATTTGGCTGCTATAAATGTCCACGTGATAAGCCACTCAGTTGAGCTATCATTTGCGATAGCCAGCTCGCTTCTGAAAAAAAGTTCTATAGCTCAGTGGGTCTTACCTGATAAAATAAAAATAGTTAAGCTTATAGTTTAAGCAGCAGCAGTGCCGGCTCTGACCTTTGAACTGCACGGCCTCCTCCAGTTTCACCAAAACCGAGCCGGATGTTTCTCAAGCCTCCGCCACTCTCTCGCGGTTGCATCATTTGACTTTCAAGTTCTATGGGGGGGCAGGGTCGGGACGGACCTGCGGAGGGGGGGGGCTTCTAGAAGAGGGCAGGACAGAGGGCAGGGGGAGGAGGCGCTGGTGGTGGCGGTGTTGAGCCAGTTTGAGGCGGGACGGCACCCAAACGTCCACCGCAAGCACGACGCCCCGTTGGCCCAAGTTAAGGTATCGGTGGCACGGTGCGAAGGAAGTTCAACGTGCAGCACACACGCACATCAGTGGCGAGTGAGGGCGGCAGTGGTTGGTCGCATGGCCCCTAGCACTTGATGCCCACTGACCAGCATGGTGAAGTATGGTCATTCAGCCACCACACCCCACCCGACTGATATACTGCGTGACGAGACATTTTAACCCAGCAGTGGGTTGACAAATCCCTCTAAGTGATAATTATTAAACAGTACAAGAATATATGTTGTCCCTGGTAAGGCAGCACACACGCACTCACACACTCGGTGTGGTTATTGGCATGGAACGTGTCGAGTGTTGCTTCCTTGCCAAGGATAGAATTTTGCCCTCAATGTAATTATAATTATTGTATGGTAAGTCCTTCATGTGCGTAGCCAACCGTGCTAGCCAACCGCTAAACGCGTGCCCATATCTATGGGGAGCAGGGGATGTACAGTACCAGGCGACGTCTCGGGCAATAGCCCTTCTTCAAGTTCGAGAACGTCACAGCGACCGGGTAAATGCGAGTGCGCCGTGGACAGGACCGACGGCCAAAGGAGGGAGCACGGAATCGGCCCCGTGGGCAGGGGGCAGCCGGCTTGCACCGACCGCGGCTCTCGGGCGATCGACGAGGGGGGGAATCCACCCCGGCCGCCGTCGCGCCGAGCAATCTCCCCGAACCGACGGCAGCGCCTGCCAGGGGACGCCGCACTGCAGCGAATCTTCTCTTGGTTTACGGAGGAGAGTGGTTTTTGTTTCATATGAAAAAAAAATCAAGGGGAATGATGACACTGCTCTGTTAGGTTATATAATAGCTTTAAGCGTCTCGATGAATCTCTGGGGCTCCATGGATCTCTATAAGTCTTTATGGGTCTCTATACGTCTCTATGGGTCTCCATACGTCTTTATGGGTCTCTACAAGTCTTTATTGGTCTCTATGAGTCTCTATAGACCTATATACGTTTCTATGGGTCTATATTAGTCTCTATGGAACTCTCAATCTCTATGGGTCTCCATGGATCTCTATAAGTCTCTATGGGTCTTTATTAGTACCTACGGATCTCTGAGTCTCTATGGGCATCTATGGATCTCCATAATAATGTTCAGTTGAATCTATAGCTTCGCCGTTCGTGCACAAAGCATCACTCGCAATCGCCGAGGATCCCCAGGCACTAGCGGGAAGGTAACAGCAGCAGCCAGGCGGTGAGGAGCCGGCACTCCAAACATTGGCCCAAACTCTGCCGTCCTCTATATTTAGAGATATTTTCAGCCGATTAATAAAGAGAGTAAAACCGGGGTGCACCGGAGAAAACCCACGCATGCGAGGGGGCAACACTCGATTCCCTACAGGAAGGGAGGATCAGGGGACAAGCGCGATGCTTCACCACGACCCTGTCGGAGGGGGGCAGTCACAGGGCCAAGCCGGGGTACGTTCATTTGCCATTTTCTGAAGAGGTTCGCAGTTAAAATCCACGCGGCCGCCCTCGTTAATTGAGCGGTGTTTATTGACCGTAAACAAAAAATACTAGGTACGTTTTGCTTCACTCGCGACAGACGAGAGGCCTGGATCGTACCGGTGCGCCTCGCTCAAACTAAAAAGTAAAAAACTTTTTTTTATACCAGGTAAGGTCCACTGAGCTGTATAGCTCTTTTTCAGAAGTGAGCTGGCCACAAATGATAGCTCAACAACGTAGATCATCACGTGGAAATAGTATAGCAGCCAAATACTCTAAATGCGTGTTTGCGGATGGAAAACCCGGAGGACCTGGAGAAAAATCCATGCGACCACGGGAAGAGAGAGATACATACAAACTCCAAATACACAGCAGGCGTCAGGGTTGGGATCGAACCCTACGATCTCCTGCATACCTGGCGAGGCAGTTAACATCTCGCCACTGTGGCAAACGAATTCAACACTTAGCCAAAAACATCCGGGCAGCGGCGCTCCAGCGGAGACGCTGCGGGCCCGTGACCCCCAGGGGTCAGGGTTTAAAACGGGAGAGGCCCTGCGTGGGAGTTAGCCGCCGTGGTGACGCGGCGCTTGGGTTCCGCTGGCCGCCGTATTTATAGCCACGGGAGCTGTCAAGGTGCACGGCTGGTGGTAAAATATACAAGCGTGGTTAAGTCCTCGTGTAACACACTACAACGCTTTTTCGGCTACAGCGCAGTTCTTCCATTTCGCTATAAGGCGGTTCTCCCGTTACAACGCGGAACGAGCACCGTCATAACGCGGTTGCTGAGCGGGCGACGACGAACTACTTTCTTGGGCTGCGTGGCTGAGCAGTGCAGTGATACAGTACATGGAATGATACAGTAATGCGGCGGCGTAGCCTCAGTGGTTTGCCCCGCCATCTCACCGAGTGGCGTGCGTAGTGGTGCATCGCATCTCGCCAAGCTCTATCATTATATTATTTATGGGGTTAATTGTTTTCGCTTAATGCCGCACTTTCTACCTCGTGAAACGAGGGCTGACTGTAAGCATTTCCCATGAGTGTAGATCGCTCCACGTTGTAAAAATAAACTTTTTTTTCACACATCCCATCAGCCACGCGGCCTTCCTTTCTGGGAGTGGAATGATTGCCAGCAGCATTGGTTCTTCATCACGGTTTCAACAGTCAGTGACTCATCAGCAGTGGCACGCTTGCTTGAGCCAATGCTGGTGGGACTGCCAGACTGTTTGCCATGCAAGGGCCCCCTCTGTTAGTTACGGGTCCTGGTGCAAGGCAAAATTATACGAAACGTAACACAAAATAACCATTGATGTCGCTGTGCAGAACGTAAGAGGAAAACAAATCAGACCACGTCTCCTTCCTACACATGCCCCTCCACGTAAAAAGAAAACATCTAAAAGTAATTTTCTTATAACGCGTCCCATCAATCACCCCCGGGTGAGATTGACTAACGGTGGCGTGAGGCTGGAGAGACGCCATGAGGCGAGGGAGGAGAGGAGTCGGAGTCACTCGCAGGCATTGTGCGTGCAGACCGCGCGGGGAGACAAATGGGGCATTGCTCACGCACGGCAGAACACAGCCACGACGGAGGTATCACGACCACTGCCTCGTTCCGTCTGCCTCACAGTTGGGACCTTCGCTGAAGATCCCCATGACGACACTCGCAAGAGCAGTGCCATCGTGTGCCGGGTCCACACGTGAACAGTTACACGGCGAATGACCTCAAGTGGGGATGGTGGACAGGGACTCATCTCGCACGCCAGCCCTCCCTGTCGCTGCGAAAACTCGGCGGGACCCTCCTGAGGATGAGTCTTGAGAATGGGTGATGATTTGTCTGGATAAACAAGCGGAACAATCGTAGCAGTAATAATAATAACAATAATAATGGTCGTGAAATCACGTGAGATGGGACCCCCACCATCGTGGAAGACGATGAAGAGGTCAGAGGTCAGAGTTGGGCTGTCGCGCTAACAACGTCACGCTGTGGGCACCGAGATGATGTCCCCTGTACCTCAGAGACCCCTCACAGAGACCCCCGGACACACACACAGAGACACCCCCTGACACACACACAGAGACCCCCTCATAGACCCCCCTCACAGAGACCCCCTCGCACACACAGAGACCCCCCCTGACACACACACAGACACCCGCTGACACACACACAGAGACCCCCTCCCACACACACAGAGACCCCCCCTGACACACAGAGACCCCTCACACACACACAGACCCCTCTCACAGAGACCCTCTCACACACACAGAGACACCCCTGACACACACAGAGACCCCCTCCCACACACACAGAGACCCCCCCTGACACACACAGAGACCCCCCTGACACACACACAGAGACCCCTTACAGACCCCCCTCACAGAGACCCCCTCACACACACAGAGACCCCCTCGCACACACAGAGACCCCCCCTGACACACACAGAGACCCCCCTGACACACACACACAGACCCCTCACAGACCCCCCTCACAGAGACCCCCTGACACACACAGAGACACCCCCTGACACACACACAGAGACCCCTCTCACAGAGACACAAAGACCCCCTCCCACACACACACAGACCCTTGACACACACAGAGACACCCCTGACACACACACATAGACCCCTGACACACACACAGACACCCCCTGACACACACACACACACAGAGACCCCCTGACACACACAGAGACCCCTGACACACACACAGACACCCCCTGACACACACACAGACACCCCCTGACACACACACACACAGAGACCCCCTGACACACACAGAGACCCCCCTGACACACACAGAGACCCCCCTGACACACACAGAGACCCCCTGACACACACACACGCAACCCCATCTACACAGTGCAGCTAAAGGGGACTGCCCCCCCCCCCAACAGTTCAGCAACCCCCTCAGCGTCCCACCCAGACCCCTGGCCACGCTCCCAGGCCCCCTTCGCCTCCCCCATCCCCTCCCCCGCACTCGCCATCTGATCTCCAGGATGGAGCTGCTGCTACTACTGCTGCTGCTGCAGGAGGAGGAGGCGGCGGCGCGTCTCGGGCTATTTGGATCCACACCGCTAAACAGGGACACGGGGACCCGCGCGGGGGGCGAGGGGATGAAGGGGGGAGGGGGTGAGGCCCCTGATGGAGATGCCTCACGAGCGAGGGGGGCTCAAATGACCCCAGTAATTTGGGATGGGGGGGGGCAAGGGGGGCGCGTGAGTGGACGAGACGCATCAGGCGACGTGGATTGCGTTGGCGTAGTGGTCATCACGTGGGTGGATGATGGGAGGTTGGTGATGTAGTTGGTGATGTGTGGTGTGTGGTGAGTGGATGTGGTGAGTGATATGTGGTGAGTGGTGTGTGGTGGATGGTGTGGTGGTGGATGGTGTGGTGGTGTGGTGGTGGTGGTGGTGTGATGGTGTGGTGGTGGTGTGATGGTGTGGTGGTGGTGGTGTATGATGTGGTGGTGTGGTGGTGGTGGATGGTGTGGTGGTGGTGTGATGGATGGTGTGATGGATGGTGTGGTGTATGGTGTGGTGGTGTGGTGTATGGTGTGGTAGTGGTGGATGGTGTGGTGGTGGAGTGGTAGATGGTGTGGTGGTGGAGTGGTAGATGGTGTTAGTCGTGCGGTAACAGGCGATGTGACGGCACGGTGCGAGATGGGTGATGCATCACGCAGTGTCACGTAACATGTAACATGCGATGTGAGTGCGTGTGTGCGTGTGTACGTGTGTGTGTACGTGTGTACGTGTGTGATGGGCGGGTCGCCATCACCCCACCCATCCCCAACAATCCGCCACAACAATCATCGCCAGCACTAATGTATTCCTTTGTGCATGCGTGGCTGAGTGACTGGTCAATCCACAAAAACCCTGCATGCATCTCACATGCAATCTACGTGTGTGTCAGTACACGTGTGTGTGTGTCAGTACACGTGTGTATCAATACACGTGTATGTGTGTTAGTACACGTGTGTGTCAGTACACACGTGTGTGTGTGGCAGTACACGTGTGTGTGTCATCGTGCCACACACATGCACACACATGCACACGCACGTGTGCATGTGTGTGCACCACATCACACACAACACACACATCCCACACAACACACACACAACACACACACATCACACACACACCCCACACACACACATCACACACAACACACACACCCCACACAACACACATCACACACACCCACACAACACACATCACACACACAACACACACACCCCACACAACACACCCCACACACACCCCACACACACACCCCACACACACCCCACACACACACCCCACACACACCACACACACCACACACAACACACCCCACACACACCCCACACCCCACACACACCCCACACACACCCCACACACACCCCACACACACCCCACACACACCCCACACACACCCCACACACACCCCACACACACCCCACACACACACCCCACACACACACCCCACACACACCGCTGTACTCACAGATACGTCGCTTGTCCTTGCCGACCCGAAGCTTCGAGCGAAGGCTGCGATGTCACCGCTGACGGCTGGTAGAGACGACGACGACGACGATGATGGTGATGATGATGATGGTGGTGATGGCTGTGGTAATGGTTGATGGTTGGGGAGATGGCGATGCGACTGCCGTTACAAACGCACGCAGGAGGCAGGCAGCACACAGGGAAGAGGCAGCAGCAGCAGGAGGAGGAGGAAGAGGCAGGAGGGGCAGGCTGTGCAGGATGGAGAGGGGGAATGTGGGGGGTGTGGGGGGTGGGGAGGCGGTGGCCTCGCTCGGAGCGGTGCGAGGGGCTCTCCGCGAGGTGGCGCTGTCTTCACTCAAACCAGAGGCCGCCGGCATTGACGGGGCCCCAGTGTCAGCGAGTGGCGCAGGCGGTGGTGGTGGTTACATAACAACAGCAACAACGGCAACAACATTCGTAGCAGCACAACGCGCTGTTCTACATTGAGACACTGCGGGGCTTCGTGGGGCATTACAGAAGAGGGCATCGCCACCCGTGGCGTGCGGCTACGGGACGGGTCGTGTTTGTGGATTTGCTCTCCAACACACAAGCGGTTGTGTGATGTGATAGTAACGAACTGGCCACGTTCTGTTTACGTGACGAACCTTACTAATTGGCTGTGTCGGGTGGTGGCGGGTTTAACGACACGTGTATATGTTTTCGCGATGTAACAAAAAAAAAATCGTCCTTCGAGCCGGAGTCGAACCAGCGACCTAAGGATGACCGCGCGCTGCGCTCACAGCGGCAGCAGCAGCAGCATGCTGCAGGTGGCGGCGTCTCCTCTACAGTCCTCCGCTCTACCAACTGAGCTATCGAAGGCGCCGGGAGTCGCTGCCGCACCAGCGCTTGTAACGTCAACCACGACCCCAACCTCACAGCCACAACCACAACAACCACAACAACAACCACAACAACCACAACCCCAACCTCACAGCAACCACAACAACTACAACCACAACTACAACAACCACTACAACTACCACAACCCCAACCACACAGCAACCACAACAACTACAACACCACTACAGGCGCCGTTCACCACCACGTGGCGGTGACGTCACCGCGGCGCTTGTGCCAGGCTAGGTGCGCGTTGGGGTGACGTGACGTGTTGACAGGAGGTTACAGAACAGGTCCAGGTTGCCCATGGGTGGACCGACTGAGCTGATGCAACAACCGCCATTCGCCACGACGTCACCACGACGCTTGTGCCAGGCTAGGTGCACCTTGAGGCCACGTGAAGTGTCGATGGCCCGCTGGCAGGTCACGGGGCAGACCCAGCAGGTGCCACGGGTCGACTGACCGAGATGACCGAGATGACTGGCTGATGCACCACCTGTGCCCCCTACTGTGCCAACTTGCTATGCTTTAGCCACCGGCGATCCGCTCGTTGTTGTGAGCGTCGCTCCTCCGCCCTCCGTTGTTGTTGGAGGGCGACTGCCTCCAACTGCCCAGTAGCCTCGCAGTGAACCTAGCCTGGCACTGCCCTGTAGCCTCCTTGACGAGCCTCCTCCTCCACAGAGGCCGACCTCGACACCGCTGGTCCAGACAGCTCCACTCAGCTCCGTCTCCTCTCGGGGCCGTACCACGCACGTTTAAATTACACTACTGTACTGACAGTACTGTACAACAAAGTTAACACATTCGTCAATCACGCTGTACGGCTTGAAATGGAAAAATATAATCGGCGACGTTTCGGGAAAGAACCATTTTCAGAGCGTATGACAACAACGCGTTAATCATACATCTAGATAGGGAAAAAAACTAGGACAAAATCAGGCTTAATTTAAATGAGTGCTTCATTAAGTTTTTTTTTAATGAAACACAGTGTATATTTAAAAAATGTATATAAAAAATATGCGAGCCTGGCAGGAGTCGAACCTACAATCTTCTGATCCGTAGTCAGACGCGTTATCCATTGCGCCACAGGCCCCACGTGACTCTCAACGCTCCCAGGGACCAACTTAAACCGCCTCCTCCTCCCTGCCACTCCCATCACCATCACCACCCATGGTGATGGCCATCCATCCCTTCGTGTGCCGTTCCGGCCTTCATCGGTGCTACTCGCTAACCGCACTTGCCCCAGCAGTCTGTTCGGGCTACAGGCGGGATCTGTGGCTTTCTATGGTGGCTACGCTGCTGCTGCTGCTGCGAGTGGCTGCCTCCACACAGATTCTAGATTTGAAGCTTTCGTGACTGCAAGGAATCATATTCTTAGGTTTTTTTCCGGTAAAGTCACGTAGGTAAAACATCAAAATTAATGAAAAAATAAAACAAAAAATCACGACGTTTCGGAGGCAACACAAGTCTCCGTCATCAGGTGGGATGCAGCTAATTCGGCTGTGACGGTCCCACCTGATGACGGAGACTTGTGTTGCCTCCGAAACGTCGTGATTTTTTGTTTTATTTTCATTAATTTTGATGTTTTACCTACGTGACTTTACCGAAAAAACCTAAGAATATGCCTCCACACAGATGTCGCTGTGGAACTCCCTTCCTACCACGTGGGTGGGCATAGAGGAGAAGGAGCCGCACCCTGGCTCGCCAGCAGAAGGCGGCACAGCGAAGTGTGGACTAATATCCATCTGTTCCATCTGTACGTGGGGGATAGAGCGTTGCCCCCTCGCTCGCGCACGTGGGTTTTCTCTCCGGGTGCTCTGGCTCCCTCCCACACGTGTAAACTCTCATCATTTGACCGATAACGCCTTCGTATATCGAGGATCGCAGAGCTTGGGGGACAATTGTTGGTGTCATCACCGCGTGGCTGCTGCTGCTGCCTTCCCACTCCTCGTCTGTGGTTCCTCCTGGCGCTTCCAAGTCGTCACCCCTCTCTGTCTCTCTGTCTCGACGGGAGTTCACGTCGATATCAAGTTGTTTGTAAACAGTTCTCATGGACCGTACGAGGGTTATGGTCACGGCCTCATTTCAGCCGAGTTTTGTCAGAGTCGGTGATGGGGGAAACACTCACGCACGCGGCACACAACGTCCAGTATACCAATCGCTGTGAGTGTGCCTCCATGGACAATGGTGCATAAACACAGACAATCACTAAACAATTCAACACATTCCGAGTCAACAATAATAACGCTGTGGCCTTACAAGGAATGACGTCATAGGCGACATTTAGGGCCAATGGACGTTCTTCAAATCACACATTAGTTAAACAGGAGACTTTTAAAAAATATTCTTACCCCAATGGTCTTTACTTGGAAAATCAACTTCGGAATTGCTTTTTTTCAGGCTACATTCTGCTCATAATGCAACACGCGTATTTGTCGAGCTTTCAAAATGTGTGAAAATAAATTGTCCCTATATTTTTATATCGAGTACAGAATAAAAAACACAATGTGGAGGATGCGGGCATCGATCCCGCTACCTCTCGCATGCTAAGCGAGCGCTCTACCATCTGAGCTAATCCCCCGCACGTGAAGCGATGTGCGCGTGGCGCCTTCTCCTTCTGCTCGCCGCTCGTTCACAGAACCACGTGGCGAGGCTCGGGGCGAGATCTCAGCTCCCACCCCTCTCGCGTTCACTCGAGCGCCGCCTATCGCCCAGAGCCGGGCGCTTTCACGCACAGCAAGCCACTCCAGCGGCAAATTTCAATCAAAAATACTTATTTAAAAAAAAACAGGAATCCCAATAAAAAAACGCGGGCGACAAGAGGTGAGTGCATTGCCTAATGAACTCACCAAATGTGAAAATGTAACGAGAACAACCATTTGTGCGTAACGTTTTCTATTTGAATGTAAAAAAAAATTCGCCTGTGGAGGATGCGGGCATCGATCCCGCTACCTCTCGCATGCTAAGCGAGCGCTCTACCATCTGAGCTAATCCCCCAGACACGAGAGAGGGGCGCGTGGGGCCTCTGTCTCCTTCTTCTTGACACGCGGTCGCTCTCAGCCAAACCTGTGGAGGGGGAGAGGCTGGATGGGGGGGGATTGGGGGTAGTGGAGGGGGAGTGGATGGGGGGGGGATTGGAGGGGAGTGGAGGGATTGGGGGGAGGATTGGAGGGATGTGGAGGGATGGAGGGGGAGTGGATGAATGGGGGGGAGGGGGGTGATTGGGGGGGAGTGGAGGGTTTGGGGGGGAGTGGAGGGATGAGGGGGGGAGTGGAGGGATTGGGGGGGGGGGTTGATTGATGGGGCGGTGGAGGGATTGTGGAGTGATTGTGGAGGAGTAGAGGGATGGGGGTGGGGGTAATGGGATTCGTGAATGGACAGACATGTGAATTAGGCGAACTGTCTGATTATGTATTTATTCCTGCTTTTTAACAGGTGAGCTTACAAGCACACACATTTTATGAGTAGCTGAATAAAATAAACCATTATACCATTACTACTACAGTACTATTAAAACAAATCTATACCTCATCTGGTTTGATGGCTGGCTGATGGATAACTTTGTTGTTGTTAGTAGTCGCTACGGGTCGTTGCCATTGAAATAATCACAATACATATTGCCTTGGCATGTTATCATTGCATAATTTTTTTTTACTTTAAGCGCAATGGATTTTCTGCTCGTGAATGTAAAAACGTGGTTTCCTTTTGGAAAAATCTTGTCTGTGTGGAGGATGCGGGCATCGATCCCGCTACCTCTCGCATGCTAAGCGAGCGCTCTACCATCTGAGCTAATCCCCCAGACGTGAAGGGGCCTCCCTCCCGTGCCCTCTATTCACACGCGCCGGTCAATGGGTCAACCTCCTTGCTGTTGCTGATTGCCCCGAGAGCCACTGGCTTCTTTTCAGGGGAGTCCTGCCTGCAGCTGCATTGGGTTTCTATTTTAAGATGGCATGTATGTACCTATGCAATTTGTACTTACATACTTTATTATATTTATATTCATATATTTTCAGTGGCTTGCTTTAATACCACGTCTATATTTTGAACTCCTCTCGTTCTTTGCCCTGGACGTCTGTGAAAAAGAGCTTCATAGCTCATCGGATTCCTCCGGTCTGAATAAAGATTCCCATTCTGAGATAGAGAGCGAGGCACCCATTCAGGGCGGTGGGCAAGGCGGCGGCGTCTGCGATGTCACGACGCGAGGTGGCGCTGGGCAAATCGAGCAGCAGCAGCTCACGGCTTTCGGCAGTGTCAAAGGGATTGCGTCGTGTGGACTTGAGGGTCACGGGGACAGCATTTGAGTGCTTTGTTGTTATGTTTCGTAGTGTTTATAAATGCCTACCGTTGGTAGATAAGTCGGCTTTTACACTTTCACGGGAAGGCCAACATGACGAGGTTTTTCTTCATTAGAACACCACAGATGTCACTAACAACAGCCCCACCTAGTGGACACGAACCGCCACTGGGGGTAACCCCTATGGATCGACAGCTATGAGAAAGTTGCACGGCTCACAAATGCGGTGCTTAAGCGTTCTTAAAGGCAACATGCGGATCAACATTGAGTGCAAATAAAATGAGCGCAAGATGCACCACAAAAGGTGAGGCGCATGTACACGTAGGCTCTGTGTTGTTGATTAAATGTGGCAGTCAAGCGGGGGGAGAGAAGGGAGGGAATTGAGCTGAAAGGGGATTCCAGAAATACGTAGCAGCAACGCAAAATTACGGTAAATCTGGCTGTGACGGTCCCACCTGATGACGGAGACTTGTGTTGCCTCCGAAACGTCGTGATTTATAATTTTATTTCTATTATTAGTTATATTATTTTTACTTTTATTATTTATTTTTCCCTACGTAAATTTACTGAAAAAACCTAAGAGTATGAATCCTTGCAGTCACGAAAGCTTCAAATCTAGAATGACTTTTTTTTTCAAAAATGTAATTCCTCCAACCCTGCTTCCATCTACCCTTCCCTTCATTTCGACTGGAACCACAAGCTGTGGAATCCGATGAGCTATGCAGCTTTTTGCTCACAGTTGTTCAGTCCCTTCCTCTCTCCCACCAAACTCGTCCCCACCCCCATCCCCCCCATTGAGAGCTCTGCGACTCCGAGTTGAGATCTCGCCCCGGGCTCGCCACGTGGTTCTGTGTACACGTGGTTCTGTGTACACGTGGTTCTGTGTACACGTGGTTCTGTGTACACGTGGTTCTGTGTACACGTGGTTCTGTGTACACGTGGTTCTGTGTACACGTGGTTCTGTGTACACGTGGTTCTGTGTACACGTGGTTCTGTGTACACGTGGTGAGCAGAATGAGAAGGGAGAGGCCCCCACGAGCTCTTCTTTCGTGTCTGGGGGATTAGCTCAAATGGTAGAGCGCTCGCTTAGCATGCGAGAGGTAGCGGGATCGATGCCCGCATCCTCCACACAGACAACCTTTTTTATTTAATTTGACCAAAATGTGAATAAACACACTTTGCACGTTCCGAAAGCTCGACAAGCACTTATATTGCACCGTTATTTTGTTGTTCACGAGTGTCACGATTGTGAGCCCGCCTGTGAGCGTGGAGACGTCTCCGTGGTCCCTGCAGACCGAGTCGCTTTGACGCCTCCCTCCTTCCCTCCATCATTCATTCCTCCATTCAAACATTCATCCTTCCATCCATTCCTTCACCCATCACTCACTCCCTACATCCCTTGCTTCACACATCCCTCCTTCCATAACTTCTCCCCTCCTTTCACACGTTCCTCCTTACCTCCATCCCTTCCTTAATATTTTCATCGCTTCCTAAGGTCAAATCTCCCACCGTACTTGTCCATCCATTCATTCCACAATTCCTTCCTGCCATCTCCTACATCCCTCGCTCGCTCCATCCCTCCACTCCTCCCTTCATCTCCACCGCTCGGGAGAGCCGTGCGGGCTGGACACGTGGTCTGTAACGCAGTGCTGTTGAGGAAGCAGCGGGGGTTGGTGGACCACACGCAGATGTTGTGAAACTTCTTTCCCGAGGGCGTCAAGGAAGCACCGTACCCTGACTCGCCAGGAGAGGGCGCGCCAGCCAATGTCAACTCCATCTATTGCCGGGTGTTGCGATTTCCTCCCACCTCTATAAACAATCATCGGCTGAAAACATCTTCATGTTGCAAAGATCTGGCTGCCTTCCCGCTTGTCTGTGTTTTATTCTTGTACTGGGAGTCGTCCTCTCTCTCTCTCTTCGAGAGCGAGCCACGACTGTGCAGTGGCGCGGTGTTCGAAGTTGTCATTACTATCACGCTAAGCCTCCGACTGAAGGTGTTTGCCACTATTTGGACACACATGTAGGATGGACAACAGGATAATTAAACGTGGTCTTTTTTCGTAAAAATGGAAGTAATCAGCAAGAGAGGAAGACCTAACAGAGAATGGGTTGACGGCGACGTAAGAGATTGGTGCCACAAATATGCGGCACTACTTCAGCATATTGGCACGAGACAGAGGGGTGTGGAGACGAATCACGAAATCTGCCGTGGATTCCTCCTGCGGGCTCCCTGCTGCCCGTGTGCTCGTGATGGACTCCTCGCGGTGCTCGTGATGGACTCCTCGCGGTGCTCGCGCCGTGCCCAGCAGAGGGCGCCACGCGGTCACTCCAAACCTCCTCTCGCGTCCCCTCTATGATTAATTATAATTCATTCTGCCATCCTTCCCTCCATCCTTAACTCCTCGCTCACTTCACATCTCCCTTCATGAATTAATCACACCCTTCACACATTCCTCCTTCCCGCCATCCCTTACTCTCTTCTCTATCTCTTAACTCCACTCATTCTTCCCTGCCAACTGATACCTTTCCTTCCCTCCACCCGCATCCCTCCCTCGAATTTCGAGCTCTGCAACCCCGAGTTGAGATCTCGCCTCGAGATCACCACGTGGCTGTCTGAGTGCGAACGCGTGGCAGGAAGCAGGAGAAGACAGCGACCCCACGCGCTCCCTCATGTCTGGGGGATTAGCTCAGATGGTAGAGCGCTCGCTTAGCATGTGAGAGGTAGCGGGATCGATGCCCGCATCCTCCAAACAGACAATATTTTTCAAAAATGAAACCACGTTTTTGCATTCACGAGAAGAAAACCCATTGCGCTTAAAGTAATAAAACATGTTTTATTCAATAATAACATGCCAAGGCAATATGTATTGTGATTATTTCAATGGCAATGACCCACAGCGACTATTAACAACAGAGTTATCTTCGGGGTGGACAAGAGCCCCGCCAGCAGCCAGCCATCAAACCAGATGAGGCATAGATTTGTTTTAATAATACTGTAGTAGTAATGGTATTATAATGGTTGATTTTATTCAGCTACTAATAAAATGTGTGTACTTGTAAGCCCACCTGTTAAACAGCGGTAATAAATATATAATCAGACAGTTCGCCGAAGTCACATGTTTGCCTATTCACGTAAAACAAATATATATTGTTTTACGAATCCCATTACCCCCTCCCATCCCATCCCTCTACTCCTCCACAATCCCTCCACCGCCCCATCAATCAACTCCCCCTCCATCCCTCCACTCCCCCCCAATCCCTACACTACCCCCCCATCCATCCACTCCCACTCCATCCCTCCACTCCTCCCCAATCCCTCCACCGCCCCATCAATCAACTCCTCCTCCATCCCTCCACTCCCCCCAATCCTTCCACTACCCCCCCATCTATCCACTCACCCCCAATCCCTCCACCCCCCCCCCATCCACTCCTCCCCAATCCCTCAACTCCTCCACAATCCCTCTCCCCCCATCCATCCTCTCCCCCTCCACAGGTTTGGCTGAGAGCGACCGCGTGTCAAGAAGGAGACAGAGGCTCCCACGCGTCCCTCTCTCGTGTCTGGGGGATTAGCTCAGATGGTAGAGCGCTCGCTTAGCATGCGAGAGGTAGCGGGATCGATGCCCGCATCCTCCATAGTTTTATTTTTCTTATCACATTAATATATTATATATGTTAAAGTATTTGATATTTCATCGCATGCACGTGTTTCAACTATGATTGCTTGTTCTACAATACTTAATTTATCGTTGGATGTCAAATTGTCAAGGGGCGGAAATTTTAAACGACTGTGTAAGCACACGGTTGAGTAGTCATTGCAAGAGAGCGAGAGATATTGTGAAATGTGAGTGACAAATCAAATCGAAAACACAATCGTCAAATCGATTACCGATGGGTCGTCTGCGGCAGCTGCTCACCACGCACTGAATGCCACTTACCACGTGGTACGGGTTGTTGTCGCAGCCAATGTTGTTATTGTTAGGCAAGAAGGTCAGTAACATGCGGCTCTTTCAGGACTGCCTTGTGACGATATTCCAGACCCACCGTCTCGCATTCACCACAGCGCATTGCGGCTCTTGAAGTATTGAGGTGGGTTTTTTCGTACCGAATTCGAACAAAAAATGTCTCGTGTTGTTGTTTCGGTTTGCCGACCCCTGGGCTCAGCCCCCGGCCACAGACACGTGGACAATAATACAGACACGTGGACAATAATACAGACACGTGGACAATAATACAGACACGTGGACAATAATACAGACACGTGGACAATAATACAGACACGTGGCGAGTTGGTGAACTTTACAAAACGAGATGTTCCATCTCAAGGAGCAATCATCCAAACTTGATTTTAAGCTTTCGTGACTGCAGGATTTTTTTGTTTTTTTGGTAAAGTCACGTAGAAAGAAAATTAAATAATTGAATTTAAATACAATAATTGTATTTTATTTCTATTAAATAATTTCATTTAAATTAAATAATTTTCTATTCTTTCTACGTGACTTTACCGAAAAAACCAAAGAGCAATCATCCATTCTTTGGTTTTTTCGGTAAAGTCACGTATAAAAATAAAATAATAAATTAAATAATAGCATACGACGTTTCGATTGCAACACAAGCAATCATCATCAGGTATAATGAAATAGCGACATAGAATATAATCAGAAAACTATAGACAGACATATAAGCAGACAGATATCACCAAGATACATAGAGAGAGCAACCCAGGTACAGAGAGAGGTGATCGTCTCTGTGGGGTGGCCTTAAATAGACAGAGGGGGGCGGAGGCAGAGAGAGGGAGGGGGTAGGGAAAACATTTACAGAATGAAAATTTCCAAAAAAACCTCCCCTGGTGTCTACAAACTCAACACATTCGTCAATGCCACTCACGCGTCTCCTGAACAGCAATATGACAAGTGATAGGCGCTTTGTCACAGAACATACACGCGACATCGCCCCTGTTCCATTATTAAATGTCGCCACGTGTTCAGGAGCTCGCTGTGAACGTCTGCTGCTGGCCACGACGAGCGAAGATTCAACAATCTGAGTTTGTTTTTGCACTGGAGGAGGAATCCGATGAGCGATAAAGCTCTTTGATCACAGATGTCCAGCGGTGTCGTTGCTTTATCCTGACAATGGTGGCGCCGCCTATCGCCCACAGTCGGTCACGGCGCCTCCACGAACAGCAAAACGTTTCTCGTCACATCTCTAACGTCTTAACAGGGACTTAAAAACAGCAAAATCGAGGGCGACAAGAGGTCAGTGTTTTTCCAAGCTGGTTCACCAATGTGAAAATGTCACGAACAATAATGCTGGGCGTTACATTAAAATTTTAATTTAAAAAAATTCGCCTGTGGAGGATGCGGGCATCGATCCCGCTACCTCTCGCATGCTAAGCGAGCGCTCTACCATCTGAGCTAATCCCCCTCGGCGTGGGAGATGCCGCCTCGAGTCCCTTATCTAGGCCACCCTCAGGGCGCATTCTCTCACCAGGGTCCCCGACCCATCGGAGCCTTTCTTTAATCGGGGTGCCCCCTTTGAATAATCAAAGGAACCCGTACCTCTCTCTCTTAATCTCACCCATTTACCCACCCACTCAACTCTCACTCAATCACTCACCCAACAAGAACCACCATTCTCAACTCAGTGGCGTAGACGTCACCATGACGCTTGTGCCAGGCCTAGTGCACCCCTGATAACAACAACAGCAACGCTCAATTCAACAAACACTGCTTACTCCATCATCCCGCTACGACCGTGACGATAGTGCTGCTTGTTGCTGGCCGCTCTGGCTATGAGAGCCCTAATTCTAGATTTGAAGCTTTCGTGACTGCAAGGATTCAGTAAAGTCAAGTAATAAAAAAAATATTATTTTATTTTTAAACATTAAAAATAAAAATATTTTCCCCCTATTACTATTTATATTATTTTTATTACTCTTAGGTTCTTTCGGCAAATGCACGTAGGTAAAATAAATAAATAATATGTTGATTTCTGTTAGCTTTATTATTTATATAAGTATTCCATAAAAAAAGATTTATATAAATATTGATACTTGTTTTATTATTGTTTCTGTTATTATTTTCTACCTCCGTGACTTTACCGAAAAACACAGAGTCTGAGAGCCCTGCCCTGCTGACGATGCTGGGAGGAGTGGCGGCCATGCCGCGGTTTAAGTTCCCCTCGGGGATGTGAGAGTCACGTGGGGCCTGTGGCGCAATGGATAACGCGTCTGACTACGGATCAGAAGATTGTAGGTTCGACTCCTGCCAGGCTCGCATATTTTTTTCATTTTTTTCTATTTTTTAATTCAATAAATTGTGCAGCTATTAAAAAGACTTAACGAAGCATAAATATTAATGAGGCTTTATTTCGTCGTATTTTGTGTTCTTGTAAGTCAAGATTACTACTTTGTTGTTGTGTGCTCTGAAGGGTTCTTGCCCGAAACGTCGCCTATCACACTTTTCCCTTTTAAGCCGCACAGTGGAGGCTCGTGAAGGACGCCGCCGCTGCTGCTGCTGCTGGGCAGTTGGAGGAGGCAGTCGCCCTCCAACAACAACGCAAGGCAGAGGAGCGACGCTCACAACAACGAGCGGGAAGCGGCAGGCCGCTAAAACGCAGCGAGTTGGCGCAGGAGAGGGCACAGGTGGTGCATCTGCCGATCATCCCTAAGCCAGGCGACTCGTGGGCACCTGGGGTCTGTCCCCGTGACCTCCTGCCAGCAGGGAGCCTGCCACACTTCACGTGGCGGCCTCGGGGTGCACCTAGCCTGGCACAGCAAGCGCCGGTGGCGAATGGCGGCTGTTGTGTTCGTGCCACGTTGTCTCCGTGTCTGTTAAGAGAGAGTTCACGTATTTGGTGTAGCCCTGTGAGCCATTCGGCTCTTGAATCGGGTGCAACTGCAACAAACAAAAAACATGAACAAGAAAACATCTTAAAGTGACTAAGTGCAAACAGAAAATCCAAGAAAAGACAGCACAATATTGCAGAAAAAGCACCGTACACCAACACTGTGTGCAAAAATCCCAGTGGGATGCAAGTCAAACAACAACAACAACCACAAGACAACTTAGATTAAGGCCATCAGTCTAACTCTGTACTACAACAAACAAACATGGCCAAACCAAAATACTTTTCGAAAATCACCAAAATAAAGCCTTAAAAGCAATGAAAGAGAGAGCGCTAAGTGTGGAGGCGATTACAATCACCCACGTTTTAATGTGAATGTAATTTTACGACGTTATCGCTTTTATTGTTCAGTTTTTATTTTAAAGAAGTTATGTAATTGTGGAATGCTTTGATGTTGTCTACCGGTCGTGATCTTCAACGTCGAATTCACGCGTTCGTGTTGAACGCAAGCTGGGGTCAGGATACAAACTTGGGTGCCCCAAACTCCACGGATCAAATCTGCCACCCTGAGTCCGATGACTGCTCTCCGCTACTAATGGGGCTCAGCGTTAGTGCGTCAGGACGGGGCCTGTGGCGCAATGGATAACGCGTCTGACTACGGATCAGAAGATTGTAGGTTCGACTCCTGCCAGGCTCGAATATTTTTTAGTGTCAAATCTTTTTTTGTTCGTGGTCAACTTCTCCTCATACTGTTACTTGCCGTTGACTATTTATTTTATACTCTAACTACAATTGTTGGGAGAGCGGAGGGCGCATTTGATGAATGTGTGGGGTTTTGGTGCGTGCGTGTGCGTGGCGGTGGAGGTTTTGATTGTTGAGTGTCAACCACCCGTGGGTCGGTTGGCTGGTCCGATGTGTAGGAGGGTGGCGCTGCCCACCCACCCCCCTCGTGTACCCTACCGGCCTTCATAGGTGCTCGCTAACAGCACTTGCCACAACATTATGTTAAGGCTAGACGGGGGATCTTTGTCTGTGAGCTCTCGCGTTGATGTTAATTTTGTTGGGGGTTCACTGCCTCCTACTGGCCGCGTTGAGTCAGTGCAGACACAAACACTCCCACAAGGACAACTCACGTGGTTGGTCAATGATGATTAGAACACTGGACAATAATTATCCACATCGATCTCCGGGCGCGGCAGTTAATCCAATGGGGTAGGTTCCTTAAATTGTACCCCTCCCCCACCTGCTCCACGTGCCCCCCACATTAGACCCCACACCCCACTCCCCGCAGTAGAAATGGGCACCGCCGCATGTCGCCAATCGGAAGAATCTCGTGCCGTGGGGTAAAGTGTGGGGAACGTTCCACCTCTTCGGGGACGTCTGGCCAACGTGGGAATTGGAGGCCAAAATATCCTCTGGCGAATGCCCTTTCGCAGCAAGCACGCGATTCGATAAAAAGTCACGATTCGATTTTTTGTATCAAATAATCGTTCACCCGCTCAACACACACCCACCCACCTACACACACTCAACCACTCACAGACCCACTTACTCAACCACTCGCCCAACCACCCACCCAACCACCCACCCACCCAACCACTCACCCACTCACCCACCCACCCAACCACCCACCGCACTGGGGTTAGAATAGTGGCACAGTGGTTAGCGCACTCCGCTAAGACTCCGGCGAGGCAAGTTCGAATCCACGGCTGTCATCAGTGACCAGCGTGGTGAAGTATGACCAACAACAACCCGCCATTCGCCACGTAACTAGCTTCTTCGGCGACATCACTACGGCGCTTGTGCCAGGCTAGGTGCACCTTGAGGTCACCACGTGCTCGCTGACAGGTAGTAGTCACAGGAGAGGTGCAAGGTGCCATGGGCTAACCGACATCGGGCACACACAACCACTGTGACCCCGATGGCGTGGGGAGTGTATGGAGTAATGCGAGAGCCCCGCTGTTTAATCATGCATGAGCGTACGTGTATATTTCAGTGTACGCTCATTGCTAGCTATGTATTATTAGCCATTAAAATTTAAATATATATATTTTAGTGATATCGATGGTACCCTTTTCGCCAGCATTTTGGCAGTAACAATGGGCTTTACCCTTTCCGCCAAGAATACAGTAGGCGTGAAGATGGTCAAACACCGAATAGACATTTATTTCAAGGCATCTGCATTAACCACAAAGCATTGTGGTAAAATATGCAAACGTGTAATAATCTGTGCAATTATTTTGTATTACTGTAATTGGCCTACACCAGATATGAGCAATGCCAGAAGGTGAACAGGACAATGCACAGAGACACGCTTTGACAATGTATGCTTGGTACTTGACATTGATTGGTGTAGACAACAGCTACATCATACTAATTTGTGGCCTTGTCTCACCAGTGTTAGACCAGAGGCAAACGGTCCTTGGATGTTTAACTCTCTGGCAGTTCATGAGCAATTGGTTCAAGCAACCTTGCCTCCACTGATGAGACACTGCATGTCGAAACCAGCCCTTGCCTATAAGCGATCTCTATGAGCGCCAGCGACTACTGTATGGCAGCCGATATCAACCTGCACAAGCTGGTTGCCTCAGGCTGCTGTGGGGTGACGCGATCGGCAAGCAGAGAGCACTGACCAGCGTGGTGAAGTATGGTCAAATAACCTCCCGAGTTTCACTCTCCGGGTTCAGCGGCCGCGCCGCCTTTGTCAGCTTCACCCGGTGTCATACCCCCACCCCCCTCCCTTTAAGCCCCCCCCCCCCCGATCAGGCGCTCAATGCCCGAGCCTAATTACCATAACAATGACAATCATAACAAAGGGACAGCACAAAAGATCTCCTCCCTCCGCAATGGGGCCACGTCACACGATGGCCATCTCAGCGGAGCAGGCACGGAGAGGGACCTCTGCATCAGAGAGACGCCGCCCGCCCGATTGGTGGCGCGTTCGACTTCGCACTGACGGCCGGCATCCCGGCCCTGCCCGCCTACCACCCGACTCACTGTCATTCATTCATTCGTTCACTAAATCGGTCATTCATTTATTCATTCATTTGTCCAGCCAGTCGCTTGCTCACGCGCACGCTCACTCACCCATCCCACCCATCGCGGTAAGCGCCCCGTCCCTTATCTTTCGCTCTTGTTTTCTCGTTCTCCCGTCCCGCTCCGGGAGGCGGGAGCTGGAGCTGGAGGAGGAGGAGAGACGCGAGGGTGATGCTGCGACCTCCCCCACGGCCACGCTCCCAACCTCGCCCCACGCTCCCACCCCGCGTCGCGCTCCGTTCGCGACGCCGCGTTCGCGGAGGAGAGAGCGCGTGACCGCCTCTCGCGACGCGACACGAGGTGCGACGCGTGCTCACGGCCCACAGCGAGACGGGTGACCGCGCGTGTGTGCGGCGAGTGAGTGTGAGTGTGTCGACTCAGCCTCGCACGAGTGCCTGCTGCGGTGTGCGAACATCGCCGCTAGGGAGACAAAGGCAGCCGGGCGTGGTGCTGTCCACCCACCCCCTCCTGTGCCGTGCCGGCCTTCATAGGTGCTACTCGCTAACAGCACTTGCCCAAACCGTCCGGTAAGGCTATACGGGGGATCTTTGTCTTTGTTGTGTGTGGCATTGGCTATTACACAACACACACGCCCTGTGTATTTAAATAACCAGCACTGGCTGCATGGGCCTTGATTTCTGTACTTACACATGGATACACGGTGGCGCGTATGGACTGTGTGTGTACACCTTTGTGGATTCTGGCCGTCCCCTAGGTCGGCTCAGCCTCAAATGAGTACGTGGTTACGACGTCAAAAAATCGCCGCTAGGGCGAACACATCCGTTGAATCGGTCCTGGGCAATCTTCTACGTCGACTTAGCCTCAAATGGGTACCTACTGTGCTGTGTGTACACGGCAGCTGCGGGGGAGACAAAGGTGGTGCTAGTCACACGGCACCGTCGGCTACGTACGGTGCGAAAGAAGTTCAACATACATGCGAGCACCTTCGTAGGAGCTCGCTAAACAGCACTTGCCCCACCAGGGCAAGAGCCTACACAGGTGATGTTTGTCTTTATACGGTAATTCGCTATTACACACGCAGCGCGAATACGATTAGCCGGTGCCGCATTGGTGGTGATGCGTTTGTTGTGTATCCGTGTGTTCATGCGATGGCGGGAGCGGTGGCGCAGCGGTTAGCGCGACACACCAACGAATCTTGCTACGCGAGCGGGTGAGGGCGAGCGGGTGAGGAGGAGGCGGCGGGTGGACGATGGTGGACAGCCCTGACCCCTGCGAGGTGGCCGCGCGGCTCCGCGAACTCGCGTCCGACCCGCGGCTCCGCGCGGCCGTCGCGCGCGAGCACGGCGGCTGCCTGCCGGGCCTCGTGATGCTGCTCGACCAGCCCGGGCCGGAGGTGGTGACCACCGCGCTGCAGGTGTCCACCACCACCACGTCCACCGCCACCATCGCGTCCACCACCACCACGTCCACCACCACGTCCACCACCACCATCGCGTCCACCACCACCACGTCCACCGCCACCATCGCGTCCACCACCACCACGTCCACCACCACCGCGTCCTCCACCGCTATTACGTCCTCCTCCGGAAAAACAGCCACCGGCACAACTAAAATCACCACCGTGATTGTCAGCATACCCACCACCACGAACCATAACCACTACCGCTGCAACCACCGTCACAAGGGACCACCACCACCACGTCCACCACCACCACGTCCACCACCACCACGTCCACCACCACCACCACGTCCTCCACCACCACCACCACGTCCACCACCACCACAGCACCACCACCACCACCACAGCACCACCGTGGTGGCTGAGTGTGGTTGTCGCGGTGCGCAGGCGCTGCGCTACCTGGCCGAGTGCGTGGACAGCCGCGGCCGCATGATGAGCGAGCTGGGCCTCATGGTCAGCCTGCAGCACATCGCTGACAGGTGCCCTCACCCCCCCTCACCACCACCCTCGCCTCCTCACCCTCACCCCCTCACTCCCTCACCCCCTAACCCCGTCACCCCCTCACCGCCTCACCCCCTCACCCCTCACCCCCTCGCCCCCTCACCCCCTAACCCCGTCACCCCCTCACCGCCTCACCCCCTCACCCCCTCACCCACTCACCCCCTCACCCCCTCACCGCCTCACCCCCTCACCCCCTAACCCCGTCACCCCCTCACCGCCTCACCTCCTCACCCCCTCACCCTTCACCGCCTCGCCCCCTCACCCCCTCACCCCTCACCCCTCACCCCCTAACCCCGTCACCCCCTCACCGCCTCACCCCCTCACCCCTCACCCCCTCACCCCTCACCCCCTCACCGCCTCACCCCCTCACCCCTCACCCCTTCACCCACTCACCCCCTCACCCCTCACCGCCTCACCCCCTCACCCCCTAACCCCGTCACCCCCTCACCGCCTCACCCCCTCACCCCCTCACCCACTCACCCACTCACCCCCTCACCCCCTCACCGCCTCACCCCCTCACCCCCTCGCCCACTCACCCCCTCACCCACTGACCCCCTCACCCACTCACCCCCTCACCCCCTCACCCACTCACCCACTCACCCCCTCACCCCCTCACCGCCTCACCCCCTCACCCCCTCGCCCACTCACCCCCTCACCCACTGACCCCCTCACCCACTTACCCCCTCACCCCCTCGCCCACTCACCCCCTCACCCCCTCACCCCCTCACCCCCTCGCCCCCTCGCCCCCTCGCCCACTCACCCCCTCACCCCCTCACCCCCTCGCCCACTCACCCCCTCACCCCCTCACCCACTCACCCCCTCACCCACTCACCCCCTCACCCCCTCACCCCCTCACCCCCTCACCCCCTAACCCCGTCACCCCGTCACCCCGTCACCCCCTCACCCCCTCACCCCCTCGCCCCCTCACCCCTCACCCCCTAACCCCGTCACCCCTCGCCTCCTCACCCCCTCACCCTCACCCCTTCACCCTCGTACCCTAACCCCCGTCCTCTCACCCCCTCACTTCCCATCCTATAACCCCTGACCCCTCACCCTATGACCCTCCTTCACCCTGTGAATCTCTGGGGGTCAGCCCACGTAGTAATCGCGCCAAATTTAACCGTGAAATCTCTCAATGACACAACGGGTCAATCCCGGGTTGTCGAGCCTCCCCCCTCCTTGCGTTCCGCGTTATAACGGGCTGCACGTTCCGCGTTATAACGGGCTGCACGTTCCGCGTTATACCGGGCTGCACGTTCCGCGTTATAACGGGCTGCACGTTCCGCGTTTTGCGAAAAGTGTCCCCCCATGGAAAAACCGCGCCATAGCGAAAACGCGTTCTAGTGTGTAGTGTATAAATGTTGCACTTCTTTTGCACCGTACGTAACCACCCGCGCTAATCGGAGGTGCTGCGTGAACACTGCCACGCGTTAAGCGGGGAGTTGGCAGAGTGAGGGGATCCCTCCGAGGGTGACTGGCGGTGAGGACGACGACGTGAGATGGTCGATCACAAACCCCGCCCCCCCCCCCCAACAGGACCGACTTCCCACCGGAGACGCGCTCGCTCGCCACGGAGATCTACGATCTGCTGAGTCGCTGGGACGGGGCCGAGGAGGAGCCCCCCCCCACGAGCCCGCCCCCCCCGTCGGCCGCGGTGGGGGGGGGCGGCGGTGCGGGCCCCCCCCCCGAGGGGGCGGTGGGTCTCGGCGAGGCGGCGCCGGGGGCCGCGAGGCGCCGCCGCGCCCGCCCCTTCCTGGGCAGCACCAACAAGCGCGCCAGGACGGTGACGCTGCACATCGACGGGCTCACCGACGTCGTGAGGACCCCCCACGACTCCCTCGCCCCGCCCCCCCGCCCCTCAGCTACTCTCTGCCGCCCAACCCCCCCCCCCCCACCACAGTTGTTTTTGCGCCGATTGCTGTTTGGTTATTTCTACTTTGCCTCCTGTCGTTGACGCAGCCACGCGAGGCGTCCGTACCCCGGTCGCTCGCACGGTCGCGGAGACTCACGCCGAGTCGTGACGCCCCCCCTCCCTTCCCTGCCCCCTCCCCTGCCCCCCCAACCCCAAGGAGCGCCGAGCGCGCTGCGAGGAGGCTCTCCTCACCGTGCGGGGCGTCATCAGCTTCACCTTCCAGATGCACGCACAGAGGTGCATCGTGCGCATGCGCGCCGACCTCAAACCCGAGGTCAGGGTCACCCCCCCCGGCCCCCCTCTCCCTCCTGCATCGCTCCCCACCCTCCTTCCCTCCCCTCCCTCCCTCCCTCCCTCCCTCCCTATCCACCCTCCCTCACGGTACCACCAGCAACACAGCCATGCAGCCCCCCCCCCCGAAATGTCTTATATCCTATCATTCCGTTAATACCGAAACCTGCGCCCCCTCCTCTTGACTCCCACATGCCCCGTACCCTCTGTGTGCCCCCCACGTGCCACCACCACGCCCCCCCCCCCCGCGTGCCTCCCACGTGGCCCTCCCCCGTGCCCCCCACGTGGCCCTGCCCCGTGCCCCCCACGTGCCCCCCCCCCAGTGTCTCGCCACTGCGATCGCCACCACTCAGCTCATGGCGGCGCAGCAGGTGGTGAAGAACGAAGCGGGGGAGGAGGTGAGGTCACACTCACCATCCTCACCACACATCCTCACCACACACCACTCACCACACATCCTCACCACACACCACTCACCACACATCCTCACCACACACCACTCACCACACATCCTCACCACACACCACTCACCACACATCCTCACTACACACCACTCACCACACATCCTCACCACACACCACTGACCACACATCCTCACCACACACCACTCACCACACATCCTCACACACCACTCACCACACATCTCACCACACATCACTCACACATCTCACACACACTCACCACACATCCTCACCACACACCACTCACCACACATCCTCACCACACACCACTCACCACACATCCTCACCACACACCACTCACCACACATCCTCACCACACACCACTCACCACACATCCTCACCACACACCACTCACCACACATCCTCATCACACACCACTCACCACACATCCTCACCACACACCACTCACCACACATCCTCACCACACACCACTCACCACACATCCTCACCACACATCCTCACCACACACCACTCACCACACATCCTCACCACACATCCTCACCACACACCACTCACCACACATCCTCACCACACACCACTCACCACACATCCTCACCACACATCCTCACCACACACCACTCACCACACATCCTCACCACACATCCTCACCACACACCACTCACCACACATCCTCACCACACATCCTCACCACACATCCTCACCACACACCACTCACCACACATCCTAACCACACATCCTCACCACACATCCTCACCACACACCACTCACCACACATCCTCACCACACATCCTCACCACACATCCTCACCACACACCACTCACCACACACCACTCACCACACACCACTCACCACATATCCTCACCAAACATCCTCACCACACACCACTCACCACACACCACTCACCACACACCACTCACCACACATCCTCACCACACATCCTCACCACACCACTCATCACACCACTCACCAAACATCCTCACCACACACCACTCACCACACATCCTCACCACACATCCTCACCACACATCCTCACCACACACCACTCACCACACACCACTCACCACACTACCTCACCACACCACTCACCACACATCCTCACCACACATCCTCACCACACATCCTCACCACACACCACTCACCACACATCCTCACCACACATCCTCACCACACACCACTCACCACACACCACTCACCACACTACCTCACCACACCACTCACCACACATCCTCACCACACATCCTCACCACACATCCTCACCACACATCCTCACCACACACCACTCACCACACTACCTCACCACACCACTCACCACACATCCTCACCACACATCCTTACCACACATCCTCACCACACATCCTCACCACACACCACTCACCACACATCTTCACCACACATCCTCACCACACACCACTCACCACACACCACTCACCACACTACCTCACCACACCACTCACCACATATCCTCACCACAATCCTCACCACACATCCTCACCACACATCCTCACCACACATCCTCACCACACATCTTCACCACACTTCCTCACCACACATCCTCACCACACATCCTCACCACACATCTTCACCACACATCCTCACCACATATCCTCACCACACATCCTCACCACACATCTTCACCACACTTCCTCACCACACATCCTCACCACACATCCTCACCACACATCCTCACCACACTTCCTCACCACACATCTTCACCACACATCCTCACCACACTTCCTCACCACACATCCTCACCACACATCCTCACCACACATCCTCACCACACATCTTCACCACACACCACTCACCACACATCCTCACCACACATCCTCACCACACACCACTCACCACACATCCTCACCACACATCCTCACCACACATCTTCACCACACACCACTCACCACACATCCTCACCACACATCCTCACCACACACCACTCACCACACATCCTCACCACACATCCTCACCACACATCTTCACCACACACCACTCACCACACATCCTCACCACACATCCTCACCATACACCACTCACCACACATCCTCACCACACACCACTCACCACACACCACTCACCACACACCACTCACCACACATCCTCACCACAATCCTCACCACACATCCTCACCACACACCACTCACCACACACCACTCACCACACACCACTCACCACACATCCTCACCACATATCCTCACCACACATCCTCACCACACACCACTCACCACACACCACTCACCACACACCACTCACCACACATCCTCACCACAATCCTCACCACACATCCTCACCACACCCCACTCACCACTCACCACACGCCCAAACTCGCTTTGAACTTCAATCGGTCAGCTCATCACTCGCCCCCCTCCTCTCCCCACCCCACGCCCCCCTAAGACTTAAAACCCCATTCTAACAACCGCACGCATACACACACACGCACAGCGTACACCCACACACACACACAGCGCACACACACGCGGGTGCTGTGGAGGCTGCTGAGCTGTTCCGCTGCTGCCCGTCTTTGACGCATTCCAGATCCTCGCTCCGCTGAGCTCCGGTCCGGGCGGTGGCGGCGCCGGCGGCTCCGCTCCGGGTTTTCCCGACTACCTCCCCGAAGACGAGGACGAGGAGGGGGAGGCGACCCCCCGCGAGGCCGTCTCGCGGGGGGGGGCGTCTCACGGGGCCGGGGGGGGCTGGCTCAGCTCCGCCGTCAGCTTCTTCTCGAGGTCCTTCTACTGGTGATGCCCCCGGTGGCAGGCGGGCGGTGGAGTCGTGGGCAGGGTGCAGGAAGAGGGGGGCCCGGCCATCGCGAGCACGGCGCGGTACACGGCTCCATCTCGACCAGGGCGGCACACCACGTCGAGTATACTCTACGGGCTGCGGCTATCGGCTGGCACGCCCCGCCCGGCGGCCTCCAGTGGGAGGTCACGGCCCGGTTCATCCCCCCGACTGCGCGGGCATCCGAACGTTCGCCTGACCCCTGGCGCGTCACGTGATATATTTTTTGCCGAGATATAAATAAAAATGTCAACCGCCCTCTCCGCTGGCACCACGGCTACCACCGCTACCACCGCCACTACCACCACCACAGCCACCACTGCTACCACCACCACTGCCACCACCACCACCGCCACCACCACCACCGCCACCACCGCTACCACCACCACTGCTACCACTGCCACCGCCACCACCGCCACCACCACCACCACCGCCACCACCGCTACCACTGCCACCGCCACCACCGCTACCACTGCCACCACCGCCACCACCGCTACCACCACCACTGCCACCACCACCACCATCGCTACCACTGCCACCGCCGCCGCCACCCTTCGGGTGACCGCCCCAATTCGCCGTACCCGAGGGCCGGCTCTGGTCAATCAGAGACTCGTGAGAGGAGAGGCAGGCGTCCGGTCGAGTCCAGTGCAACGAGGTTCCCCTGCGTTGCTCACCGACGATGCCGTTCCTTTCCCGCCCGAGACCCCCCGCTGCGTTGCCGGAGTGCTGTCAATCGCGCGGCGCGACGTCCGACATTCCGCGCCCATGCCACCAAGAGGCTCGAAGAATCCTTCCCACTTGGTGCAGAGGGTGGGGCCACGGCCGCCTCTGGAGAGCGGTAGAACCTGGATTCGAATCCCAGACATAAATCTAGCCGGGTGGGTGCCACTGGTGGTGGTGGGGGTGGCGACGCAGCTGCACGTGGCGTGGCCTGCGATGCAGCGCTGTGGCGGCAGCATCAGCGAGGGTTGGTGGATCACCGCACGCACAGATGTTGTGGAACTCCCTTCCTCTGGGCAGTCGAGGAGGTGCCCAACCCTGGCTCGCTAGGAGAAGGCGGTACAGAAACGTGTGGAGTAATATCCATCTGTTTCCATATGTATGGGGATAGAGTGCTGGTCCCGCTCGCACAACGTGGGTTTCCTCCCACGTCTATTAATTGGCCGATACCACCTTCATACACAGAGGACCGCGAAGCTTGGGGGGCAATAATCGGTAGCGCCGGCTCCTCGTCACCGCGTGGCTGCTGCTGCTGCTGCTGCCTTCCTGCTCCTCGTCTGTGGTTCCTCCTCCTCCTGGCACCTCCGAGTCGCCCCCCCCCCTCGCTCTCTGTCTCTCCGCGTCGCCATCTCCTCTCCACGAGATCGCCGATCGGACTCTGTGCGGGGGTGGCGGTGCGGCGTGACGGTCCTCCCAGCCACCAACGGAACGCGTTCTGTTTTTAAAGTGTGAACTTGGAATCAGGTTTCACGTCACGTCCGTCACTGTGTCCTCGCTCTAACGCGCACAACCCCCGGGGCCTACGGCTTTGTGAGGCGCGGCCACGGACTAGATATATGAATCCAAATATACATTTGTGTAAAACTACAATGGTCAACCTTGTTGCTGTACGAGTGCCGTAGGTTATGAGAATGCGTAACAATGCCCAATGCTGCTGAAAACGCACAGAATGCACAAGCGTTGTATCTGCTCAGGAAAGGAATCTTCTGTGCTTCGCATCTCCTGCGCACTTACGGTGTAATCTTCCGCTTGTGTGTCCTACATCTCTCCCACATTGTCTACGACATCTCTCTCACCTTGTGTGTCCTACGTCTCTCACCTTGTGTGTCCTACTTCTCTCTGACCTTGTGTGTCCTACTTCTCTCTGACCTTGTGTGTCCTACATCTCTCCCACATTGTCTACGACATCTCTCTCACCTTGTGTGTGTGCTACGTCTCTCACCTTGTGTGTTCTACATCTCTCTGACCTTGTGTGTGCTACATCTCTCACCTTGTGTGTGTGCTACATCTCTCTGATCTTGTGTGTGCTACAGCGTTCACGGCACCTGCTTTTGGACACCGTCACCTTTTGCCAAATAGGTTATGGCGTTTAATTATTTATTTACGTTAACTCGCTCGCCTTAAATGTGTGTGTATGTCTGTGTGTGTGGATAGATGAGAATTAAAGCACCCGTAATGCATTGTCCATTTGTGTTTGTGTCTGGGTCTTGTAACTGGTTGGTGGTGGCGTTACACACTCCCCAGTTCACAATCAAAATCTTTCTGGAGAATATTGATTGAGGCTGGAGGAGGAATCCGATGAGCTATGAAGATCTTGTTCACAGATGTCCAGTAGGGGGCATCGGGTCAGAACGTTACAACAACAAACAATTCCGAACACGATAGGAGTGCAAGGTTTATGAAAGTTTAAAAAATCAATTAAAAAATAGAAAAATAAATAGAAAACAAAACTATGTTTTTTCTCACCAGGTAAGGCCCACTGAGCCGTTCGCTTCATTTTCAGAAACGACCTGGTCTCTCCCCCTTCATCAGCAATTATCCAACCGGGTTTTGGGATTCGCCTTGGAGCAAGCGGCTGTGTCATGAGGCACACGCTTACACAGTCAATGTCGCTTGCCTGACGTTCGATTGAACTGTTCAGAATTTGCAAGCTGAGCTGGGTGTGTTTCAAAATTGTGAGATTCGTTAAGTTTTTCAACAGCTGCGGAATGCAGTAAATAAAAAAATATTATTTAAAAAAATCGAGCCTGGCAGGAGTCGAACCTACAATCTTCTGATCCGTAGTCAGACGCGTTATCCATTGCGCCACAGGCCCCACGTGGCTCCCTGCTACCAGAGACGAACTTATACCGCTACCTCCCCGTTACTCCAACCACCAATCAGATGTCTCACAGCTGTGGCTCAAGCGGCGAGCAACCAACAGCACTATCGTCAGAATCGTAATGAGAGTTCACGGAGTTAACAGTGTTTCTTGAATTGAGCGAAGTTGTTGTGGTTGTTACTGTCAGAGCTTGCTTGGAGGGTAAAGAGACAATGATGATGGGAGGAAGGAATTTCAACATTCCAGAATATCGAATTAAAAAATAAAAATTGCACCTCAGCATCGTAATTATGATGGCTCGTTGTAATACATTTTTCTCAAAATTTCATTTTCTGGCCCCAAAAAATATTTACAAATTAGCACAAAATAATTTTCCCCGATCATAATTCTACAAACTAAATCATATATATTTTTACCAGGCTCACTACAGTGCACGTGGTTGTCTGTAATGCAGCGCAGTGGAGGAAGCAACGAGTGGGTGTATGGCTCACACCGAGATGTCGTCTTCCTCTCTTGCTGTGGGCGTCGGGCAGGAGCCAGACCCTGGCTCGCCAGGAGACGGCGCTGCAGCAAAACGTGGAATTGTCACCAACGGCTCAATATGTGTGGGATAGCGCGTTGCCCCCTCGCACGCGTCGCTTTTACTACGGGTGCTTCGGTGTCCCAAGCCACACGCATGAACCACTCATTGGCTGAAAATATTCATACGTAGAGGACCGCAGAGCGTGGGTAATTATTGACGACACTGGCTCACCGCGTGGATGATGAATGAAGACCCATTAATAAATACTCTCCGTAGCATGATTAATTTAAATATGTCAATGACGAGAGATAATGGATATTTATGGGTTATCATGGGGTTGGTTGGAGAAGCTTAAACCGTGAAATGTGACGGATATGTTCTAACTGCGCACATCCCTGCAGTCAACCCGCTGCTGGATGAAGGCCTGCCGCGCCACAGCGCTGCGCAGTGTGGACTGGTGAAGGCTGGCAGCGGCCTCGACGTGGGGACAATAGTACCGTCTAACAATAGTACTGCCTAACAATAGTACTGTCTAACAATAGTACTGCATAACAATAGTACCGTATCACAATAGTACCGTTTAACAAAAGTACCGTCTAACAAAAGTCTTACAATGGGCTTTACTCTGCACTGCCCTCTGCTGTCTGCTACAAGAGTGAACAAAGTTGTAACCATGAATCGATACATTTTGACATTTAAAACAAACAAAAAATATCGACGTAATAGCAAAGCTCGACTTATGTTTGTGGTTCATTAGGTTTTCCAATTGCCGCGGAATTTGTTGAAAAAAAAAATGTCGAGCCTGGCAGGAGTCGAACCTACAATCTTCTGATCCGTAGTCAGACGCGTTATCCATTGCGCCACAGGCCCCACGTGACTCACAGAGACGAACTTATACCGTTACCTTTCCGTTACTCCAACCACAAATCAGTTTCTCACAGCTATGGCACAAGCGGCTAGTAACCAACAGCACTATCGTCAGAATCGTAACGAGAGTTCACGGAGTTAACAGTGTTTCTTGAATTGAGCGAAGTTGTTGTGGTTGTTACTGGCAGAGCTTGCTTGGAGGGTAAAGAGACAATGATGATGGGAGGAAGGAATTTCAACATTCCAGAATATCGAATTAAAAAATAAAAATTGCACCTCAGCATCGTAATTATGATGGCTCGTTGTAATACATTTTTCTCAAAATTTCATTTTCTAGCCCAAAAAACATTTACAAATTAGCACAAAATAATTTTCCCCGATCATAATTCTACAAACTAAATCATATATATTTTTACCAGGCTCACTACAGTGCACGTGGTTGTCTGTAATGCAGCGCAGTGGAGGAAGCAACGAGTGGGTTGTGTGGCTCACACCGAGATGTCGTCTTCCTCTCTTGCTGTGGGCGTCGGGCAGGAGCCAGACCCTGGCTCGCCAGGAGACGGCGCTGCAGCAAAACGTGGAATTGTCTCCAACAGCTCAATATGTGTGGGATAGCGCGTTGCCCCCTCGCACGCGTCGCTTTTACTACGCGTGCTTCGGTGTCCCAAGCCACGCGCATGAACCACTCATTGGCTGAAAATATTCATACGTAGAAGACCGCAGAGCGTGGGTAATTATTGACGACACTGGCTCACCGCGTGGATGATGAATGAAGACCCATTAATAAATACTGTCCGTAGCATGGTCAATTTAAATATGTCAATGGCGAGAGATAATGGATATTTATGGGATATCACGGGGTTGGTTGGAGAAGCTTAAACCGTGAAATGTGACGGATATGTTCTAACTGCGCACATCCCTGCAGTCAACCCGCTGCTGGATGAAGGCCTGCCGCGCCACAGCGCTGGGCCGTGTGGACTGGTGAAAGCTGGCAGCGGCCTCGACGTGGGGACAATAGTACCGTCTAACAATAGTACTGTCTAACAATAGTACCGTCTAACAATAGTACTGTCTAACAATAGTACCGTCTAACAATAGTACCGTCTAACAATAGTACCGTCTAACAAGTCTTACTCTACACTGCCCTCTGCTGTCTGCCACAAGAGTAGTCAAAGTTGTAACCATTAATCGATACATTTTCACATTAAAAACAAAAATTATATACGCAATAATACAGCTCGACTTATATTTGTGCTTCGTCAGGTATTTCAATTGCCGCGGAATTCATTGAAATGCAAAAAAAAATGAAAAAAAATCTCGAGCCTGGCAGGAGTCGAACCTACAATCTTCTGATCCGTAGTCAGACGCGTTATCCATTGCGCCACAGGCCCCACGTGACTCCCTGCTACCAGAGACGAACTTATACCGCTACCTCCCCGTTACTCCAACCACCAATCAGATTTCTCACAGCTGTGGCTCAAGCGGCCAGCAACCAACAGCACTATCGTCAGGGTCGTAATAAGATAACGAAGTTAACCGTGTTTCTTGACTTAAAATAAAACATGCTTCAAATCGCTTTAAACTATTGTGATTGTCGTATTTAATGTGGCGCTGCACTCTGATGTTGTAGGAGAAAACATAAAAAAGTCTATTTAATTAAGTAGAACATGTTGTCTATATTTATTTAAAGTTGCGCATTTTGATGTGACGTCACATTTCTCAAACCCCCTCCCCTCGCCACACATCGTCACAAGTGTCTGACCCCCCCCCCCCACCCCTAGGATGCGTGACGTCATTTATGGACGGCCCCAAAGTCATTCGTCCGGTGGGGTAAAGTGTGGGTAACTGCCCACCTCCTTCCGACTCTATAACAACCTGGAAGCGGGGGGTAGGGACGTGGGGGCGGTCCCGTTACAGAACAGTATTCTGAACCGGTTTAACCGAAGCTTACAATACCGGTTACCGGTTAACAGTGGCCAGCAGAGGGCAGCACCGGCCCCTGCAGCCCGACCTGGGTCGGGATCGTGAAATGGCCGAGAGGGTGGCGACTTCGCCGCCTCGACCACCCCGAGCGAGGGTCCCGGTCCCAGCAGCGCTCATGCGGAGACCCCCGTGGGCTCGCGGCTCGCGTGAGGACGACAGCCATCGTTCAGGGTCACGGGTCGAGCTGAGGTCATCGTTCAGGGTCACGGGTCGAGCTGAGGTGATCGTTCAGGGTCACGGGTCGAGCTGAGGTCATCGTTCAGGGTCACGGGTCGAGCTGAGGTCAGGGTTTGGAGAGTGATCGAGCATTTCGCAGGTTTAGGGACAACAAACAACAACGACGACTCGACACATTCGTCAATAGCAGCGAGGCCTTACATACTAAACATTTAAGTTGACGTTTCGGGCACTGGCCCTGCTTCATAGCACATCGGTGCTCAAGGTGTCATTGACGCACGGGGCTGAGTGTTTTATTGCGAACTGCGCCACAGCCAAAGCGGCGGCAGCAGTGGGAGTGTCACGAACATCGCGATGAGTGTCACGTTATACATAACGTCTTGTCGTTCGTGCAAATTGCATCTCTCAGCAAGCGCCGAGGAGGAACCGCCTAAAAAGACAAAGGCGGCATGCAGCAGCAGCCAAATGTGAAACACGTGTCGCCTTACATTTCATAAAATAAATAAAATCATCGTGGAGGATGCGGGCATCGATCCCGCTACCTCTCGCATGCTAAGCGAGCGCTCTACCATCTGAGCTAATCCCCCAGCCGTGAAGCGGTGGGGGAAGGAGTTGAGAAGACATTTTATAACAATGATTGTAGAAATACAGCGACATTGAAGAAGTGGGAGTTGCGAATGCAGAAGACTGACGCGGTACATTTGATGTTTACATTTGTGCTCCTACTCATTTGATTCCTTCATGAGATTCATATTTATATCCTCGATAAGACATACATAATTTAATCACAATACATATTGTCTTGACATGTGATTATCATTACGACATGAACATTGGATGACGGAGCGCAATGGGTTTCTCTGCTCGCGAATTTATAAACGTGGTTTAATAAAAAAAATATTGTCTGCGTGGAGGATGCGGGCATCGATCCCGCTACCTCTCGCATGCTAAGCGAGCGCTCTACCATCTGAGCTAATCCCCCAGACACGAGGCGGGAGCGCGTGGGGCCTCTCCCTTCTCATTCTTCTGCCCACGGGTTCACACGACCACGTGGCCAGTCCGTGGTGAGCGGTGGCGTCCTAACCCAGCGACCTCAATTTAATTCCCAACCTAACGGCTGTGGCAAGCAATTTCCTCCTCTAGGTCGACTCAACCTTAAACAAGTGTTTGGGGTGGCGTGTAAAATATCAACACTGGGGAGACAAAGGCGGCCGGACTTGTTACTGGCGACACAACCACCCTCGTGTGCGAGCAACACTTGCCCCGACAAGTCTGTACAACCACATGGGTGATCTTTGTCTTTGTTTTGAGTGTCTATTTATCAATGTATGTGTGGTGTATGTGTGTATTATATGTATGCGTGTTAATGTGTATTGTGTGAAGGACGCTACTGGGCAGTTGGAGGCAGTCGCCCTCCAACAACAACGGAGGGCGGAGGAGCGACGCTCACAACAACGAGCGGAGCGCCGGGTGGCTAAAGCACAGCAAGTTGGCACAATAGGGGGCTTAGGTGGTGCATCAGCCAGTCGTCTCAGTCAGTCAACCCATGGCACCTGCTGGGTCTGCCCCGTGACCTCTTGTCAGTGGGCGTTCGACACTTCACGTGGCCTCAAGGTGCACATGGCCTGGGACAAGCCTCGTGGTGACGTCATCGCCACTTAGTGGCGAATGGCGGTTGTTGTTGTTGTGTGAACATATTGAATGGCAATATGTGTGTGTGTATGCAACGCGCACACGTCTAGCAAGGCGATGGAGCGATGCAATGATCTCATGTGCAGGGTGGCTGGATGGATCGTGGGAGGTTGCAGCGGCTTGGCCAGGCCTTCATCCAGCAGTGGATTGACCATGGCTGATGATGATGATGTATATATGTTGTGTGTCTCCTGTGTATCATACTATATTATTTTTAAAAAATATTTGCTGGCTGGCTGGCTGGCTAGAGGGACGGACGAACAGTGATGACCGAAGGGAGGTCCGGGTTGCTGCTAGTATGTAACCAAAATGAATAAGCAGACACTACAGCTCCTTGTGTTGTTGATGTTAATTGTGCTTGTGCACCGTTACCAGCCCAGCAGCAGCAGCAGCATCACCAATTAATGTGTTTACCGAATAAAGAAGTAGAAGAAGAAGTTTCGTGGAGCGTTCAACGTCACCACGCCGAGGCGGTCGACCCCCCCCCCCCCCAACAGGGAGGGCGGAAGGGCCGTGCCGCTGGGCAAGGAGCTGTCCACAGCTCCCCGGGTGCTGAAACTCGCCCAGTCTCCACCCACAACGTCTCCAGCCCACCGCGTGGCACGGAGACCCCCTCGCCCCCCCGCCTCCTCCCCCCCCCCCCCGCCCGCCTAGGGGGGGACGTCAGTCCAGGGCGTCGGCAACGTGCGGCTCCGGAGCCGAATGCGGCTCTTTAAGGACTGCTACTTCGTGACGTCATTGATCAAGGACCGCCATCTCGCATTCACCACAGCGCATTGCGCCTCTTGAAATAATGAGTTTTGTTTTCTTCCGAATTCGAAAAAAATGGCTCTTGTTGTTATTTTGGTTGCCGACAGCTGCGTTAGATTTTAACAGAACGCCAGCAATGGCCCTGCCTCTCTCTCTCTCTCTTTACCCAGGAAACGATTCACTGAGTCTCAGGACTCCTTCTCAAGAAGGCTCCTGCTACGTTGGGACGTTCGGCCAATGTAGGTTCGCGCGTGAGTGTTGTATCTGTTGTTGTTGTTGTTGCCTTGTGTTGCGTACCCGGAGATAAACAAAAAAACAAACATTTACCACACATACGAGGGGATAAAACGCGCCGCGCTCCGCACAGATGGATTCAAGAATCTACGACTGTGCTGCCGTTTACTGGCCACCTCGAAGCCCACATGCGGCTGTCCAATCAAAAGGCTTAAAAGGCTGCCGAGATTCCGAGTTCCGATCACATTGGGCGCGTTCCGGATGTCTGGGCTCGGGGAAAAGTTTCCCAAACTTCGCTCCGCGCTGAGCGATTAACGTTGTCCGCTTCACGTGGAACCGAGCTTGATAGCTCATGAAGCTCTGAGGAGGAATCCGATGAGCTATAAAGCCCTTTTTGACAGATGTCCAGTAGGGACGGGGGTGGGGGGGTCAACGAGTTAGATCGGCAAACGATACAAAAGACGAGTATGAATTGAAGATCGAGAAAAGGTAAGCAAGTCGATAAAATAAATACAAATAAAGTTCTGAAGAGCAGTACAAAGTACGGTACATTAATTCCTGTCGATCTGTCAACACCAAATTCAACCTGGGGCGAGGCAGCAAAACAAGAACAATAACAGACCTAGACCACAACAAGACAACACACAGTCCTAGACCACAACAAGACAACACACAGTCCTAGACCACAACAAGACAACACACAGTCCTAGACACAACAAGACAACACACAGTCCTAGACCACAACAAGACAACACACAGTCCTAGACCACAACAAGACAACACACAGTCCTAGACCACAACAAGACAACACACAGTCCTAGACCACAACAAGACAACACACAGTCCTAGACCACAACAAGACAACACACAGTCCTAGACCACAACAAGACAACACACAGCCCTAGACCACAACAAGACAACACGCAGTCCCTCAATTTACATTACACGTGTGTACACACGCGAATGTATGCGCATATTGAGATCTGAATCTAATTCACATGGACTCTATCAACGCAGACGGCGTGTATTTTGATCGAATTGCTGAGCGCGTCACGTGGGACGTGTTTATCAATCATCGGGCGCGTGCAGCGTGGAACGAGTTTTATATATTTTGTATTTGAATGCGAGGAAGTAAAATTGGCACAAGCGGAAAAACGTAGTAGCGTGGTGGTGGTGATGGTGGTGATGGGAATCCGCGCCAGTACTGGAGTTTTGACAACCCGAGTTTTGAGGGTATAAATGTGTCTTTCTCTCTCGCTGCGTCAGGCGGAATACAAATCGGCTGTTTGTCACAGAAGCTGCGCTGCTCAGCGGGAATCGTTAACACCGTACAGTGCCGCGGACAGGGCGTTACAGTGCTGAGAGAGTGCGCACCGATTCAGGGGCAATCGATAGGCGCTTCACATTAACGCTTGCGCGACAGATACGGCCGCAGGCTCACAGACTCACAGATGCCGCCCACAGACACACGGACATAGTCACAGGTTCTCGGACACCGTCACAGATTATTCGATATGGCCACAGGCTCACAATATTCTCAGATATTGTCAAAAATTCACAGATTTGATTTTTTTTGTCACAGACTCACTGATATGCTCACAGTTTCACGAACAAAAAATATTGTTTAATTTTTGTGGAAGCGGGTGTTGATAGTCGAACGATGCAAGGTGTTTCGCACGCAACGGGTTAAACTAGCGCAGCGTTGGGCCATTGTTGAAGCTGCTTGCATGATGGATTGCAAGCGGGCTTATCTTTGCGTGCAGAAGCCTCCCTCCCTCTCTCCCTCCCTGACGGCCTCCCTCTTTCTCTGTCCTGCTCACGCGCGCGCGCTCGCTCGCTCGCTCTCCCCGGCACCCATCCGTTGACGTGAGCGTCTCCCCGTCTCTCATTACGCATGCACCTCGCGTCTAATCCGGAGCAACGCGCCCCTCCCCAACCCTCCACCACTCCCCAGATAACCTCAACAGCTCACCCGAGTCTCTTGCTCACCCGCCCCCTCCCTCCAATCTTTGCCTCCCTCTGTCTTACGATGTCTACTCACCTCCCTCTCTCCCTCACTCTCTCTGTCTCGCTCGCTGTCCCTCGGCCTCTCTCTGCAATAGACTCAACAATATCCATAGACTAACACTGCCCATAGACGAACACTGCCCATAGACTCAACACTGCCCATAGACTAACACTGACCATAGACTCAACACTGCCCATAGACTAACACTGCCCATAGACTCAGAACTGCCCATAGACTCAACACTGCCCATAGACTCAACACTGCACCTGTACAATTAAGTAGTCCACCATCCTTAACCTCCTTCCGTTCCTCTCTCAAAGCCTCGCCTCTTCTCCATCGCCCATTCCCTTCCTCTTCCACCCCGTCGCCCCTCCACTCCTTCCCGTCCCTCCCCTCGTGACCCCACGTGCTTTCTGTTACGGCCACGCCTTCCTCGGCTCTTGCACTGCCCCACTGGCATCTAAATCGCTCGATTGTTGTTACCGCCTTTCACACTTCCGTTATAGAGAGAGCGTCGTTGACCTCAGCTGCTCTCGATACAAACATAAACTAAGAACCTATAGCATCAGGGCATGGCCGGTGGTCGCCCATCCAATCACTGTCCAGGCTCAACCCTCGATCACCCCTCGAGATCGTCCGGACACATCCCGGCTGGTTTGCACGTAGGGGGTGCAGTGGTGGGGGGGGATTAGGATTTAAAAGGGGAAGGGGGCACAGCGCGGAGATTAGAGCGAGGCGTTCGCTATTGGGGTTTAGTTGCGTAGAAGATTAATGCGGGTGGGGGGAATCGGCGGGCGGGGCTGGGGTTGGTTAATTTAGGGGTGCGATGGGAGGGGGGGGGTTGGGATTTTTTTTGGGGGGCGGCGTGGTTATTGAAGGGACCTTCACTCATGCAGGGTGGGCGGGGGGGGGCACCGGGGCCTCTGTTTTAAGGGGGTGCAGCAGCAGGGATTTGACGTGGTCGCTTTTGGCAGTGGGGGGCTGGGGTCTTTGTATGGAAACGTGCGAACCCCTCTCGCCCCCCCCTTAGCCCCGCCCCCCTTAGCCCCCCCGCCCCTAGCCCCGCCCCCCGCGTGCGTTGTGGTTGCGTTTAGAACATCGCGGATTAGGGGAGAAAAAACCACGCGGATTCAAATCCTACACACAAAGACAAAGATCCCCCGCGTAGCCTTTAGCAGACTGTTGGGGCAAGTGCTGTCTCCCCAGTGGCGATGTTTACACACCGCACCAGGTACTCATTTGAGGCTGAGTCAACGTAGGGGAGGCCCATGACCGGTTCAGATAATGAGTATCGGTTCAGATGATCATCACGCTAACCACTACACTCCCCGTACATATAAAACATACAGTACACACGCACAATCACACATACAAAGAGCCTCCAGATAGCCTTTGTGGCCTGTTGATTCCCCGTGTAGCCTTCATGAATATTCTACCCGATGTGGTCGGTGTGGGGACACAAAGGCGGCCGGGCGTGGTGCTGGCCACCCACCCCCTCGTGTGCCGTGCCGGCCTTCATATGTGCTCGCTAACATCACTTGCCTCAACAGTCAGTTCCGGCTATACGGGAGGTCTTTGTCTTTGTGTTGCGGTGAGCGGTGGCGCAGTGGTGAGCGCACTGCGCTCGGGGCTACCCCACCCCTCCCCTCGTGCGCCGTGCCGGCCTTGGTCGGCGCTCGCGAGCAGCACTCGCCCCAACAGTCGGTCCATCGACTCGGCCTGTACACGCAAGGGGCGCCTGCTGCGGACGTGCAAGCATCACCACTGGGGAGACAAGAAGGTGGCCGGGCGTGGTGTCTGCCCACACCGCCCTCCCCGTTCGCCGCGCTGCCTTTCGTAAGGCGAGGTGCTTGGCAATCGACACTTGACCCCGACAAAGTCTCGCGGAGGCTACACGGGGGAGCTTTGTCTTGTGTGTGGCTACTGAGGCATGCGGATCTGCCCGTATAGAGCAGCCCGCATGTCGGCAGGATTACGGATTACAGGCGGCAACTCTCTGCGAATTAATACTCAATTAATCCCCACCACGACACCGACTGTGCCCCCCTCCTCCCACCGCCCCCCCCCCGTCACTTCACACGTGGTGTAGTAAGTACCAGTGATGGTTCTTTCCCTAGGTGGACTCAGCCGTAAACGAGTACCTGATGCGATGGGTCAACCAACACGGGCAGGTGGGGAGACCCCCATTGCTGAGTGAAGTTCTAGCCACGTCGCTGCCACCACCACCACCACCGCCACCACCACCACCACTCCCAAAGCACCCTCGTCACACGCGTGGACTGCATCCCGGTCTGTGCGCGTCTACTCAGCCTGACATTGGGACTGCACCCACCGCCTCGTGTGCCACGGTGCCGGCCGTCGTAGGTGCTACTCGCTAACGGCACTTGCCCCAACAGTCTGTTGAGGCTACACGGGGGATTTTGATCTTTGTAAATACTTTTATTTATTTTTACCCGTGGCACGCAGCACAGCGAGGGGAGCAGAGTCGAGGGGGGGAGGGGGGGCTGCGTGGGAGACGCGGGAGGAGCGGGAGGGGGGAGAGCACCTGGGGCGAAGTCGCCACCAAGGCGGACAGAGAAGAGGAGGAGGAGGGGGGGGGAGGAGGAGGAGGGGGGGAGGAGGAGGGGGAGGGGGAGGAGGAGGAGGGGGGGAGGAGGAGGGGGAGGAGGAGGGGGGAGGAGGAGGGGGGAGGAGAAGGAGGGGGGGAGGAGGAGGGGGGAAAGAAGGAGGGGGAGGAGGGGGAGAGAAGGAGGGGGCAGGAGGAGTTGGAGGGGGGGGAGGAGGAGGAGGAGGAGGGAGGAGGAGGGGGGAGGAGGAGGGGACAGGAGGAGGAGGAGGGGGGGGGAGGAGGAGGGGGGAGGAGGAGGAGGAGGGGGGGAGGAGGAGGGGGGGAGGAGGAGGAGGGGGGAGGAGGGGGAGGAGGAGGAGGGGGGAGGAGGGGGAGGAGGGAGGAGGGATGACCAGACCAAGATGTCGAGGATGAGGAGAGGGTGGTGGAGATGATGATGAGGGGGGGGGGGGGGGGGGAGAAGGAAGGAGCGAGCAGCAGGGAGTTGCACGGAGGAGCAGCGTCTGTTTTCACAGTGGGCGGGGGAGAGGGGAAGGGTTCGGACCCTCACGGATGTCACGTGGTTTACAGGAGTCTCGAGCTGGCTGAATACGTTCCATGAGATATATATATAAATATACAATACATGCAAACCGGTTTCACCCTTCTTAGTAATCATCATAAGCACAGTGTTGGCCATCATTGCCGACTCCTCTGCGTTGCTCGCGTTTGTGTGCGCCAGTGCGGGGCCGTGCGAGGCGCCGGCATCTCTCCGTGATCAGCATTCATTCCCCCGCTCTCCCCACCAGCGCCCCCCCCCCCCTCGCAGCCCACTCGCCACCACATGAAGCTGCAGTAAAACTAACAACAGCGGGGGGCAGGGGGCGGTGGGAGGGAGGGATGATGGGAGGGGCGCGCTCGAGGGGAGGTGGAGGTTGTTGTGAGAGGGGTATTGAGTATTGAGGCATTTTACCTTTGTGAAGGTGGTGGGGGAGAGTGGGGGAGGGGGGTAGAGGAGGCGAGGTCTGGAGGTCAAGGATAGGCGAGACGAAAAATGATCCAGCCCCTCACTCCCCCCCTCCCTCCCCCCTCCATGCCTTCCGGCCGCTCGGATTTTAATTCTCTCTCCGTGAGCTGCAGAGGCCATGAACAGCACTGCCGTAGAAGCATCGGCCGCGTATTCACAGCGATAAGGGGGTCTTCATTCGTGGGAGAGATCTACTGGAGAGATGTACAGGAGATGTACAGGAGAGATGTACAGGAGAGATGTACAGGAGAGATGTACAGAAGATATACAGGAGAGATGTACAGGAGATGTACAGGAGAGATGTACAGGAGAGATGTACTGGAGATGTACAGGAGAGATGTACAAGAGAGATGTACAGGAGAGATGTACAGGAGATGTACAGGAGATGTACTGGTTATGTACTGGAGCCCTTTGATTCCTCGAGCCAAAACAAAGATTCTTGTCTTGAGAGGCAGAGTGATAACCCAGATACTCAGCGATACTCGCCACAACACCACGTCACGTACCCACGATGCCTGCTCCCAGCACCCACGATGCCGGCTCCCAGCACCACCCAGACAACCCCTTCCCCCCTTCTCCCACCAACTCACTACCACACCCCTCCCTCCCCCACCCACCCACTCACCACCCCTCCCCCCGCCTCCCTCCCCCACTCACCCAGACCCCCCCACTTCCTCTGCAGTCTTCAAATTCAACGTGGAGACATCGTTCGCAGGACATTAATCATCATTAGCACGCGGCCACCCCCTTCATATGCAGCAGCTCTGCGGGGAGGGGGGGGGCGAGAACGCTATGGAGGCAGCTCGGATCGGGGTGTGGAGCGGCCAGGTGAAAGGGAAATTGTTCTTATCTAGCGAGTGCTTTTACACGTCACTTCTACACAGTTAGAGCACATTTTCATAAAATATCACGGGAGGCGAGGGAGGTGGTCTTGAGCGCCCCCCCAACCCGTAATGAGCCTTCTGCTGGCCATAGGTACAGGGTCAAGGGTCAGCCCTGCTCAAGGTGAGCAGCAGGAAGCGAGGAGGATGATAGACCCCGATCAAGGGCGATACACCACGAGGAGGAGGAATATGTGGCTCTGTGTGATTATACGGCTCTCTGTGAATCTATGGCTCTCTGTGTGAACCTATGGCTCTCTGTGTGAACCTATGGGTCTCTGTGTGAACCTATGGCTCTCTGTGTGAATCTATGGCTCTGTGTGAATATAGGGGTCTCTGTGTAAATCTATGGCTCTGTGTGATTATACGGCTCTATGTGAATCTATGGCTCTCTGTGTGAACCTATGGCTCTCTGTGTGAACCTATGGGTCTCTGTGTGAACCTATGGCTCTCTGTGTGAATCTATGGCTCTGTATGAATATAGGGGTCTCTGTGTGAATCTATGGCTCTGTGTGATTATACGGCTCTATGTGAATCTATGGCTCTCTGTGTGAACCTATGGCTCTCTGTGTGAACCTATGGGTCTCTGTGTGAACCTATGGCTCTATGTGTGAATCTATGGCTCTGTGTGAATATAGGGGTCTCTGTGTGAATCTATGGCTCTGTGTGATTATACGGCTCTATGTGAATCTATGGCTCTCTGTGTGAACCTATGGCTCTCTGTGTGAACCTATGGGTCTCTGTGTGAACCTATGGCTTTCTGTGTGAATCTATGGCTCTGTGTGAATATAGGGGTCTCTGTGTAAATCTATGGCTCTGTGTGATTATACGGCTCTATGTGAATCTATGGCTCTCTGTGTGAACCTATGGATCTCTGTGTGAACCTATGGGTCTCTGTGTGAACCTATGGGTCTCTGTGTGAATCTATGGCTCTGTGTGATTATACGGCTCTCTGTGTGAATCTCTGGTTCTATGTGAATCTATGGTTCTCTATGTGAATATTTGGCTCTCTGTGTGAATATATGCCTCTCTGTGAGTCTATGACTCTCTGGGTCTGTATGCGAGTCGAGTCGAGGGCAGTGGTAATTCTGCGGTTGACGTCCGGGGTAGATTTGCGTGTTTGTGTGTTTGTGTTTAAGTGCGAGAGAGAATGTAACTCGCGCGCCAGACCAGAGAACGACACCGCGAATCCGACCGCAGAAAAACGAATTCCACGCAAAATGTCCAGCCTCTCAAATGGGCAAAGTGGCAATCACAGAGCACGGGCCGAATGGGGGAGGGGGGAAAGGGGGGAGGGGGGATGGGGGGGGCAATTATTGCGGCGGTGAGGGGAGGGGCCGTGGGGCCCAGGCGTGGGTGGGGGAGGCGATGAGCGGGGGATGGGGAGGAGGGGTAGAGAGGAGGGGGGGGAGCGGTTGGGGGTGGTGGAGTATGGAGATGGGGGGCGAGGGCGGGGGGGCCAGGGGGGCGGGGCGAGGGGGGGTGTTTGCTGCGTGGGCAGGGCGCGCCACTTGCCCGTCCGTGCACGAGTTTAATGGTGTCACGATTTCCTGCGTAGATGATCAGCGTCGCTCCCTTCTTGCCATCCTTCCTTCCCTCCCTCCTTACCTCCCTACCTGCCTCAGTCCCCTGTCGTATGATTTAACAAGAACAAAAAAACACCTCACATTTTGTCAATAATACCGTGCGGCTTTATAACAAACGAGTACTGTAATATTTAATAGGCAACGTTTCGGGCAACGGACCTTCTTTCTCGCACGTAATAATGCTCATCAGCGTATGGATGTGAGTGAATTGGTCACTACGAATCGATGTCTATTACGTTATAATTTGATAATTCATTTTATGAGAATAAAAAAAAATATGCGAGCCTGGCAGGAGTCGAACCTACAATCTTCTGATCCGTAGTCAGACGCGTTATCCATTGCGCCACAGGCCCCACGTGGCACACAGCTCCCAGGGACGAACTTATACCTCGGCCACCCACCCCGTGACTCCGACCATCACCATGATGATGGTCACGGTGTGGATGGTGATATCCGTCGTGATGATGATAGTTTTGATGATGATGATGATTAGGGTATAGATGATGTTGGCATTCGTGATGATGGTGGTGGTGATACCTTTTATGTGGATTATGGTGGTGATAGCGACAATAATGGTGGTGATCACAATGGTGAGAGTGGTGATGGTGATGATGGGGGTGGCGGGGAGGTGAAGGTATAAGTTCGTCCCTGGGAGCTGTGGGTTTCGTGGGGCCTGTGGCGCAATGGATAACGCGTCTGACTACGGATCAGAAGATTGTAGGTTCGACTCCTGCCAGGCTCGCGTGACTTATTTTTTTTTTTAAATATTTTTTTATTAAATAAATTCCGCACTGATTGAAAACGTTCATGAACCACACCGACACATTGACCATGCACCTTTTGAGATGAAAACATATTTCATCGGCGTTGTTTCGGACAACAGTCCTTATTAATGACTCCAACACGCGTGGCTCGCCTGCGGCGCACCCCGGGGCGAGCGTGCAGCCTGGCACCGCGCCTAGCGACCACGTGGTGCTGCTGCTGCTGCTCCCATCTGTCGTGGTGGCACCTACCGGCACGCGTGCGTGCGTGTGTGCCGGCATGTTGATGCGTGTGTGTGTGTGATGTGTGTGTGGTGTGTGTGTGATGTGTGTGATGTGTGCGTGTGATGTGTGTGATGTGTGTGTGTGATGTGTGTGTGGTGTGTGTGTGATGTGTGTGATGTGTGCGTGTGATGTGTGTGATGCGTGTGCGTGATGCGTGTGTGTGATGTGTGTCTTAATAGACTGTAACAGCACTTGCTGTTACAGTCTATTAAGGCTATACGGGTGATCTTTATCTTTGATGTGTGTGTCGATAGTGCGTGTGTGTATGTAGAGTATTTGTAAACGTTTGATTCCCGCTCACGGCCACCACCAATACCTGTGACTATTATCTGAACCGATCCTGGGGGGTCCTCTCCTAGGTCGACTCAGCCTAAAATGAGCACCCGGTGCGGTGTGTGGTCCACATCGCCACGAGGGAGACAAGGCGGTCGGGCGTGCGTGGTGCCTGCCACCCCGTTGGTGTGCCGTGCCGGCCTTCAACGGTGCTGCCAGCTCACAGCACTTGCCCCAAAAGTCTGCTGAGGCTATACGGGCGGTCTTTGTCTGTGTGTGGTGGTGCCGCGACTCCCCCCTCCTGCTCTAGGAGCCAGATGGCCGCTCCCCAATCGCGCGACTCTTTAATTTGCTCGCCGCTCATTAATAACTCGCGCGGATTGACACCCCCCCCATCCACACCCCCCCATCCACACCCCCCCCCCATCCACCCCCCCCATCCACCCCCCCCATCTACACCCCCCCCCTCGAAATCACCCTCCCCCACTCCCACTCCTCCCTCGTCCCGTCTCCCGTGGCAGCGCGGTTGCCATGGCAGCGGAACAGGTTTCCATGACGACGGCTCGTGAGCAGCTGCAGCAATCAGCGCGCGGTGGTCCAGCGGGATGGAAGGTGGGGGCTGGAGGAAGTGGGGGTTGGGGGGTGGGGGTTGGGGCGGGTTGCAGGGAGCGTCTACCCACGTCGTGCCGATACACCCCACGGGAGGGGAGGGGGGAGGGGAGGGAGGGGAGGGAGGTGGGGGGAGGGATTGAGGCGGGGGGAGCCGTGGTTACTGTGGCACTGTGGGCGTCACGGTGCAACGCGTTCCCTCGTGTCGGCCCGCGGAGACATTCCGCGTCTCCTCTCCTCCGTGCCATCAGGGAGGGTACTCCCCCCCCCCGCAACACCCCCCTCCCCACACACCCGCCCCCCACACCGTCCCCCCTCTAAAAGCCAAATCAATCCCACACCTGTGTCGCAAGTAAATCGCTACCCGTGGCTCCCAGTGAACCCATCATCACCACCACCATCAGCATCCCCATCCTCGTTGTTCGCTCTTCCATCTCCCCGCCTATCTCCCTCCCTCTCACTCGTTCCTCTCTCCCTCCTTCTTGCCATCCACCGATCCTCTCATTCATCCCTCCCTCCCTGCAAGCGCTTTATAGCTCATCGGATTCCTCCAGTATAAATTAATATTCTGATTCTGATCCATCCCCCACTCCTTCTTTCCCTTCCGCCTTTCTCTCCTCCCTCCCTCCCATCCCTCCCTTCCTCCCATTCCCCCTCTCCCCCATCCCTCCCTCTCTCCGATCCTTTGCTTCGTTCATCATTTAGTTTTTTCCCATTGCTTTGCTTTACGTGCTCCTCCTTCCCTTTTAAGTGAAAGATCTTGCGTGTTTTCGCATTGTGCAACAACATCAATCTGTGCTACTTTCTTCGTAGACACACGAACATGAACACGAAGAAGCACGCTCTGCTCCTCCTACTTATTTCTTCCCTCTCTCTCTACCCCCCCCCTCCACTCTACCCCCTCCCTCTACCCCCTCTCTCTCTACCCCCTCTCTCTCTACCCCCTCTTTCTCTACCCCATCTTTCTCTACCCCCCTCGCCCTACTCTCTCTCTATCTACCCCCTGCTTTCTATGTAAAAAAATGTTAAACTACAACAAGTGCTGCATCTGCACCAAGCACTCCTCGCAGTTCTATGGCCTCCGACGGTAGCTCGTATCTGCACGCAGAGCTCTCCGTCTTCTGCTACGGAGCACACGGCCTCCTCCAGCGCCCACTGTTCCTTGAAGGGCGGCACGGCGTGGGTCAGCTGTGCACGCCGGAACTCCAGCCCACACACCCTGGCACCGACCAGAGCGCAGAAGATGCCCAGGCTGCTGGCCGGACGTTTCCCTTAAACGGGCACCTTCCCCACCCTGTATACGGCGAGCTTGGCCTAGCCGACGAGCATGTTGACCGGCCCCTGAAGATGTTGGGATCCATCGCCCTTCGAGTGTCCAAAGATGAGAACCATCGGAGAGGAATGGAGGCTGAACCTAAGGAGGATGTTTCTAAAAACCTTGAACAGCGAGTCCAGGCTCTTGCACTCCACGTATTGGTGCGCCACCGTCTCCACTTTCCCGCAGAACCGGCACTCCGGGGACGTGTCGGTGAAGCGCGCCAGGGAGGCGTTGGTGGTGACGGTGCCGTGGGCGATGCTCCAGCTGAGGTCGCCGATGCGGTTGTACGTTGGGCTGGAGTAGAGTTGCCTCCAGAGATGCCTCTCCGGAGAGACGCAGGGCAGGGCTTTCCTCCAGGCATGGTCCTTGTGGCTCCTCAGGGTGTCCTGTTCGTGAAACCGGACCATGTAGGAGTAGAGCACCTTCCTCTTGACGTTTGCGAAGGCCACCTCCGGTAGGTCTTCCAGCCGGCACAGGTCGTGATCCGCCTTCGCTTGTCAGCAGTGGTGACGCAGTGGCGCAATGGAGAGCTCCGGTGGAGGGAGACCGAGAGGGGCCTCGTCATCCCCGATGCCGATGGGGGCGTTCTCCCCGCTGCCGCTGAGAAGGCCCCGTGGTTCGGCCAGGATCCGGGAAGCCACCCGGAACGACTGCAGCCCCTGTCTTTGCGATCATCTCGGCCGGTTCGAGCCACCGGCCCCGTGTTCCGGGCTCCACCAGATCTCTCATCCTGGTGAGCCGCGTGGTGGCGGGGCGCCTCTCCATGCCGGGGGTGGCGGTGGTGGATGGCAGCTTTGTCTGCGGGTTCCTGAGGATCGGTTCGAAGACCAAATTCTTGGCCGATCGCCGCTGGTTCAGCCTCCTGACGGCGAGGGAGCTCCACGTCTGCAGGACGCTCCTGTTGAAAGGTGGCAGCAGCTGTCCCAGTGGGAGGCCCTGCAGGTCCATGTAGAATAGTTTGTTTGGAGCACTGCAGAGCCCCCAGCTGTTTCAGGAGGAAGGAGGCCGTGACGCTCCAGGTCGGTGCAGGGGTGGCGTGCAGGAACTTGTGTGCGGCCTGCAGTCGGAAGGTGGCCAGCTGACTCCGCACGCACACCAGCCCGTGACCGCCCTCGACCAGTGGCAGGGCCAGGACCCCAGCCGCGACCCGGTGTCCTCCGCCCGACCAGAATAATTCGAGGACCCCCTTCTGCAGTGCGATGGCGAGGCGCATGGGGGAAGGGGGGTGGTGCCACGGCATGGACGTCACCGGCTGGTTCACCACCAACGTCTTCGTCCTGAAGGTGAGGAACTTGCACGGGCGACTCCAGGTGCCCAGCAGCTCCTCCACCTTCTCCTCCAGCTCGACCCAGTCCCTCTGCGGTGGTTCCTCCTCTGGTCCCAGGAACACCCCCAGGTGGTGCAACAGCGATGTTGTGCTCTAATTGATGGCTTTTGCCGTTTTCCGGACACTGGGTCATGTCCCACGCTCCAACCAGGAGCACGTTGCACATTTGCCAGTTCATGTTTGATGAGGAGGCATTCGAAAAGACCCCATCCAGGGAGCGCAGGATGAGGAGGACGTCCCCCCCTCTCTCCCATCCCTCTCTTCCATCCCTCCATCTCTCCCATCCCTCCCTCTCTCCCTCTCACCCATTCATCCCTCCCTCCCATCCCTCCCTCCCTCCCTCCATCTCTCCCATCCTTCCCTCCCATCCCTCTCTCCCATCCATCCCTCCCATCCCTCCATCTCACCCATCCCTCCCATCCCTCCATCTCTCCCATCCCTCCCTCTCATCCCTCCCTCTCTCCCATCCCTCCCTACCATCCCTCCATCTCTCCCATCCCTCCCTCCCATCCCTCCCTCCCATCCCTCCATCTCTCCCATCCCTCCCTCCCATCCCTCTCTTCCATCCCTCCCATCCCTCCATCTCTCCCATCCCTCCCTCTCATCCCTCTCTCCCATCCCTCCCTCCCATCCCTCCCTCTCATCCCTCTCTCCCATCCCTCTCTCCCATCCCTCCATCTCTCCCACCCCTCCCTCTCATCCCTCTCACCCATTCATCCCTCCCTCCCATCCCTCCCTCTCTCCCATCCCTCCATCTCTCCCATCCCTCCCTCTCTCCCTCTCACCCATTCATCCCTCCCTCCCATCCCTCCCTCCCTCCCTCACATCCCCTAACACCATCCGTCCCTTGGGATTCGCCATCTCGGGGGCTCAATTGGCCGCCTCTGTCCGTGGAACCCGACAGAGGAGGGGGCGGCCCTGCCCGCCCACGCCTCCCCATTGTCTGGCGGATCTTGAATCCGATAGACCCGATTAGCGGAGCGTCGACATCGAGACGACACCACGTCCCCCCTCCTCCTGTCCCCTTCACACGCACCCCCCCTTCACCCCCTACGCAGACCCTGACCCCCAGCTTGCATCCCCGATGTAGGGGGGTTAAAGGGGTGAGGCAACCACGTGGGTGAGCGTTGTGAGTTTGAGTGAGTGTGCGTCAGTGTGGTGAGCGTGTGTGTGAGCGTGGTGAGTTTGAGTGATTGTGGGTGAGTGTGGTGAGCGTGGTGAGTTTGAGTGAGTGTGGGTGAGTGTGGTGAGCGTGTGTGTGAGCGTGGTGAGTTTGAGTGAGTGTGGGTGAGCGTGGTGAGCGTGGTGAGTTTGAGTGAGTGTGGGTGAGTGTGGTGAGCGTGGTGAGTTTGAGTGAGTGTGGGTGAGTGTGGTGAGCGTGTGTGTGAGCGTGGTGAGTTTGAGTGAGTGTGGGTGAGCGTGATGAGCATGTGCGTGAGTGTGGGTGAGTGTGGTGAGCGTGGTGAGTGTGGTGAGAGTGTGTGTGAGCGTGGTGAGTGTGGGTGAGTGTGGGTGAGTGTGTGAGCGTGGTGAGTGTGGGTGAGTGTGGGTGAGTGTGTGAGCGTGGTGAGTTTGAGTGATTGTGGGTGAGTGTGTGAGCGTGGTGAGTTTGCGTGATTGTGGGTGAGTGTGGTGAGCGTGGTGAGTTTGAGTGAGTGTGGGTGAGTGTGGTGAGCGTGTGTGTGAGCGTGGTGAGTTTGAGTGAGTGTGGGTGAGCGTGGTGAGTTTGAGTGAGTGTGGGTGAGTGTGGTGAGCGTGGTGAGTTTGAGTGAGTGTGGGTGAGTGTGGTGAGCGTGTGTGTGAGCGTGGTGAGTTTGAGTGAGTGTGGGTGAGCGTGATGAGCATGTGCGTGAGTGTGGGTGAGTGTGGTGAGCGTGGTGAGTGTGGTGAGAGTGTGTGTGAGCGTGGTGAGTGTGGGTGAGTGTGGGTGAGTGTGTGAGCGTGGTGAGTGTGGGTGAGTGTGGGTGAGTGTGTGAGCGTGGTGAGTTTGAGTGATTGTGGGTGAGTGTGGCGCATTCTGAGTCGATGTTTGTGCGCCTTTGATCATTCTTCATCATCACTGCCATCATCATCACTGCTATCATCATCATCACTGATATAATCACCATCATCATCACCATCATCATCCTTGAATCCATGAACCATGAACCCCCACGTCCTCAAACTGCCGTTTCGGACAATGCCCCTTCTGCAGAGCACGTGTGCTACGAAGAAGGGCTGTGGAGGGAACATTGCCTGAAACGTCGCCTATCATGTGTCCCTTCCAAGGCCCCGCGCCCACAGCGGTGTTGTTGTTGTTGACAGCGCCGCGTGTTGATTGTTGCAGAGTAAATCACTGCAGGGCGACGCTGCCGATGTGGTCCCGGGGGGGGGGGGGGGGGGCTGGAGCGGTCTCGCCCCCCAACGCGCTCTCGGGCTGCACGGGAAGTCCTCGCGACTTCGCCGCCGAGAGACGAAGTCGCGAGAGACGGCGGCGGGGCAAATCACTCCGCTCGGCCGCGCAGCCGAGGAGCTGCCGCTCGTCGTCGACCGCTCAGAAATCGCGTTATAACGGAGCACGTTCCGCGTTATAACGGAGCACGTTCCGCGTCATAACGGAGCACGTTCCGCGTTATAACGGAGCACGTTCCGCGTCATAACGGAGCACGTTCCGCGTTATAACGGAGCACGTTTCGCGTCATAACGGAGCACGTTCCGCGTCATAACGGAGCACGTTCCGCGTTATAACGGAGCACGTTCCGCGTTATAACGGAGCACGTTCCGCGTCATAACGGAGCACGTTCCGCGTTATAACGGAGCACGTTCCGCGTCATAACGGAGCACGTTCCGCGTTATAACGGAGCACGTTCCGCGTCATAACGGAGCACGTTCCGCGTTATAACGGAGCACGTTCCGCGTTATAACGGTGCTCGTTCCGTGTGATTCAACCGCTGGATAAAGGCGTTCCCCACCAAGATATCTTGTCCGTCATGGGGGTTGTTTGACCATACTTCACCACGCTGGTCGGTGCGGGCGAGTGTTACTTGCAGATGCAATTCACCACAAAGTCGCCAATGTCTCAAGCTCGGCTTGTGCGATGACGAACATAGCACCAGGCAAAGCCAAAGATCCCCCTCATAGCTTTGACTGACTCTTGGGGCAAGTGCTGTTAGCGAGCACCTATGAAGGCCGGCAAGGTGGCCAACACCACGCCCGACCGCCTTTGTCTCCCCAGTGGCGATGCTTTTACACACCGCACCAGGTACTCATGCGAGGCTGAGTCGACCTAGGGGAGGCCCAGGACCGGTTCCGATAATCGTCACCGGTGATGGCCGTGAGCGGGAATCGAACTCGGGTCGCCGGGTTCGTAGCGCAGCGTAGCGCTCACCGCACACACCACCGCTCCCCAGAAACAACAACGGCAGCACAACAGCAGCACAACAGCAGCACAACAGCAGCACAACGGCAGCACAGCGGCAGCACAACGGCAGCACAACAGCAGCACAACGGCAGCACAGCGGCAGCACAACAGCAGCACAACGGCAGCACAGCGGCAGCACAACATCAGCACAGCGGCAGCACAACAGCAGCACAACAGCAGCACAACGGCAGCACAACAGCAGCACAACGGCAGCACAGCGGCAGCACAACATCAGCACAACGGCAGCACAACAGCAGCACAGCGGCAGCACAGCGGCAGCACAACATCAGCACAGCGCAGCACAACAGCAGCACAACGGCAGCACAACAGCAGCACAACAGCAGCACAGCGGCAGCACAGCGGCAGCACAACAGCAGCACAACAGCAGCACAACAGCAGCACAGCGGCAGCACAACAGCAGCACAACAGCAGCACAACGGCAGCACAACGGCAGCACAGCGGCAGCACAACAGCAGCACAACGGCAGCACAGCGGCAGCACAACAGCAGCACAACGGCAGCACAGCGGCAGTAGCAGCGGCGGCGGCTGCGCACCTGTCCGGCCAACAGGGACACAGTTCGAATCCCGGCGAGCGCGGGGATTTAATCGCCGATGGAGGGAACGACAGCCCGGCCAGCACCATCCCCTCGACGCTCACCCCCTCGCTCCCTCCCTCCCCACTCACCCCCTCCTCATACCCCCCCACTCACCCCCCCTCCACACTCGTCCTTTCATCCCGGACGTGGCGCATGCGCAGTGCGGATTGCGCATTGTCCGGGATGCGCGAGCGCCGCAGTGACGGGAGGGAAGAGAGGGGGGAGGGAGAGGGGGGAGAGAGGGGGGTGATGGAGGGGGGAGAGGGGAGAGGGAGGGGGGAGAGGGAGGGAGAGGGGAGAGCCGCGGAGAGCGAGACGCAGAGAGAGGCGAGGATGGAAGGAGACGCGACGCGTCGTGCGGTATCGGAGCACTCACTACCACCACCACCAACATCATCAACATCATCATCACAATCACCACCGCCATCAACACCACCACCACTATCAACACCACCACCACCGCCATCAACACCACCACCACTATCAACACCACCACCACTATCAACACCACCGACATCGGCAGACACGATAACGCAGAGATGCATCTCGTTGCGACGGGCCGAGCGCGCGACAGGGGCGAGTGTGAGAGAGGCAGGGAGAGAGGCAGGGAGGGAGACGGAGCGAGAGAGGCAGGGAGAGAGGCAGGGAGCGAGAGAGGCAGGGAGAGAAGCAGGGAGGGAGACGGAGCGAGAGAGGGGGGCATGGAGCAGTGGGCGCTGCAGGAGGAGGCCGCGTACTCGGTGGCAGACGACGGGAGCTCTGCGTGGACACGTGACGAGCTGCCGTCGGAGGCCAGAGGACTGCGCGGAGTGCGGGGTGCAGATGCAGCACGTGTCGTAGTTTACAAAAGGGGGAACAGAGAGAGAGAGTACACAGAGGGGGGTACAGAGATAGAGAGGGGGTAGAGAGAGAGGGGATAGAGAGAGAGAGAGAGAGGGGTAGAGAGAGGGGGTAGAGAGAGGGATAGAGAGGTAGAGAGAGAGGGGATAGAGAGAGAGAGGGGGGTAGAGAGATTTGGAAGGGGTAAGGAGGAGGAGGAGGAGCAGAGCGTGCTTCTTCGTGTTCATGTTTGTGTGTCTACGAAGAAAGTAGCACAGATTGATGTTGTTGCACAATGCGAAAACACGGAAAATCTTTCATTTAAAAATAGGGGGGGGGGAGCGCATAAAGCAAACCAATGGGGGAAAAACGGAGCGACAGAGGGAGAGAGATGGGAGGGAGAGCGAGGGGAGATGGGAGGGAGAGCGAGAGGAGAGGGGGAGCGGTTTGGAAGCGCTCGGTGCGTGCGAGGGCGCAGTGGCAGCGTCCGCGTCACAGCGCCCATTGTGCAGCCGCTTTGTCTCACGAACCGCGAGTGCGCGCGGTGCGTGCCGGGTGGGGAGTGACTGTGGTGTGGTGAGTGTGGTGAGTGACTGCAGTGTGGTGAGTGTGGTGAGTGTGGTGAGTGTGGTGAGTGACTGCGGTGTGGTGAGTGTGGTGAGTGACTGCGGTGTGGTGAGTGACTGCGGTGTGGTGAGTGTGGTGAGTGACTGCGGTGTGGTGAGTGTGGTGAGTGCGGTGTGGTGAGTGACTGCGGTGTGGTGAGTGTGGTGAGTGCGGTGTGGTGAGTGACTGCGGTGTGGTGAGTGTGGTGAGTGACTGCAGTGTGGTGAGTGTGGTGAGTGACTGCGGTGTGGTGAGTGACTGCAGTGTGGTGAGTGCGGTGTGGTGAGTGCGGTGTGGTGAGTGACTGCAGTGTGGTGAGTGTGGTGAGTGTGGTGAGTGTGGTGAGTGACTGCAGTGTGGTGAGTGTGGTGAGTGACTGCAGTGTGGTGAGTGTGGTGAGTGCGGTGTGGTGAGTGACTGCGGTGTGGTGAGTGACTGCAGTGTGGTGAGTGCGGTGAGTGACTGCGGTGTGGTGAGTGACTGCGGTGTGGTGAGTGCGGTGTGGTGAGTGACTGCGGTGTGGTGAGTGCGGTGTGGTGAGTGTGGTGAGTGACTGCGGTGTGGTGAGTGCGGTGTGGTGAGTGTGGTGAGTGACTGCGGTGTGGTGAGTGTGGTGAGTGACTGCGGTGTGGTGAGTGCGGTGAGTGAAGGTGCGGTGCGTGCGGCCAGTGCGGTGAGTGTATGAATAAGGGACTTCTTTCGTACCGTACGTAGCAAACCACGTTAATCGGAGGTGTGGGGGAATGGGTGCGGTGATTGAGCGCGGTGCGTGCAGGAAGCGCGGTGAGTGTGGTGAGTGTGGTGAGTGAGTGTGGTGAGCGTGAGTATAGTGAGTGTGAGTGAGTGTGGTGAGTGAGTGTGGTGAGTGAGTGAGTGTGGTGAGTTTGGTGAGTGAGTAACTGTGTTAGTAGCGGGGATGCCGTGATTGCGAGAATAGAAATAAGATTATCGTCCTTGCGTTAGTGCGCCCGCGTGTGTGTGTGTGCGTGTGTGTGCGTGTGTGTGCCGGCGTGTGTTTGCGTGTGTGTGAGTGCAGGCGTGTGTGTGTGTGCAGGCGTGTGTGTGTGCAGGCGTGTGTGTGTGTTCAGGCGTGTGTGTGTGTGCGTGTGTGTGCAGGCGTGTGTGTGCGTGTGTGTGCAGACGTGTGTGTGCGTGTATGTGAGTGCAGGCGTGTGTGTGTGCAGGCGTGTGTGTGTGCGTGTGTGTGCAGGCGTGTGTGTGAGTGCAGGCGTGTGTGTGTGTGCAGGCGTGTGTGTGTGTGCAGGCGTGTGTGTGTGTGCAGGCGTGTGTGTGTGTACAGGCGTGTGTGTGCGTGTGTGTGAGTGCAGGCGTGTGTGTGTGTGTGTGCAGGCGTGTGTGTGTGTGCAGGCGTGTGTGTGTGTGTCTGAAGATGTGAAGAGAGTGGGGAGCGGTTGTGTAGCGGTTAGCGCTACGCTGCGCTATGAACCCGGCGACACGGGTTCGATTCCCGCTCACGACCAACACCAGTGACGATTATCTGAACCATTCCTGGGCCTCCCCTAGGTCGACTCAGTCTCACATAAGTACCTGGTGCGTTGTATAAATATCGCCACGAGGGAGACAAAGGCGGCAGGGCGTGGTGTTGGCCACCCACTCCCTCGTGTGCCGTTCTGGCCTTTATAGGTGCTTGCTAACAGCACTGGCCCCAACAGTCTGTTAAGGCTATATGGGGGATCTTTGTCTTTGTGTGTCATGGTGAGTGTTATTGTGTGTGTATCATTTTTGTGTGTGTTATTGTATGTGTGTGTCATTATGTGTCATTGTATGTGTGTGTCCTTGTGTGTGTGTCACTGTGTGTGTCATTGTGTGTCATTGTGTGTATGTCAATGTGTGTGCGTGTCATTGTGTGTGTGTGCGTCAATGTGTATATGTGTCAATGTGTGTGCGTGTCATTGTGTGTGTGTGTGTCATTGTGTGTGTGTGTCATTGTGTGTGTGTCATTGTGTGTGTGTCATTGTGTGTGTGTCACTGTGTGTGTGTCATTGTGTGTGTGTCACTGTGTGTGTGTGTCACTGTGTGTGTGTCATTGTGTATGCGTGCCATTGTGTGTGTGTCATTGTGTGTGTGTCATTGTGTGTGTGTCATTGTGTGTGTGTGTCACTGTGTGTGTGTCAGTGTGTGTGTGTCACTGTGTGTGTGTCATTGTGTATGCGTGCCATTGTGTGTGTGTCATTGTGTGTGTGTTATTGTGTGTGTGTCACTGTGTGTGTGTCATTGTGTGTGTGTCATTGTGTGTGTGTCACTGTGTGTGTGTCATTGTGTGTGTGTCACTGTGTGTGTGTCATTGTGTGTGTGTCATTGTGTGTGTGTCAATGTGTGTGTGTGTCAATGTGTGTGCGTGCCATTGTGTGTGTGTGTCAATGTGTGTGCGTGTCACATAATCTGCAGGGCTGCCTCCAATGGGCGCCGCGTCTCCCCCATTTGAGTCCCTGAGAGCGATCATGCAGGGGAGCCGCACACAGCGGGGAGATGCGGGGAGGAGCACACACGCACAATGACGCACACACACGCACAATGGCACACACAATGACACACACACAATGACACACGCACACACAATGACACACGCACACACAACGACACATGCACGCACGCACAATGGCACACACAATGACACACACACACGAGCACACACGCACACACAATGACACACGAGCGTACACACACACACAATGACACATACACACGAGCGTACACACACACACTGACACATACACACGAGCGCACACACGCACAATGACACACACACACACGAGCGCACACACGAGCGCACACACACGCGCACACAAAGACAAAGGTCCCCCGTATAGCCTTAACATGCTTTCGGGGCAAGTGCGGTTCGCGAGTAGCACCTACGAAGGCCGGCACGGCACACGAGGGAGTCGGGGGCCAGCAACGCGCCCTTCGACTCCCCAGTGCTGGCGATGTTTACTACACATCGCACCAGGTACTCATTAAAGGCTGATTCGACCCAGGGGAGGCCCACTACCAATTCGGATAATCCTCGATGTTCTTAGCCGCGAGCGAACTCAGGTCGCCGGGTTTGTAGCGCAGCGCCCTAACCACCGTGCCACCGCTCTCCATTACACATGTCTGTGATGGTGGTGTTAATGTCTGACTGTGATGGTGGTGTTGATGTCTGTGATGGTGGTGTTAATGTCTGACTGTGATGGTGGTGTTGATGTCTGACTGTGATGGTGGTGTTGATGTCTGACTGTGATGGTGGTGTTGATGTCCGACTGTGATGGTGGTGTTGATGTCTGACTGACTGTGATGGTGGTGTTGATGTCTGTGATGGTGGTGTTGATGTCTGACTGTGATGGTGGTGTTGATGTCTGACTGTGATGGTGGTGTTGATGTCTGACTGTGATGGTGGTGTTGATGTCTCACTGTGATGGTGGTGTTGATGTCTGTGATGGTGGTGTTGATGTCTGACTGTGATGGTGGTGTTGATGTCTGTCTGTGATGGTGGTGTTGATGTCTGACTGTGATGGTGGTGTTGATGTCTGACTGTGATGGTGGTGTTGATGTCTGTGATGGTGGTGTTGATGTCTGACTGTGATGGTGGTGTTGATGTCTGTGATGGTGGTGTTGATGTCTGACTGTGATGGTGGTGTTGATGTCTGTGATGGTGGTGTTGATGTCTGACTGTGATGGTGGTGTTAATGTCGGACTGTGATGGTGGTGTTGATGTATGACTGTGATGGTGGTGTTGATGACTGTCTGTGATGGTGGTGTTGATGTCTGTGATGGTGGTGTTGATGTCTGTCTGTGATGGTGGTGTTGATGTCTGTCTGTGATGGTGATGTTGATGACTGTCTGTGATGGTGGTGTTGATGTCTGTGATGGTGGTGTTGATGTCTGACTGTGATGGTGGTGTTGATGTCTGTGATGGTGGTGTTGATGTCTTACTGTGATGGTGGTGTTGATGTCTGTGATGGTGGTGTTGATGTCTGACTGTGATGGAGGTTTACCCTTCTATCTGGCAACAAAACTGACACCTTTTTGCAAGGAGTCATGTTTGCATAGACCGCAATACCTGCAGTCATAAATACAAACAAAAGACATAACTCTGATAATGTGCACTGTCCTTGAAGTTGATTGGTCCACACCCGAGACAGCTTTCCTTCGAGCTTAGTCTCATATGGGTTGGACCAGATGACGCCAAAAGGCGCACAACTCAAAGACAATGCACCATCAGAGTATGAGAGCTCGGAGCAAGCTCCTTGTAAAAAGGTGTCAGTTTTGTTGCCAGTGTAGGGGTGTTAGACAGAGAGCGCCTTTTGGCGTCATCTGGTCCAACCCATATGAGACTAAGCTCGAAGGAAAGCTGTCTCGGGTGTGGACCAATCAACTTCAAGGACAGTGCACATTATCAGAGTTATGTCTTTTGTTTGTATTTATGACTGCAGGTATTGCGGTCTATGCAAACATGACTCCTTGCAAAAAGGTGTCAGTTTTGTTGCCAGATAGAAGGGTAAAGAACCAATTATCATATTTTTACTGGCAAATGAGGTCCCCATAGTGATGGAGGTGTTGATGTCTGTGATGGTGGTGTTGATGTCTGACTGTGATGGTGGTGTTGATGTCTGTGATGGTGGTGTTGATGTCTGACTGTGATGGTGATGTTGATGTCTGTCTGTGATGGTGGTGTTGATGTCTGACTGTGATGGTGGTGTTGATGTCTGACTGTGATGGAGGTGTTGATGTCTGTGATGGTGGTGTTGATGTCTGACTGTGATGGTGGTGTTGATGTCTGACTGTTTTGGAGGTGTTGATGTCTGTGATGGTGGTGTTGATGTCTGACTGTGATGGTGGTGTTGATGTCTGACTGTGATGGTAGTGTTGATGTCTTACTGTGATGGTGGTGTTGATGTCTGTGATGGTGGTGTTGATGTCTGTGATGGTGGTGTTGATGTCTGACTGTGATGGTGGTGTTGATGACTGACTGTGATGGTGGTGTTGATGTCTGTTATGGTGGTGTTGATGTCTGACTGTGATGGTGGTGTTGATGTCTGTGATGGTGGTGTTGATGTCTAACTGTGATGGTGGTGTTGATGTCTGACTGTGATGGTGGTGTTGATGTCCGACTGTGATGGTGGTGTTGATGTCTGTCTGTGATGGTGGTGTTGATGACTGTCTGTGATGGTGGTGTTGATGTCTGTGATGGTGGTGTTGATGTCTGTCTGTGATGGTGGTGTTGATGTCTGTCTGTGATGGTGGTGTTGATGACTGTCTGTGATGGTGGTGTTGATGTTTGACTGTGATGGTGGTGTTGATGACTGACTGTGATGGTGGTGTTGATGTCTGTGATGGTGGTGTTGATGTCTGTCTGTGATGGTGGTGTTGATGTCTGACTGTGATGGTGGTGTTGATGTCTGACTGTGATGGTGGTGTTGATGTCTGACTGTGATGGTGGTGTTGATGTCTGACTGTGATGGTGGTGTTGATGTCTGACTGTGATGGTGGTGTTGATGTCTGACTGTGATGGTGGTGTTGATGTCTGACTGTGATGGTGGTGTTGATGACTGTCTGTGATGGTGGTGTTGATGTCTGACTGTGATGGTGGTGTTGATGTCTGACTGTGATGGTGGTGTTGATGTCGTACTCGGCCCGCCCCTGGCCCGCATCTGGCTCGCATCTGGCCCGCATCTGGCTCGCATCTGGCTCGCATCTGGCCCGCATCTGGCTCGCATCTGGCCCTCATATGGCCCGTACCTGGCCCGTATCTGGCCCGTAATCGTATGTACGTTGAACTTCTTTCACGCCGTACTTAGCCAACTGTACTGATTGGAGATTAGTATGAGAGAATGCGGTTCAAAGGATCATAGCGGACACACTGACACTCCTCCAAACACCTACTCGGACAAAGGGAACGATCCCTACACACACCCAGACAGGGTTGGGGCAAGTGGTGTTATCGAGCACAGCATCACACACACATCCTCTATACACCACCATCGCTTTATAAACTCAATCGATTTTCATTACAATATTCTAACAATACATATGTGTGTGTGTGTGTCCAAGTGTGTTAGAAGATGATGGGGAGCGGTGGCGCTGGGGTTCGGGCTGCACCGCGCTCCTTAACCCGGCAAGCCGGGTTTGATTCCCGCTCACGGCCACCAACTCCGGTAACGATTGTCTGAACCGGTCCTGGGCCTCCCCTAGGTCGATTCAGCCTCAAATGAGTAGCTGGTGCAGTGTGTAGTAAATATCGCCACGAGGGAGACAAAGGCGGCCGGGCGTGCTGCTGGCCACCCACCCCTCGTGTGCCGTGCCGGCCTTCACAGGTGCTACTCGCTAACAGCACTTGCCCCTGCAGTCTGTTGAGGGCTACACGGGGGATCTTCGTCTTTATATTTGGTCTTAAATGGATGACAAAAGACATGCATTTACGTGGCCTCCAAGTGCACCTAGCCTGGCACAAGCGCCGTGGTGACGTGACCACCAATTCGTGCCGAATGGCGGTTATTGTTGCTGTTGGTCTTGAAAGGGTGAAAGTGTTTCTGTTTACAGAATAGGCGACGTTTCGGGTTAGTGGCCCTTCTCCGTGGCGCGTGGGTGCTTGTGAGAGAGAAAGGAGAGAACACTGTGACTGTAATCATGACATCCGCGCCAAATCCCAACAGATTTCACAACAACAGCAGCAGCGGCAGCGGCAACATTTTAAAGTGAACTCGATTTGTCCGATCAGATAGCGACACAGCACAATGAGAGAGTGCTCGGTGGCAGATGACGGGGAGCTCTGCATGCAGTTATGAGCTACCCGTCGGAGGCCGTCGGACTGCGAGAAGGGCTGCGTGCAGAACGAGAGAGCGAGAGAGTGAGCGAGAGCGTGAGCGAGAGAGAGATAGGGGTTTACATAAAGCAAAGTTATAAAAAAGAGAGAGAGATAGGGAGAGAGATGGAGAGAGCGGGGAGAAGAGAGAGATAGGGAGAGAGGGGGGAGAGAGCGAGGAAGCGTCAATGCCAGCAACCAGTGACAGTAGACTCGTACGAAGCGTCAGTGTCAACAACAACAACAACGACGACTTGTTCATCACGCATGGCCGGGCATCACCTCTGAGATCGGGGGAGTGGGATTTAGAACGCGTCGTGAAGTGCGTTATTCACAATTGTGCATAGGGCGTCCCTCCAATTTCTCTAAGGAGACCCCCCCCTCCCCCCGGTGTGAGCGACGTGAGCGTGCTGCAGCTTGAGCCGTGCTCTCACGAGGACCTCCAGCATCGCCAGGGCCCCACAGTCAGTCACGACTGTCGCCTGGCAGCCTCCGCTTCGTGCCTTTAGAGGTCGCCGGCTTCGCCCGGCCGCACGCCGCTCGTCAATGCGCTCTCGTCGAAAGGGATGTCCAGCCTGCTGCAGATGGTGCAGAGAGAGAGAGAGGAGAGATTTTAAAAAGAGAGAGGGGGGGGGGGGGGGGGTAGAGAGAGTGGTAGAGAGAAAAGGAAGGGGTAAGGAGAGCAGAGCGAAAATCTTTGGTTAAATCTTTCATTTAAAGCAAAGTATTAAAAAACAAAACAAAACCGAAATGATGAACGAAGCAAAGTGCCGACTACACCGAGCATAATCTTGTTTCCTCTGTTCGTAAAAAAAAAGGGAGACAGAGAGAGAGGGAGGAGGAGGGGGAGATTGGGGCGAGTCGGAGTTGCGTAATTTCAATCCCATTCCGCTCACGACGGCACGTAACGGAGTTGTCGCTCTCGTGACTCGTCTTCTCCCAAGTGCTTGGCGACTCCCCCACGCCCTGCCGCGCCTGGGAATCGGCGTGGAATTGAGAGCCTATACCGCGACCACATGTACTGTCACCCTATTTAATCCTATATACTGGAATCATATTTACCAAATAGTCCTATACTATAACCCAACATCAATATATATTGATATGTATCAATATTTCAATGAAGTCATATATATCGATATAAGTTTATGTTCATGTGTTAGCGCGCTCGGGTGAACGCGCCAACCGCAGACGGGGAATTCGATGTCTGCCCCCGGGTGTTAACGCGCGCGTGTTCACGCGTGGGGAGCGGTGGCGCAGCGGTTAGCGCACTGCGCTATGAACCCAGCAGGCGAGCCGAGTTCCATTCCCGCTCACGGCCAACGCCAGCGACAATTATCTGAAGCGGTGTCTGGGCCACCCCTAGGTCGACTCAGCCTCAAATGAGTACCTGGTGCGGTGTGTAGTAGGGGAGACAAAGGCGGTCGGGCGTGGTGCTGGCCACACCCACCCCTCCGTGAGCCGTGCCGGCCTTCATAGGTGCTGCTACTCGCTAACAGCACTTGCCCCCGACCGTCTGTGGAGGCTACACGGGGGACCTTTGTCTTTGTGTGTGGACATTTTTTTTGTTCCCTCGTCCTCCGCGGGCTCGGCGATGAAATTAACCGGATCACCGCCGCATTGGCGAGCCTGTATCCGTGCGCGCGCCCGCCACGTTATTGAATGGGGCCGCTCTGCTCCGCCGCGGTGTAGTCCCCCTGCACACAAAGCGACGGCGGAGGGACACGCGGCGGACGGAGGGCGGTGATGGGGATTTTTTTGCGCATGAGGCCGACAGCGCGGAGCGTTTTATTTCAATTCACCTCCCGTTGATGCGATTCTTTTGACATCTTAACGGTGGCAATTTGTTCGAAATATATATAAATATAAATAGATAATATTAAAATATAAATAGATAATATTATTAAATGCGCGTTTAATTATTTAACTCGGATATTATTTCGGTGAAATCTGTCATGCATCGATACGGGAAGCATTTTCATTTTTAAAATGTTAGAGTCGTCGTCTTTGGTGTGAGCGCCTTTGTCTCCCCGTGTCTCTGTGAGTCTGTGTCTTGTCCCTGTGTCTCTGTGTGCGTGTCTCTGTGTCTCTGTGTGCGTGTCTCTGTGTCTCTGTGTGCGTGTCTCTGTGTGCGTGTCTCTGTGTGCGTGTCTCTGTGTGCGTGTGTCTGTGTCTCTGTGTGTCTGTGTCTCTGTGTCTGTGTGTCTCTGTGTCTCTGTGTGCGTGTCTCTGTGTCTCTGTGTGTGTCTGTGTCTCTGTGTGTCTCTGTGTCTGTGTCTCTGTGTGCGTGTCTCTATGTCTCTGTGTGTCTCTGTGTTTCTGTGTCTCTGTGTGTGTGTCTCTGTGTGCGTGTCTCTGTGTGCGTGTCTCTGTGTCTGTGTGTGTGTGTCTGTGTCTCTGTGTCACTGTCTGCGTGTCTCTGTGTCTCTGCGTCTCTGTGTGCGTGTCTCTCTGTCTCTGTGTCTCTGTGTGTCTCTATGTGCGTGTCTCTGTGTGTCTCTGTGTCTCTGTGTGTGTGTCTGTGTCTCTGTGTCTCTGTGTGCGTGTCTCTGTCTTTGCGTCTCTGTGTGCGTGTCTCTGTGTCTCTGTGTGCGTGTCTCTGTGTGTCTGTGTCCCTGTGTCTCTGTGTGCGTGTGTCTGTGTGTCCGTGTCTCTGTGCTCGTGTCTCTGTGTCTCTGTGTCTGTGTCTCTGTGTGCGTGTCTCTGTGTCTCTGTGTGCGTGTCTCTGTGTGTGTCTCTATGTCTTTGAGTGTTGTGTCCCTGTGTCTCTGTGTGCGTGTGTCTGTGTGCGTGTCTCTGTGTCTGTGTCTCTGTGTGCGTGTCTCTGTGTGCGTGTCTCTGTGTCTCTGAGTGTCGTGTCCCTGTGTCTCTGTGTGCGTGTGTCTGTGTGTCTGTGTCTCTGTGTGCGTGTCTCTGTGTCTCTGTGTGCGTGTCTCTGTGTCTCTGTGTGCGTGTCTCTGTGTCTGTGTCTCTGTGTCTGTGTCTCTGTGTGTGTGTCTCTGTGTCTCTGTATCTCTGTGTGCGTGTCTCTGTGTGCCGGCCACTCGCCACCACTGTCTGTGAAGGGTGTACGGGGGATCTCTGGGTAGCAAGCGTGTGTGTGTGACTCTGTATGCGTGATTGATTACTCTGCGTGTGTAGTGCAGTGCTTAGCACACTGCGCTACGAACCTGGCCACCCGAGTTCGATTCCCGCTCACGGCCAGCACCGGTGACGATTATCTGAACCGGTCCTCGGCCTCCCCTAGGTCGACCCAGCCTCAAATGATTACCTGGTGCGGTGTCAACATCGCCACTGGGGAGACAAAGGCGGCCGGGCGTGGTGGCGTCCACACCTCCGCCGTCGCGCGCCTTACCGGCCTTCAGGTGCTCCTCGCTCGCAGCACTTGCCCCGAGCAGTTTGTTGAAGGCTATACGGGAGATCTTTGTCTTTGTACTGTGTCCTCTGCCCCCCCGCCCCACCCGCGCGAGCGTTCTGCTCTTCGTGTTCACGGCGCTCCTTGATTTAATATTCAAACAATTAAGGCACGCGGTGAATGCCAATAGCGGCGTGCAACCACCACCACATGCACCACACGCACCACCACCACCACCACCACATGCACCACAACCACCACACACACCACCACCACACGCACCACCATCATCACCACCACACGCACCACCACCACCACACGCACTACCACCACCACACGCACCACCACCACCACACACACGCACCACCACCACCACATGCACCACCACCACCACCACACGCACCACCACCACCACACGCCCCACTATCACCACACACGCACCACCACCACCACATGCACCACCACCACACGCACCACCACATCCACCACATGCACCACATGCACCACCACCACACACACCACCACCACACACGCACCACCACCACACGCTCCACCACCACCACCACCACACACGCACCACCACCACACACGCACCACCACCATACACACTCACCACCACCACACACCACCACCACCGCACGCACCACCACCACATGGACCACACGCACCACCACCACCACACGCACCACCACTACCAGACGCACCGCTACCACCACCACACACACCACCACCACCACATACCACCACCACACACGCACCACCACTACCACACACGCACCACTACCACACACGCCCACCACTACCACACACCACCATCACCACACACACGCACCACCACCACACACGCACCACCACCAACACACACTACACGCATGCAACCACCACCACACACGGACCACCACCACCACACACACGCACCACCACCACACACGCACCACCACCACCACACACTACACGCGTGCAACCACCACCACACACGTCACACCACGAATTTTGCTGCTGTTGATTATGCTTCTGACGCCGTACAGATGGATTTGTGATCGCGCACTGAACCATATATTTGTATCATTAAATATGTTACTGTATTTATCGATTGTTGTTCGATTGTTGTTCGCGTTGAAACTGTGTGATTGTGTTTCGGGGGAGCGGTTAGCGCTACGAACCCAACTCGACCCGAGTTCGAGTCCCGCTCACGGTCACCAACACCAGGGACAACTATCAGAACCGGTGCTGGGGCTCCCCTAGGTCCACTCAGCCTCAAATGAGTATCTGGTGCGGTGTGTAAACATCGCCACTGTGGAGACAAAGGCGACCGGGCGTGGTGCTGGCCACCGACCCCCTCGTGTGCCGTGCCGGCCTTCATCGGTGCTACCCGCAAACAGCACTTGCCCCTACAGTCTGTAGAAGATTATACGGGGGACCTTTGTCTTGGTGTGTGGTGTTCGTGCAAGCGGGGGCCGCACTGATCAGCTGATCGCGGAGCGGGTTCACTCGGTCGTTGTTCGGAACGGAACTCGAAATAAAGAGAGAGGAGGAGGAGGAGACGGTGGCGTCGGAACACGTGGAGTCGCGATGATTTTACGATCGGGAGCATCACGCGCACACACGTACACACACACACGTGTACACAAACACACACACATGTACACACAAACACACATGTACACACACACACGCGCGTGTACATACACACACGCGTGTACACACACACCCGTGTACACACACACACACACGCGTACACACACACGCGTGTATACACACGCGCGTGTACACACACACGCGTGTACACACACACACACACGTGTACACACACACACGCGTGTACACACACACACGTGTACACACACACACGCGTGTACACACACACGCGTGTACACACACACACGTGTACACACTTACGCGTGTACACACACACGTCTACACACACACACGTGTACACACACACACGCAACAAACAAAACAACGCACAACAACAACCGCCGTTCAGCGCTAAGCTGCGGTGACGTCATCACGGGGCTTGTGCCAGGCTAGGTGCACTTTGAGGCCACGGAAAGTGCCAAAGGCTCGCTGCTGGTAGGAGGCCACGGGACAACCGCAGGTGCCGTGCGCTAACTGCCTGAGATCAGTGGCTGATGCACTACCTGTGCCCTTACTGTGCAAACTCTCTGCGTTTTATCCGCCCGTCGCTCTGCTCGTTGTTGTGAGCATCGCTCCTCTGCCCTCCGCTGTTGCTGGAGGGCGACTGCCTTCAACTCCCCAGCAGCAGCAGTGTCCTTCACGAACCTCCTCCACAGAGGCCGATCTTGACACCGCTGGTACCGGTCATTGGAAAGTCCGATTAGCACGGTCGGTTACGTAGGGTGTAAGAAGTTCAACATACAGTACACACGTACAACTCCACATCCTTCTGTACCACATCAGCCCATTTCATCTCTAGCCGGTGCCGCGCCCGTTCAGGCCCCTCCGGTCGAACATTGGCTGCTTGTGGTGGCTGGATACGCGGGCTACACGACCCAGCCAACGCAGCCTTGCCTGCCGGAGGAGCACGCTGATGGGACTGTGTCCAAGTACAAAGACGAAGATCCCCGGTATAGCCTTAACAGACTTTTGGGGCAAGTGCTGTTAGCGAGTAGCACCTGTGAAGGAGGCCGGCACGGCACACGAAGGGGTGGTGGCCAGCACCACGCCCGGCCGCCTTTGTCTCCCTAGTGGCGATGATAACACACCGCACCAGGTACTCATTTGAGGCTAAGCCGACCTAGGGGAAGCCCGGGATCGGTTTAGAGAATTATCACCGGTGTTGGCCGGGTTCGTAGTGCAGCGCAGTGCTAACCGCTGCGCCACCGCTCCCCAATCCCCGCAACACGCGCGCACACCCGCACCGGACCAGCGATCCCTGGCGGAACACGTGACCCCTAAAGAGCGGGATCCGACCCCTGACCCCTAAAGAAGACACCCTAAAAGACACCCCTACGGAGACCCCCTGGAAACATCGCAACGCCTCCTGCCCCCCCCCCATCGCCGCTGCCCCCTCCCTCCCCTGCCCCCCTGCCCCCCCTCCCTCCCCTGCCCCCGTCCTGTGACGTCTCTCCGGGAGCGACGCCACAACCATCAACGAGACTCCGCCAGCGCAGCCACTGAGCCCTGTGGTACCAGTTGGCACCCGACACGGCCTCGCTGTGTCGACTCGACGCAGCGAGGCCGCGTCGCCACCTCCGCGGAGTGCCACGTGGTGCCGGCGCAGCGGACAACGGATCGCTGAACCCATCTGTGCGGAGCTCTGGTGGTGCGGTGTGCAGGCCTCCCAGCCGAGTGGCAGGACCCTCCTGCAGACGCCACTCGAGACTCTTCGGCGCTTTGCGTGGGTGAATGAGTGATTTCGATTGCACGATTAGACTTGTTTTAGATATCCGTTTCAAAGATTCGATCCTTTACAAAGCACGCAGTCTCTCCTGACAATGCGTCTTAATGTGATTAGCGCCTGGCCTGCAGAGCGCGCTTTAATTACGTGAGTAGGGGAGGAGGGGGGTGATTGCTGTTCTGTGGTCTACCCTAGGGCACCCCCAGCGGCAGCTACCTCGCCTGGTATGCAGGAGGTCGTGAGTTCGATCCCGACCCTGACGATGCCTGCTGCTGTACATGTGGAGTCTGCAGTGTCTCTCTCTCTCTCTCATCATCATCATCATGGTGGCTAGGAGATGTTAACTACCTCGCCTGGTATGCAGGAGGTCGTGAGCTCGATCCCGACCCTGACGATGCCTGCTGCTGTATATGTGGAGTCTGCGTGTCTCTCTCTCTCATCATCATCATCACGGTGGCTAGGAGATTTTAACTACATCGCCTGGTATGCAGGAGGTCGTGTGTTCGATCCCGACCCTGACGATGCCTGCTGCTGTATATGTGGAGTCTGCGTGTCTCTCTCTCTCTCATCATCATCATCACGGTGGCTAGGAGATTTTAACTACATCGCCTGGTATGCAGGAGGTCGTGGGTTCGATCCCGACCCTGCCGATGCCTGCTGCTGTACATGTGGAGCGTGCGTGTCTCTCTCCCCCCTTGGCAGCGTGGAATCGTATTCGAGCCCTCCGCTTGTGCCCTCCCCACCCAGACTCAACGTCGCCGCCACGCGCGTTTAGAGTCGTCTGCACGCGACGATGAGCCCGCTTCGTGGGGCTATGATTTGTGCTCGCCAGGTCGCTTCTGAGTGAGAGCTACGTCGCTCAGCGGGCCTCTCGCCTGGTGACAAACCCAAGAGCTGTCCCCATACAGCTCAGTGGTGACTCATCATGGAGCCAGTAAAGTAGGGGGGGGGCGATGATTGCTGTGGGAATGTGCTATGCAGAAGGGCCATTGCCCGAAACGTCGCCTATTATATAGCGTTCCTTTGAAGGCCACGTCCAGTCACACTGCCGCTATTGAGGAACGCGTTACTCGGGTTATTAACCGGTAACCGTTTTACGAATCGATTAACTGATCACATAGGTGAGGAGTCGGTAATGATCGATCCGAGTGGTAATGTGAGTGATAAGTGGACGGGTCCAAGGAAACTCGCTCCATTTGTTCAGCTGCTGCGCCGGGTAATGGGATCGAACCGACAACCTCTGGCTCGCGCGTCACCGTCGTGCCGACTGAGCACGCACAGGAGCACCCGCAGGAAGAAGACAAACCCCACGTGTGTACGAGGGAGCAACGCGCTATCCCACACAGATGGCACAGGTTTGTGTGTGCGTGTTGTGCTTCATTCGTGCGTAGTAACCCAACCTGTCCTAGTCGGAGGAGCAGCTGGAGAAGATACTCTCAGTTATTTCGGTAAAGTCACGTAGGAAAAAAAAATGAAATTAAATTAATCAAAATAAAATAATATTATTTTCTTTTTATAAAAAATGAAATTAAAATTAATAAAAAAAATGAAATTAAAATGAATAAAAAGAAAATAATATTTTATTTTTTATTAATTTTAATTTCATTTTTTTTCAAAAAAATGTACCTACGTGACTTTACCGAAAGAACTGAGAGTACGAATCCTTGCAGTCACGAAAGCTTCAAATCTAGAATTATCTGGAGAAGAGTCCACACATTTGGCTGTGCCGCCCGTCCATGGCCAAGCCGGAGCACGCCACCTCCTCGCCTCTCGCCCGCCCGCCCGCGGGAGGACAATTCCTGCCGCTCGTCTTGGTGTGCTCTGCCCCCTAACGTCCGCTCCCAGGCCCAGCACTTTACCTGCCGCAGCCCAACAATCGCCTCTCATTGGTCCATCGATGACTATGACTACGCCAGAGCGCACGCGTCCACACGAGTGCAGGTAATAACTACGTCATCATCAGTGGGGTAGTAACTACGTCATCATCAGTGGTGTAGTAGCTACATTATCAGTGTAGTAACTACATCATCAGTGACGTAGTAACTACATTATCAGTGGCGTAGTGACTACATTATCAGTGTAGTAACTACATCATCAGTGGTGTAGTAACTACATCATCAGTGGTGTAGTATCTACATTATCAGTGGCGTAGTAACTACATAATCAGTGACGTAGTAACTACATTATCAGTAGCGTAGAGACTACATTATACTGGTAAGAACCTCCTGGTTACACCAGCCCACAGGGGATTACTGTGTCCGTCGTGCAGGGAGGGGCTGGGTGGGAAGGGGAGGGTGGGGAGGGTGGGGCTGGGTGGGGGGTGGGAGGGATGGGGCTGGGTGGGGAGGGGCTGGTCACCCCGTGGTGCCCTTATAAAACTCAACGTCTAACCTACTCACGCCGTCTTGTGCCCGCCAACACAGTCGGCAATATTTGTGGAATACACCACGCCGCCGTTGACCCTGGCCATTGACCGAGCAACCCAACGTTCCTACCAGCTCCCTCCGCAGGAGGAATGTGTTTTATTGATCAGTTCAGGGTTGTGCGGCAATCGTTGAGGTGGGTGCCCCGGTGGTAGATGTGTCTCTCGGCACGGCCGCACCCTCGGGGCCCTTCCACATCGCGGCTCCCCTCCTCCCCATCACCCCACGTGGTCCCCTCGCCCCCATCACCCCACGTGGTCACTCGCCCCCATCACCCCACGTGGTCCACTCGCCCCCATCACCCCACGTGGTCACTCGCCCCCATCACCCCACGTGGTCCACTCGCCCCCATCACCCCACGTGGTCCCCTCGCCCCCATCACCCCACGTGGTCACTCGCTCGCCGTCTCGGCCACTGCACGCTGGAGGGGCGCGCTCCTCCGTCTGCGCACAACGCAGCCACCGCAGCAGCAGCAGCTCCCTGGCGACCTCTTTGCAGGAGAATTGACGCGCGTCTCATGCAGTACATATCCCAGGCAAATGACGTTTCGTTACTTGACGTTTCTTTAACAAAGTTGTTGAAAATAGATCTCATGGTGGTTGTCAATGGGGGGTGGTGGGGTGCATTCCATGCCTGCCCCACGCCCGTTGCTCCATTGCCGCACACAATTGAGATGATTTGTCTGCCTGGTTATTTGTAGCTGCCCAAAAGTGTCTGTAACCACCAAAGTTTCGTCTCTTGGCATCTCCGCTCTGGCATCTCTCTGTCCTCGTTCAAACCGACGCTGGTATTAAACATCGCCAAAGTCCGACATGAATGTAATTCTACAACGTAACTGCTTGTATTAGAATGATGATGACATTAGTTTCGTTTTTAAACCTGTAAATTGTGGATGGCTTCGATGTTGTCTGCCGCCCTCTTCTGGCACGGCTGGGTAGGGATCCTACTCGACACCCACCTGTGGAGAAGGAAGGGAGATTCACAGCCCATCTGTGTGTGGTCCACCAACCCTCACTGCTGCCCCTACACGGCGCTGGAATCGTGCCCGTCTGTCGATAGCTGCCTCCTTCCGAGCGCACTGCCAGACAGCCGACCAGCCAGCGAAACTTTTACTGGTAGGAACCTCCTGGTTACACTAGCCCACCGGGGATTATTGTGTCCGTCCGTCTGTCGTGCATCCAAAAATAGGAGGGGTGGGGCTGGGTGGAGAAGGTAGGGTGGGGAGGGGCTGGGTGGGGAGGGGAGGGTGGGGAAGGGCTGGGTGGGGAGGGTGGGGCTGGGTGGGGAGTGGGAGGGGTGGGGCTGGGTGGGGAGGGGCTGGTCACCCCGTGGTGCCCTTATAAAACTCAACGTTTAACCTACTCACGCCGGCTTGTGCCCGCCCTCACAGTCGGGCATATTTGCGGAATACCCCACGCCGCCATTGACCCTGCAGGCCATTGACCGAGCAACCCAACGTTCCTACCAGCTCCCTCCGCAGGAATGTGTTATTTTCTAACACTGTATACTATTTTATGTAGGACCTTGTTGAAAAGCTTTCCATTTAAAGACGGCTTGTCCAAAAAATACCTAAATTAAAATCGCGTCTGAAGTTCATGAGGCTGCCACGTGGGGGCACCATAGGAACATCCTCTGAGATGGGAGATGGGAAAAACCAAGAAGGGAGTGGGGGCGGGGAGATACGTGGGGGTGGGATGGGGCATACCAATACGGTGTCCCGTCTCTCGCGGTCCCGTCTCTCGCGGTCCCAACTCTCGCGGTCCCAACTCTCGCGGTGTCCCAACTCTCGCGGTCCCGTCTCTCGCGGTCCCGTCTCTCGCGGTCCCAACTCTCACGGTCCCGTCTCTCGCGGTCCCAACTCTCGCGGTCCCAACTCTCGCGGTTCCAACTCTCGCGGTCCCGTCTCTCGCGGTCCCGTCTCTCGCGGTCCCAACTCTCACGGTCCCGTCTCTCGCGGTCCCGTCTCTCGCGGTCCCAACTCTCACGGTCCCGTCTCTCGCGGTCCCAACTCTCGCGGTCCCAACTCTCACGGTCCCGTCTCTCGCGGTCCCGTCTCTCGCGGTCCCAACTCTCACGGTCCCGTCTCTCGCGGTCCCAACTCTCGCGGTCCCAACTCTCGCGGTCCCAACTCTCACGGTCCCGTCTCTCGCGGTCCCGTCTCTCGCGGTCCCAACTCTCACGGTCCCGTCTCTCGCGGTCCCAACTCTCGCGGTCCCAACTCTCGCGGTTCCAACTCTCACGGTCCCGTCTCTCGCGGTCCCGTCTCTCGCGGTCCCGTCTCTCGCGGTCCCAACTCTCGCGGTCCCGTCTCTCGCGGTCCCGTCTCTCGCGGTCCCGTCTCTCGCGGTCCCAACTCTCGCGGTTCCAACTCTCGCGGTCCCAACTCTCGCGGTTCCAACTCTCGCGGTCCCGTCTCTCGCGGTCCCAACTCTCGCGGTCCCAACTCTCGCGGTTCCAACTCTCGCGGTGCCAACTCTCGCGGTCCCAACTCTCGCAATCCCAAATCTCGCTGTCCCGTCTCTTCCCCGCCCTGCACCGTCGCCCGGTCGCGCCTGTAAATGAAAACGATAATCAGGGGGGCAGCTACCCCCCCCTCATTGCCGCTTTTCGTCTCATTACGCCAAATTGACAGAATTAATTATCCGCGCGACATCAAAGGGCCTCTGTTTGGCGACAGCGACTCTCGTGCGGAGTCGCCACCGCGGCAGCTGCCTCCTACTTTTTCACGATGTACAAACACACATATACACACACACATACACACACGCACACATATACACACACACACATACACACACATATACACACACACGCGCATGCACGCGTGTGTGTGGAGAGCGGTGGCGCAAGTGGTTAGCGCGCTGCGCTGCGAACCCGGCAACCTGGACGTCGAGTCCCGTTCAGGGTCAACACCAGCGACGAGTCTGCGAACCGGTCCTGGGCCTCCACTCGCTCGAATCTGCCTTGAATGGGTCCCTGGTGTTGGGTGTACACGTCGGCACTGGGGAGACAAAGGCGGCGGGGGGTGTGCCGTGCCCACCTTCATCGGTGCTGCTACTCGCTCACAGCGCTTGCCCCAACAGTCTGTTGAGGCTACACGGGGGTCTTTGTCTCTGCAAGTGTGTACGCAACACAGCAAGTATGCACAGCGGGGGGCACAGCGCGTGCATCTGCCTGTCATCTCAGTCAATCGACCTGTCAAGAGAGCCTTCGACGAGCCTCAGGGTGCACCTAGCCTGGCACAAACGCTGTCGTGCCGTGTGCCGCGCGCCGCGGCACTGGGAAGACAAAGGCGGCCCGGGCGTGGTGTTGGCCAAACCACTTCGCCGTGCGCCCTGCCGACCTTCGCAAGGGGCGACTCGCTCACGTCACGTGCCCGCAGCGTGGCCCACACGCAGGTGGCGGTACCGCAAGCGGACTAACCCCCATCTGTTTCCATTTGTACGGGGGGAGGGGATAGAGCGTTGCCTCCTCCTCACGTGATTAATAATCACGACTCGTCGGTAGAATCGTCTGACAACATCTTACACACAAACACCTCAATGGGGCAGCGGCAGCAGCAGCAGCGACAGGACCCTCCTGGCAGTGAGTCCTGCGACTCAGCGGCGTGGCTCTCTGGCTCTCGTTAATATTCACGACGCGCGTCCAGATTCGTGGTGAGACGCTTCGGGGTTAGAGGCGCAGCCCCTGCAAGTGCCCCCCCCCCCCCTCGTCACTGCTGGCGGAACGAACGGGGCCGACACCGCACAGCATTTCATAGGCGCTCGCTAACGGCACTTGCCCCAACAGCCTGTTAAAGGCTATACGGGGGACATTTGCCTTTGTGTGGGCGGGAGTTGGATGGGGGTAGAGGATGGGGGGGAGGGGCGGTGGACTTAATGGCGCTGTTTAAAATCTCTAATGAGCTGCGCGCCGAGCTGGACGCGAGCTGAAGGAGGGAGCGAAACCCCGGCACGGACCTCGTCGCACGCGGAGCTGGAGTGCGACTCCAGGAGCCGCTCCAGCACAGACGACTGCGCACGAGGGTCGGTGTCAAGAGGTGGGGGGGGGGGCATTTAAGGAGTTGAGGGGGGCTAGGGGTGGGGGTGGGGTGGGTGGGGGGCTAAGGGTGGGTGGGGTGGGTGGGGGGGGTGTCGCGACTAGACCTGTGATGGATTCCCGTCTCCCTCCCACTCCCCCCTCGCTCCGCTTTGTCCGCGCGCCTTCCGCGAGGCCGCGCCGCCGCCGCCTCCACTTCATCAACGAGTTTTTAAAGTCCCGTTAAGCCCCGGGGGGGGGGGGGGCGAAGGGGTAGGGGCTAGGGGGTAGTGGGGGGGGTGATGCTGCTAGGGGGTAGGGGGAGTAGGGGGATGAATGGTGGGGCGAATGAAAGCGGAATGTTTCGGGGCGAGCGCGAAGGTTGCACATCGCTCCTCGGGCGCCCCCCCCCCCATATTTAGAGGGGGGTGTGAAGGGGGTCCACTGTGGGGGTCTGCGAGGGTGCCCCCCCCCGCACAGCCTCAATGCGGCAACCATCTGCCTGGCAGCGCCTCCTGGACCCCTCTCCGGGGCGGGGGCGTCACGACGTCTCGAGGGAATCCGGGGGGCCGCTTGAGATGCCGCCGCCTGTCATTGAGTCGGGGTGGTGGTGGTGTGACTGTGGTGGTGGTGGTGTGACTGTGGTGGTGGTGGTGACTGTGGTGGTGGTGGTGTGACTGTGGTGGTGTGGTGGTGGTGGTGTGACTGTGGTGGTGGTGGTGTGACTGTGGTGGTGTGGTGGTGGTGGGGTGACTGTGGTGGTGGTGGTGGGGTGACTGTGGTGGTGGTGGTGGGGTGACTGTGGTGGTGGTGTGGTGGTGGTGGTGACTGTGGTGGTGGTGGTGTGACTGTGGTGGTGTGGTGGTGGTGGGGTGACTGTGGTGGTGGTGGTGTGACTGTGGTGGTGTGGTGGTGGTGGGGTGACTGTGGTGGTGGTGGTGGTGTGACTGTGGTGGTGTGGTGGTGGTGGTGGTGGTGACTGTGGTGGTGGTGGTGTGACTGTGGTGGTGTGGTGGTGGTGGGGTGACTGTGGTGGTGGTGGTGGGGTGACTGTGGTGGTGGTGTGGTGGTGGTGGTGTCACTGGTGGTGGTGTGACTGTGGTAGTGGTGGTGGGGTGACTGGTGGTGGTGGTGGGGTGACTGTGGTGGTGACTGTGGTGGTGGTGTGGTGGTGGTGGGGTGACTGATATGTGGTGGTGGGGTGATGTGGTGGTGGTGGTGGGTGACTGTGGTGGTGGTTGGTGGGTGACTGTGGTGGTGGTGTGGTGGTGGTGGTGTCACTGG